>NC_053154.1:183577078-183893793 GCF_016835505.1 Polypterus senegalus
TACAGTATTTGTTTTGTGAGTGTTACTGAGTGTTGCTGTCATCAAGGATTTGATTATCATTATTTCTTTCAATCAGGTTCGTATTTGTAGGATGTGTTGTGTTCAAGTTACATTCCGTGTTTGTCAATCGTTGTAAAGATGACAGGTTTCTTTCATCGATTCGTTTCTTACTGCATCAATAAACAGCTCGTCTTCTTCTTTATCTGAGACCTGACACACTGCATGCACGGTTTTTTTACACTGTCTTCCTTTAGCGGGACATTGACTTTTCCACCGTGTGCTTTGTTTCCGCAGTAGCTGGATTTATGAATATGCTTATCAGGCGCTTCATATTTTTGCTGCCTTTTCAATTGTGTAATTCGGTTTTTGTTCAGCTCTTTGGAACTGTTGCCTTTTATCTGTGCACTGCGTCAGTTCACGTGAGCCGCTCGGTGTACATGCATCGAAGGTTCCCAGCTGTGCTGGTGCCATCTCGTGCTATGTCCGTGGCTGTATTTAATGTTACCTTAGTCCTGGCACTTAAAACTTTCTCTCGCAGTTTCGCTGAGTTTGTGTCAAACACCACCCTGACCATCTCATCTTCCTCTCCATAAACACAGTCCTTCACCCGTGAATATTTAGTGGGAGTTTGCTATTGGATTGCCGCTGACGGACGGCCTTATATGGGCAGGCACTAAATTACAAACGCCAGCGCAGCCTGTCTATGAACTTAATTTAAAGTGTAGGTTTACATCGTGCTTTGTTTCGAGTAGCAGAACTCATGAACATGGTTGTATATGTCACTCGCCGCTTCTTATTGTTTCGCTGCCTTCTCAATTATATAATGCATGTTTTCTTCAGCGCTTTTTGAGGTCTTCCTGGTTTTCTATGTACTGCGTGATTACGTGGGAGGCGTGATGATGTCACACGAAACTCCGCCCACGGCGTTCAAGCTCATCTCCATTACAGTAAATGGAAAAACAGCTTCCAGTTATGACCATTACGCGTAGAATTTCGATATAAAACCTGCCCAACTTTTGTAAGGAAGCTGTAAGGAATGAACCTGCCAAATTTCAGCCTTCCACCCACACAGGAAGTTGGAGAATTAGTGATGAGTCAGTGAGTGAGTGAGTGAGTGAGTGAGGGCTTTGCCTTTTATTAGTATATATATATATATATATATATATATATATATATATATATATATATATATATATATATATATATAAATAAATGACCTCCAAAGAGCGCTGAGACTTTTTATATCATGAACGTGTCTGCAAAAACTGGGGTCTCCTGCCCAGCAAAAGTCGAGCAGCCGGGCGCAGCGCATAGCTGTGCCGGCCTTTGAGACGCTGACTGCGCTTCTGCCTTAAGTCAAAGTGAGCACTTTTAATTTTTTTCATCTTCCCCCTGAGCTATAGCCCAGACAAGTGCAAACACGGGACCCCTTTTCTATCCCGTGGCAAACTCATATTAAGGCGATTCACACTTTCTTTTCAACCTATACGATTATGAGGTCGTCAGCTCGGATTATGAAGACACGCACACGAATGGAGGACTGACAGTGCCATCACAGCCAATTAATGCCAGGGACGTCTCACCAGTCTACACAAGACCCACCGCGACTGTCCCCAAAAGGCGATCATAATGTCAGCAAACACATCTCTCTATACTATACTGTATAAAAGAAAAAGGCAACTTTCCTTTCTTTACACCATTTATCCCAAACCAAAGCCTTTCTCTCTTAACACTGCAGAGGACGCAAGACTAATTTTCTTTAATTGCTGGTAATGCCGGTAAGGCACATTATCAGAGGCAGAAATTTGAACGTTCACATAGAAAATGTAATTTTTATACCACAGCCGTCATGTAGTGCCTTTCCAAAGGGATCTACTACCAAGAGATGATCCATATGCATTTTAGCTGCTGTTAGTACTACTTACCTGTAGTGTTACACAGTCTTTAAAATATAGTTTACCCGCAACCACTCCAGTAGTGCTCAATGTACCTGTACTTCTTAAAATGTTAATGTTTTACTGTTTAATAACTTAGACTATATTTTATTATTTTTCCCTTGCACTCAGTGACCAAAGCTATACACACACACATATAGACATATACATATATATACCTGTGTATGTTTGTATGTATGTATATATATATATATATATATATATATATATATATATATATATATATATATATATACACACACACACACACCTATCTACATTAATATATATATATATATACATACATACACACACACATACATACATACATACACACACACAAATTACACACACACACATATCTATAATTTGTGTGTGTGTATGTATGTATGTGTGTGTATATATGATGTAGATATGTACTGTATATAGATATGTATATATGTATATAGCTATGAAGATATGTATGTGTATATATATGTATATATGTATGTATATATATGTAGACTCAAACCCATTATGACAGCAGCAATCCAAGCTGTGAGAAAACAGTAAAAAGGAGGCGTGTCAGACGTCGTGGTACATTTTCTGATGCAGCTACTGAAAACAACTTCGTGACGCTGCCGCCAAAAACACAAAACAATTACTGTGACAATCATGTTGCATTATTTTTAAAATGTTTCCTTTTCATAACTTCTTTAACACACAACATCGCTGCGAACCGCGGGTATTTTGCTATATATATATTTCATAACAGTGACAAAACAATTACATTGACAATCATGTTACGTTATTTTCAAAATGTTTCCTTTTGTTTCTCTTTCCTTCTTTAACACACTACTTCTCCGCTGCCAAGTGCGGGTATTTTGCTATATATATATATATATATATATATATAAATATATATATATAGATAGATATAGATATGAGAACAACACTCATATCAATGACAAAACAATTACATTAACAATCATGTTATGTTATTTTTTACATTTTTTTTTTCATACCTTCTTTAACACACTACTTCTCCGCTGCGAAGCGTGGGTATTATGCTAGTATATTATAATTCTTCCTAGGGAATTTTCTCCGGATACTGCAGTAGTCCTCACACATTCCAAAGATGTGTGATAAATGAACTCGGCATTCTAATTTGGTCATGTGTTTGAAAATGAGCCGGTGATAGACTGGCATCCTATCCAGTGTTGTTTCCTGCCTCACATCCAATGCTATCAGCACAGGCTCCAGTTTCCTGTGACTCTGAAAATCGGTTACAGGCATTCAGTAAAGTAATGCATACATGAGCAGAAAATAACTAAACAGTGAAATTCATTTTGCACAATATTTTCCCACCACTTTGCAGAACTAAATTATACTTTTGCCAACATTTTTTTTCATTATTTTGAAAACAGAGTTACTTTCACTGTTTTTTTTATTTAACATACAGAAATTTATGAACAGTTTACAAAATTAATATAAACAGGAAGATATTTAAATTTTTCGTTGAAACAACAGAACCACCAATGTTTTTTTGTTCTGCTACGTTCAATACATTAACATGTTTTGGCATATAAATAATAACCACAGTCCAGATACACTTCATTATAATAGAGAAGATCACTAAACACAACACATGAAAAGAAATACAATTCACCTTTCTGTAGCATATAATAATTAATTTTAACTAAAGCATATAGTGCACTGTATATATAATGTGACAAGTAAGGAAATTCTAGAGGGAGAACACAAAAGAGAGATGAGAAAGCAATATTTAATGAAAATAAGGCAAAGGCTACACTGGGAACAGCTAGAAATAGTGACATAGTGTATCAAATACCCAAAAAAAGTATGAAGGGAAAAAGCATTTTGCATATATTACAAATGACATTCTGTAATTCAGCATAGTTGGCACTTCACTGATACTGAAACTGGCATTTTAAAAGATAAAATGAATTTATCACCAAGCAGAGGCAAATTATCAAGAAGGTGCCAGTCTAATGCAGAGACACACTAATACACAAACCATGCTAATTTAAAGTGGCCCATTTATCTAACAAGTTTTAGACCATATTCAAAGAACAGCAAGGGGAAAATGTGCTTGACTCCAAATAAAAGTTACTGGGCAATGATTCACACTGAGGTCACTGTAGCTTAGAATCAGGTAAAATACTAATTAGAGAGCATCACTAAATACATATTGCCTAGACCACAGACTCGACTAATGCAGAAGATTCACCCAATTGTTTGACAGATTTCATTATATTATTCTGGTATAATCAAGATTAAGCCAAAAATGGTGCCATTTAAAACTTTACCCTTTTCAAAAAGCACTTAAAATCACTTGCACAATGCACAGTACCTTAAAGACAATGCAACAATGCTACCCATGACTGTGTAGCTAAGTACAGCTCTAACACCATCCTTAAGTTTGCTGACTGTAACACTGTAATAGGTCTGATCAGCGAGGACGATGAGACGACCTACAGGGTGGAGGTCAGACTCCTGGCAGAATGGTGTCAGGACAACAACCTCACCCTCAATGTTTTCAAAACTAACTGATTGTGGATTTCCGCAAACAGGCAACACAGCACAGCCCCATCTACATCAGAGGCGAGGCTGTGGAGCAGGTCAGTAGCTTTAGGTTCCTTGGAGTCACCCTCACTGGTGACCTTAAATGATCAAGTCATACTGCACAGCACATCATGGGCACACAGCTCCCTGCAATCCATGACATCCACACTACACGCTGTCTCGGTTAAGTGAACCGTATCAGGCGGGACCCCAGCCACCCTGCACTGTCACTTTTCACCCTCCTCCCATCTGGGAAGCGACTAAAGTCCATTTGGATGCACACCTCCAGGTTCAGAAACAGTTTCTACCTAACTGCAATCAGACTCATGAACAATCAGTAACCTTGTGTCACCTCCACTGCTACCTGCACGTATACTTCTGACACTGTCTCTATTTATTCCTAGGATTCTGGTTTTATTTATTTACTTATTTATATTCATTTATTTATTGTGTGTTTTGTTTATTGTTTATGTTCACTGTTAGTGGGGGCACATGCAAGTAAGCATTTCATTGTACGTGGTACTTGTACAGACAATAAAGAATTCAATTGAATTGAATTGTGGAGAGCTCCATCCATCATACTTGAAGTTACTTACTATTCAGTTGCTAAGGGCAGTATAACGAAGTATTGTAAATTCTATAGTTTTTAATAAATTATGCATTTCCCTAAATGAGATAGCAGCTTGTAATTGAATATGTGGAAGCACAGAATGCCAGTCATGTTTTCTTTAATATTATATGGATTTTTCAATCCAAATGAATGGATGTAACAATGTCAATAAAAACTGCACCATTACATAAGTACTAATCAAATGAAAACATTAGGCCAAGGTTCATAAAATTTACAAAACGTAACACACCAAAAACCATACTAATACATGTATCCGCCTTTAGAGTATTAAAAGAATATAACCAATACACCCCAGGTTTGACTCTCTACGAAGACAAGAAAAAACTCTGTATATAACGTTGTAGGGGGAGAAAAAATAAACCTTGTGAAGGGCAATTCAGAGAGAGACCCTTTCCCAGGTAGGCTGGGGGTACAATGGGTGTAAAAAAATGGTGTAAATACAACACACAGAGCAGAATATAAGTAATACTCTTCACAGAGCTAAGTGGCCTTTATATCATTGCAACCTCAGAAATACAATAGTGCAAACTACTTTGTTCGTCCACTGCGAAGAGTACTTACCAAGAGCAGGCACTGAGTGCTGTAATAGTTCTTAAGGCAAAATGCAAAGATAGCTTATACCACTCACTAAATACAGAACTATCACATAAAAAAATTAATAGTTGTAAAAATACATCAAAAACAAAGTTGAAACTAAATCACATAAATGAAAAACAACAATATCTGCCCACTGGTTAATTGTTGAACTATAGCCAGATTGTAGAAAACAAGTCAGACAAGTTAGACACAAGTCCTTATTATTATCATCATCATTATTGGATAAGCTGTACTTCAAGAATTGTGCCAGGAGATTAGAACGGAGGTCAAACCCTGTTAAAAAAACAAAAGTCCTTGTTGATTATTTTCTATTAAAACACAAGTTAAGACAATGTACTGTATGCATGGTGCAACATTCAGGTGCATTCATCAGTGAATTGATCTGAAAAGTTGGAGAATTTCACATTTTTTATTTACTTCATCCAAGAGCCAGTTATTACATTTTTGTTTATGAAATAGTTTTGTAACTGAGTCGTTTCCTAAAGTAATAATGATAATGGAGTTCATTTACATATTTTATGCAATTAAAGTGATGTGATAATGCTGTCAATTGATGTGTGTGAGCGGTGGAAGGTCTGCAACCAACTGCTGTTTAATTTTCCAAAACAGAACATTTTTGAAAATATACCTAATAGAGTAGTATCTAATAATTAGCAACTGAAAATTTTCTATTAATACAAAATGACCAATACTAGCATAAAATAAGTATCAATATTGCCCTATGAAAGGAGAAAATGAACTGAAACAAGTTCTGCATCCAGCTTTTAATATTAGTTAAAACACAGTAATTTGTTAAAATGATATACATAACAAGAACTTGAAATGAACCGATTTAATGAATAATGGGAAAATGAAAGGCATGCAATTAGCAGGAAGATCTGAGGTTTCTGTGATTGTTCATGTGTATTTTGGACTGAAAGTTCAGGGGCTGGGTGCCAGAGATCAGGAGCTTAAGCCTTCAAACCATTCCACCTCTCAATGCCACTGTCTGTTTCTAAACCTGTCCAATGTTTCTATCAGATAGGGCAGCTGTACTTCACATGTTATTAATTAGTCCAAACACCATTAAGCTGTAGGTTGACAACATTGGTCCTTTTACAATAATAATCTAAGGGTAATATTATTTAGTCTTACATATGCTTACATAATTTCTTTCCCCTTCCAGCTATTCCCAAGTTAGTTAGCTATTCCCTCTATTAGTTACCATACCTAAAGCAGACATAGAAGGTGCTGCTGTGTGAGCTGCATGCATGTGCAGTTTTCCCAACATTTGGCATACAAGCAGTTGTTGGACAAGTAAAAGATGAAAATATACAAAATATGCAAGTTAGAGCATCCACTCTCAAGGTAAAATTGAAACAGTAATCTAAATTGTAACTGAAGTCACACAGAACATTTCTGTTTAAAATTGAACTGTCACAACAAATTTCTGTAAAGTGTGCCGCATCTTAACAAAATTGGTCCACAGGAGTCAAGCTGATTCTCGCGGTCAGACAGATGGACAGGGGCTTTTTGCCGAAATAAGGTATGCCAAGACAACACAAGTGTCTGAGATATCCATTTTCCTGAACCTGAGAACTCAATGCCAACTTCTCTTTTTCTCCCCCCCCATTTCAGTTATAAAGACCTATAAGCAGAAAAACATTCATAATTTTAATCAGTCTGTCACAGTCACTTTGCACATTCAGTTGTACACTCAGATGATGCAACTATATAACAAACCAGACAGCTACATTAGCAGTTTTTCATACTTGTACACCTCCAATAAAAGCAGAATTTAATAAAAGTACAGAAATACGAGGACAAGGGGCTAAACGTAAAAAATACTGGCTGTTAGTTTTACAGAGTGAGTAGGTCATAGGAAACAGCAAGATGGTACTCCACTAGGTAGTCTTCCCAATGGTGAGTGGATATTTAATCTGACTGGAAGTGAATAAGGGTAGAACTCTCCAAATGCCAGACAGAAACACTGAACAGTATTAGGCTCTAGATGTGGTCCATAAACAGCAAAAATAACAAGGGTGCGGTTGTTTAAAAAAATGCCACAGTAAAAAAATATCTTATAATAAATACACCATTTTGCATCAACAGCGTATCTTTCTGCAGTTTTGGATAATTAAGGGTGCTGTCTTAAATCAGTGGGAAACATTTTTTGAGTGTTTGATCTCCTTTGATTAGTAACCTGTTTATTTTGCTAGTGTTAAACATTTAAAAACATGAAAAAAGTATACTTTGCATATTTGAATACCTACAATTTCCTAACTAATCTTTATTTTGTTACTCTTTATAATTTTGTCCCAAAGCATTATGCAAGTGAACATTTAACCGTGTAGACTTTATATTTAATACATGCAGCACAGAAAGTCTAAGTAAAAAAAAAAAATCATAGCGACTCAGCGCTGATTACACAACCTTTTGATTTAAAGTGTAACAACTTAACAACTAGGAAAACAACAGTACCTGGTCTTCAATAGATAGTGACTGGATCTTTGCACAAAGAGTTCCAATTTTTGTCTCATCAGACCAGATAATCTTTTTCTTCATGTTCTCAGTGTTTTTAAAATGCCATTTGACAAATTCCAACAGGGTCTTTTACTCAAGAATAGCTTCCATTTAGCCATTCTGCCATAAATGCCTGATTGATGGAGTGCTGCTGAGTAGGTCATCCTTCTCATAGGTTCTCCCATCTCAGCAGAGGACTTCTGAATCTCTGTTAGAGTAATCCTTTAGAGTTCCTTTTTTTACTCTAGGAATAGTTGTGGCGGGTCTAAATATCTTTTACTACTATTATGGCTAATGTGCTTCTGAGAACACTTAAAACATAGAACTGGTTTTACACACTTGCCCTGATCTATGCCTCATCACAATTTTAACGCAGAGGACTACAAGGGGATTTCATAGCTAGAATTTTGTTCTGAAATGCAGTGTGAATAATGGGATACTATATACAATACATGGCTGTGTGCCATTATAAACTATGTTCAATAAATTGAGTTTGTCATAGGTTGGCTCATATCATGGTTGATAGAGGATAATTAAAGCAGACAAGATGTAAATGATCACAATTTAGATTATGACAGCAGAACATTTAAATTCTTAAATAAATGAGAGACTTCAGTTGTTGATTTTTAACAAATATGTAAACCTTTCTAAAAAAGTATTTTCACTTTGCCATTAAGGGTTATTGAGTGCAGACTGATGGGCCAAAATGGCAAAAGTATCTACTTGAACTTAAATCTACAACAAACTATAGTGTAGAGAAAGCAAATGAGTCTGAAAACATTCTGAATTCTATGCACATAATATAACATTTAAAACAAAAATGGAAATCCTTTGTCAACCCAAACAACAATGAACTAATCTTGGATTTATACAATATTTATCAAGAAGCATAGTAACTACAGTATAATCAACAAAATCCGAAACCTGTCAAAGGGAGTATTTTCTAATGCACATGAGTTTTATAAGAAAGACGTGCTCAAATTGTTATTCATTTGCTAGCTTCTGGATCAATATCACAGCAGTTAGCCAGGCTTTCATCATAGTCAAATATTACAAATAAATATAAACAGGATTCAAGTTACTGTTTTACTACAGAGGAAACCCAAGTGTAGATAAAAGTGTAGATTTTAAAAAGATCTGATTTCATAAAAGACACATCTCTTGGAAATTCAAAGTGAAGGATGAAATTAATAATATTAAGAAGGATACTAAACTACTGCTAGTTAATATTTTCACAAAAGTACCTACCAGCAGAAAATGAAGTGACTCAGTGCTACAATTATTTGGATAAAGGATGAGTATATACAGTAGCTTAAATATACACACATAACATAGCAATAATTGAATCAATATAATGTATATTTCAAAGTGCATTATTGTGATATGATTTCTGGAAGAGAACAAGTTGTTAACAAGACTCACATCACCACATCCTCTAAACAGCTGAGCTATAAATCATGAGCTACAGTGTGAAAGCTTGCTTCCTTGGTAATGTTTCCTACAGCCTATAAAAGGAATCAAGGATTAAACAGTACAAAAAAGCTGGATGGGGCATTTTTTAGATGAAGTTGGAAATAACAGCTTTACCCATTCAATCTGTGTAGCCTGCCCCCAACTCCCTTACAACTAGATTAAATCTTCATTACACTCATGAACTTGGACATGGGAGTACTACAGCATATAATGCTGGACTTCCCTATGTCCTGGCAGAGACAGGTTTGGCAGTAATTTAGAAGCACAATGTTGATTTCACACATAAAGGAGTGGTATCAGTTTTGAAAAGTGGCTACAGTAACACAACTTGAAATCTCTACAGAAACAAGTATTAGGGGTGCAATAAAAAAGCACATTTGGTAGAAGGTTGGGACTACAGAAAAGTTTGAAAAGACATGCGATCTCAGAAGCACAATGCTGATTACACACATCAAGGAGTGGTATCAGTTTGAAATGTGGCTACAGTAACACAACTTGGAATCTCTACAGAAACAAGTATTAGGGGTGCAATAAAAAAACACATTTGTATCATGTGTATCTCTCTAGGGAAAAAAAACCCAAAAGAATAACCCACCAAGATCACTTTTTTGGGATATAGCTAGGCTACATCTGGTTTCAATTAATTAGCTAGTTTCATACTGACAACCCTCAAATTTTAAATAAACATACAGAAAATGGAGGAGAAAGTTAAAACAAAAATTAAAAAAAAAATGATTGTCTTGTTCCTTTATAGAAAATAAAATACAGAATGATGTGAAAACTAGCAAACATGCATAGAGGAAGATACTATAAAGTTCTTCTCAAAAGACAAATCCATTCTGGAGAGAAATGGAATGCAGTGATACATTCTCAGAGATTACATCTCATGAGCAGCACAGCTAATAAGCTGAAAATGAAAATCATTAAGGATATCAAGCTCCCAACCATAAACATTTTCTCCCTGCACTGTGACTGACCTTATTAGAGCAGCTGGTGTCGAAGCTAATTAAATTAGTAAAAGGAATTTCAGGACTTTACGACTAAGCTCCCAGCCCATAGACATGCTTCTACTACTCATCTGGAAGCCCATAGTAAGTTTTAGGCTTCAAGCAACTGCTGCATTATGAAGTTATTAGGGGACTTGAAAAATTAACATATTCAGTTCTACTAATATAATAGCGGAGAGCCTTATGAACCTGATAATGGCCAATCAAAAATTATAATGATTATGTAATAATTCTATACTTACCAATATGGTTTAAATAGCAGACATTCCAAATGGCATAGGCCTGCCAACCTTTAAATAGCAGGGGAACTATAAAACCTGCCTAGAAAATATCTGAAGAAATATGCTAATAATGGTTTACAGGGAGTGGTGGGTTATTGCAGATATAGCAAGAATGCCAGTAAGTGTATTACTAAGGTGTGTGACAAGATGCAGTTAAGATATGGTTTGAGAGACAATTCCTGTGAGAAAAAAGGATGTTGAATGTTAGTTGCGAGCTATTAAATACTATATGTGGCATACTCCACAGCTTAAAGCACACTGTAGCTGTAAAAATGTACTATTACATTTTACATTATATTTATTTCAGTACTCAAACAAAAATACTTACAAAATGTGCTTCATTCTATAGAACCACTTTGATAGGATACAAGGGTTCCAAAAACAAACATTCAACCATTCTTCTTTCTATAGAACCACTTTGATAGGGTACAAAGATTCCAAAAACAAACATTCAACCATTCAGATGTCATTAAGCTTCTGAAAACTTCAAATAATATTTTCATTTGAGGTTAAAGCAAATCCACATGTACATTTATTTAATTTGAAATGTTTACAAGCAAGTTTCCCTAGAGAAATCCAGCTTCTTTAAAATACCCAAAGATGTGAATATGAAATTAAAATGACGACTCTAAAAGTTGGAAGTGAGCAGTTGTGCATAGTCAGTTCCTTATTGTACCCTATTAACATATACTGGAATATACAGGTTTCAAAATGAATGAACAACTAAATATTTAAATTAACTTTAAGTAAAACATTTAGCTAAATAAAATCATACAGGTGCTAAAAGTTTGACCTTGTGAAAAGCAGTTAATATTTACATGGCAAAACATAGCAATATGATTATTAATATAATTATTTAACACAGTATTTGGGTAACAAATTTATCAAATAGTATAATAAAAAAAAAAGATAATAAAGACTCATCCAAAAAGAATGCTGATTTCCTTCACTGCAGACTATCTAATATAATAAGTTAATATACTGTACATTTTGTCAGATCCAGCTCTTCAAAAACTGAGAAGCCAATTCAAAGAAAAAAGGTCAGCCTTCTACATCCTGTATCAGTTAACACGTTTGCCATGTTCTTCATTTCTCAATAAGACTACACCTTCTAGACGAACTGGCAAACATCTAAGCATTAATTCTAGAAAGATTTCACTTCAAAAACCTGAAGCAGCTGCTCACGCAATATACCTTAAAATAGTTTTAATCAAATTTAACACAAAAACTGGAAAGATCCAAGGTTAGATTTAATTACTTATAGTGAATAAATTAAAAGAAGAATCCATTTGGACAGCAGAATCTCAAAGATATTTACAAGAATTCCATTCAAGGGCTATTTTACAGGACAGAATTTATTGCATTTAGATTCCTAATTAGATGTTAAAATAATGTTTGCCACAGTCCAGTAAGAATGAGTTCATTCTCAGCTCTGTCTGTAATTAAATGTTTACAGTGTTACTGTGAGTTATTTAACTTCCATAAAAAGCATTCACTCTTCTGACTTTATAGGTAACATTTTCAGGCAAAGATAATTTCACTGAATGGGTCATTTTCAAGAATCTCTACTACTTCTTCACAGTTTTTGGTCAGCAGCTTCGAGTAACACACAGTCAGGTTCATAAGTATTTGGGCAGTGGACACAATTTTCATAATTTTAGCTCTGTACACCACCATAATGGATTTGAAATAAAGCAATTATTATGTGAATGAAGTATAGACTTACAGCTTTAATTCAAGGAGTTTAACAAAATATTATATGAGCTGTTTAGAAACGATAGACATTTATACAAATTAACAATCATAAATATAATGATCATTTTCAATATTTGGTTGAAAATCTTTTATAGTCAATTGCTGCTTTAAGTCTGGAACCCATGACCATCCCCAAGTGCTGTGTTTCTACCCTAGTAATACTTTGCCAGGACTTTATTGCAGTTGCTGCTTGTTTGTTAGACTTTTTACCATCAGCTTTGTCTTCAGCAATTGAAATGTATGTCCAATTGGGTTGAGGTCAGTTGATCAACTTGGCCATTAAATATTACACTTCTTTGTTTTGAAAATAACTTGGTTTACTTTCATAGTATGTTTTGGCTCATTGTCTGTCTGTAGTGTGAAGCATTATCCTATCAGTTTTGCAGCATTTGGCTGAACCTGAGCAGACAGTACAGCCTTTTACATTTCAAAATTCAAACTGCTACTTCTGCCAGCAGTCATATCATCAGTAAACACTAGTGACTGACTTCCATTCACAGTCATGCATGATTCATGCCATAACTTCCTCCATCATGTTTCACAGGTGATGTGGTATTTGGCTAATGAGGGTTTTTTTTTTTTCTCTTTTCAACATTCTGATATATATTGATCTTAGTTTACTTTGTCCAAAGAAAATTATTCCAGAACTGGACAAGCTTTTAAAAAATGTTTTCTGGCCAAGTCTAATCTGTCCTTCCTATGCTTGAAATTTACCAGTAGTTTGCACCTTGTGGTAAACCCTCTGTCTTTACTTTCATGAAGTCTTCTCTTGATTGTAGACTTTGGCAATGATAGGTATACATCCCAAAGAGTGTTCTTGGTTTCACTAAATGTTGTAAAAGGGTTCTTCTTCACCAAGGACAGAATTCTGCAAGTATTCAGCACAATTGTTTTCTGTGGTTTTACATACCTTCTTGTATTCCATAGTTCACCAGTGTGTTCCTTCTCGGACTGCCATAATTAATCGATGTAAGTGACTAATCAACTAAAAAAATAATCGAATCACATTTTCTGAATTGACTAATCATCTTCCCAAAACCATCCGTGCACCCCAATATTGTGCGCCAGCATGCTATGTTACTCTGTACTGTTTGAGTAAAGTAATCATGATGGCAACTGCAATACATTCAAAGGAAGAAGTTTCCTCCAAACATTGGGCAAAACCAAAATCCTCCTCTGTGTGGAATATTTCACCCAAAAATCTGAGAAAATGGGTGATTGTTTATTAATAAAAAACAGATAGTATTCCACGGCAGCACCAGCTCAATACATGAACACCAAAATAAATAAAGCACGCTGGAAGTATATCACAGGAAAAGATAACACTGTAAGTAACCCGATTACATTTACTTAGCCATTCAATAATAGTTCTTATAGTGTTGTGAGGCTGGTTAACTTGAGAAATGTGTACTAGTATTGATTAGCATTGGGACAAGAGTTATAGCCATGGTATTTCTATAGATATAACAAATAAATGGTCTATTAAAAGTATTTGCCACCTTTATCACTTGCACAATGTACTAAAGTAACGTTACAGTACAATAATGTGCTAGGTATATTTGGAGCAGAGTTATATTTTTCCCTCTTTTACAGATATTTATGCAAGGGATGACAAGTTGTAACACTTTTAACTGTCATCATGTGGATCCAAAAGAAATCACCTACTGGAAGTCAAAACATAATAATAACATCCTACACAAAAACGACAGCAGTATATTAAGTATTTTTTGGTATTTTCTTCAGTTATAGCCCAGGCTGACTTGGAAAGATTTATTTATTTATTTTAATCTAGCACATTTGACACAGTTGATCTAAACTGAAAGAGACTTTGTGGCATAGAGCCACACGGTTCTCCTACAATGGAGTCGCTGTTGAGAAGATGACTGTTTGGAGAAGAAACACAATTTTTACTGCAGTTTAGATTGCTAAATGCACAGACCATACAGCTCAGTAAAATCCTGCCTTAAATGTTAAAAAGATATGAAAATAAGCACATCTGGTTCTGGGCTATTTCCACATTCTCTCGTTTGTTGACGCAGACAGACTGATGACTGATGTTTTCAAATTACATATATACAATTCTTAAATACTTACAGCATTCATATGCCTACTTGAATTATTTTGACCAAATCAGTCGTTAAATCAATCGATTAATCAATAAAATATCACAAATTCATAGTTTACAAAATAATCGTTTGTGGCAACCCTAGCTTCTTCTTTTCAAGGATGTACCAAATGGTTGATTTGACCACACTTCATGTTTTTGCTGTCTCTCTAAAGAGTTTGTTTTGTTTTCTCAGCCTAATGATGGACTGTTTTACTTGCATGGACAGCTCTTTGGAGAGTATTTGAGAGTTCACAGTGACAGCTTCCAACGCAAATTCAACACTTGGAATCAATTCCAAAACTTTAACCTGCTTAATAGTTAATAAAATAATGAGGGGACTGTTCATACCTAGCTATGGAACATCTTGTCAGTTAATTTTCTAAAATCATTTGAGCCCATGGAAATAGGGGGTATGCAATAAATATTTATATTATATATAAAATACTTTTTAAAAATCACACTTATATTAAGTTAAAAAGTGTACTAAAAAGTAAACAATAAGTCTCTCATACATCACTCGTAAAATAAAAGCATGGGTGCTTTTGCTAAGATTTTATTAATTGATTAAAAGCGCTAAAGCTTTAAAAAGTATAGATATGTATATACTAGCAGAATACCCGCGCTTCGCAGCGGAGAAGTAGTGTGTTAAAGAAGGTATGAAAAAGAAAAGGAAAAATTTTAAAAATAACGTAACATGATTGTTAATGTAATTGTTTTGTCATTGATATGAGTGTTGTTCTCATATCTATCAATATATATATATATATATATATATATATATATATATATATAGCAAAATACCGCTTGGTAGCAGAGAAGCAGTGTGTTAAAGAAGGAAAGAGAAACAAAAGGAAACATTTTGAAAATAACATAACATGATTGTCAATGTAATTGTTTTGTGTATTTGGCGGCAGCGTGACGAAGTTGTTTTCGATCTAGCTGCATCAGAAAATGTACCATGACGTCTGACACGCCTCCTTTTTACTGTTTTCTCACAGCTTGGATTGCTGCTGTCATAATGGGTCTGAGTCTACATATATATATATATATATATATATATATATATATATATATACAAACATATATATACACATACATATCTTCATAGCTATATACATTTATACATATCTATATACAGTACATATCTACATCATATATATACACACACATACATACATACATACATACATACACACACACAAATTATAGATATGTGTGTGTGTGTATGTATGTATGTGCATATATATATATATATATATATAATGTAGATAGGTGTGTATGTGTGTATATATATATATATATATATATATATATATACACATACATACAAACATACACACTGGTATATATATGTGTATATATATGTATGTGTCTATATGTGTGTGTATAGCTTTGGTCACTGAGTGCAAGGGAAAAATAATAAAATATAGTCTATAAGTTATTAAACAGTAAAACATTAATGTTTTAAGAAGTACAGGTACATTTAGCACTACTGGAGTGGTTGCGGGTAAACTACTTTTTAAAGACTGTGTAACACAACAGGTAAGTAGTACTAACAACAGCTAAAATGTATATGGATCATCTCTCGGTAGTAGATCCCTTTTGAAAGGCGCTACACGACGGCTGTGGTATAGAAATTACATTCTCTATGTGAACGTTCAAATCTCTGCCTCTGGTAATGTGCCTTACCGGCATTACCAGCAATTAAAGAAAATTAGTTTTGTGTCCTCTGCAGTGTTAAGAGAGAAAGGCTTTGGTATGGGATAAAAGGTATAAAGAAAGGAAAGTTGCCTTTTTCTTTTATATAGTACTAGCAGAATACCCGCGCTTCGCAGCGGAGAAGTAGTGTGTAAAAGAAGTTATGAAAAAGAAAAGGAAAAATTTAAAAAATAACGTAACATGATTGTTAATGTAATTGTTTTGTCATTTATGAGTGTTGTTGTCATATATATATATATATATATATATATATATATATATATATATATACAAACATGTGTACATATGTACACACACACATATACTATGGGGTGCTTGAAACAGGCAAATATATTGATTTTCTGAATATATAAAGTCGGCGTCAAAATATATATAGTCAAAACTTGAATATATAAAGTCACTGTCAGTATATATAAAGTCAAACTTGTCTCTGAATATATAAAGTCAAAAGTTGAATATATAAAGTCATCGCTGGAATATATATAAAGTGAAAACCTGAATATATAAAGTCAGCATCAGAATTTATAAAGTCATTCCTGATTATATAAAGTCAAAGTCAAAATATATTGATTGAAACGACTCTGAACTGAAGTAAGTTAACAAAAACGTATTCAGAAAAATAACTTAAAAAAACACTGTTCGGTTAATGTTTTGAAAATGATGCATGTGCCCTGCCCAGGATTGGTTCCTGCCTTGTGCCCAGTGTTGGCTGGAATTGGCTCCAGCAGATCCCCCTGACCCTGTGATCGGATTCAACAGGTTGGGAAATGGATGGATATTCCAGCACTGACTTTGTATATTCCGACGATGACTTTATATATTGAAGTTTTGTGTTTATATATTCCAGCGCTTACTTTATATTGTGAGGTGGAGGGCTTCGCTATTACTTGTGGGGACGAAACTTCACTTTGGTAACTGATCATGGTCCACTTCAATGGTTATACCGACAGAAAGATACAAACTCTCGCCTCATGAGATGGTTTCTGGGCTTACAACCTTACCGTTTCACAGTAAAACATCGACCAGGTTCTGAACACGTCAACGCAGACGTATTATCACGACTAAATGAAGCTGGTACAGAGAGTCGCTTGATTCACGGGAATGTGAATAAAGCTGAGGGGGAGGGTGTGAGCTGGAGGGCTGATCGCAACCCAAGAAGATACAGACGCCCCTGGGTAAACCTGAACCCCTGAAACACAGACTACCCTCACATTGCTCTTTACTTTCTGACTTGCGCTATAACGCGTAATGCAAACCTCGCGATACTCCGCTAACTTAAAAGCCTTGTGCAGCGCCTGTCAGTTGAAAATTGATTGCTTGCTTTTCTCTCTCTCTCTCTCTCTCTCTCTCTCTCTCTCTCTCTCTCTGCTCCTAGCGGAACTGTCATCTCTGACTTGTCATTGAGCACGTTTAAGCTCATGTGTTGCAGTGTTTGAATAAAAATCCTTCTTGTTTCTACGACCTCCCGTGTCTCTGTGCAAATCTGTGACCCAAGCGTGACAATATACTGTATTCCGACGCTGACTTTATATATTCAAGATTTGACTTTATATATTCCAGCGCTTATATTATATATTCCGAAATATTCCAACGCCGTCTTTATATACTGAGGTTTTGGGAAGCGCTGATCAATGTAATCGGTGTACCATGAATTCATTATTGACAGAAGTTCCCCTTTGGTTGGGCACGGTCTCTTCCAGTTGCATGGATGGGTGGGTGGATCTTATATGTCTGTGCAGGTTTGTTGTTGACCCTGCTCTAACGGATATTTTCATATTCTGCACTTAGCTTTGCAGTCTCCAATATCACTGAAATGCAGCCAGATGCTGCTTCTTTTTCGGCTTTCACTCATTTCTTTACTCTTCTTTTTTTCTTCACGATGCGCTTGCATTTAGATCTGGCTCCTCGTCTGTCGCAGCGACAGGTACACAGAGCGACAGTGTTGCTCTGTGTACCTGGCCTGTACCAACACTCGCTGTCATCGGAGCGTCTGCCCCCCTTCCTTCTTTCACATAATGGTATGATCCTAGTCCGATGTGGAGCGGCCGAAGCTTCGGCTCTGCTCGACGGACATCGGCTCCTCTTGTTCACTTGAAAGCATCGGCACTTAGAGCCGGCTCGTTCGCGAACGACACATCACTATTACTTTCTCACTTGCGCTATAACGCGTAATACAAACCTCGCGCTATACTCCGCTAACTTAAAAGCCTTGTGCAGCGCCTGTCAGTTGAAAATTGATTGTTTGCTTGCTTTTATCTCTCTCTCTCTGCTCCTAGCGGAACTGTCATCTCTGACTTGTCATGGAGCACGTTTAAGCGCATGTGTTGCAGTGTTTGAATAAAAATACTTCTTGTTTGTACGACCTCCTCTGTCTCTGTGCAAATCATGCATTGACAGAAGTTCCCCTTTGGTTGGAATTGAAACTGTGATTAAATGCATTATTTTTTTAATGCGTTATGGAACACATGCATCGAAGCTTCTCAGCTGTGCAATTGTCAATGTAACCTTTTGTAAGTAGTGCCTGGAGGATTCAGTGTGGAGAAACTCTAGAGACAGCGTGTGTATTAACTTGTGGATTTTTTTGTGAGTATTTGGTAGCAGCGTCACAAAGTCACTTCTATAAGACTGTGTTGGCTGCGGAGCTCAGCTCAGAGTGAAATTAGGTAAATGGGAGGGGAGATAATGACGTGACTCCCCCACCCGCCTTAACTGTCAATCCCCCACAAACACAGTCTCTCAGAATTTGCATAAGCACACCCCTTCACCTGCAATTTTAACTTAGTTACAAAGTGATCAAAACTCTCGTTTATATCCTGCGTCCTCTCATTAAACTTGTATCCCGCATTACCCGTGGGCATGAGAAACGCCAGCAGCAGCCTGTCTATGAACTTAATTTAAAGTTTAGGTTTACACCTTGCTTTCTTTCCGAAGTAGCAGCACTCGTGAATATGGTAGTATACCGTGGTGTGAAAAACTATTTGCCCCCTTCCTGATTTCTTATTCTTTTGCATGTTTGTCACACAAAATGTTTCTGATCTTCAAAAACATTTAACCATTAGTCAAATATAACACAAGTAAACACAAAATGCAGTTTTTAAATGATGGTTTTTATATTTAGGGAGAAAAAAAATCCAAACCTACATGGCCCTGTGTGAAAAGTAATTGCCCCTGTTAAAAAATAACCTAACTGTGGTGTATCACACCTGAGTTCAATTTCCGTAGCCACCCCCAGGCCTGATTACTGCCACACCTGTTTCAATCAAGAAATCACTTAAATAGGAGCTGCCTGACACAGAGAAGTAGACCAAAAGCACCTCAAAAGCTAGACATCATGCCAAGATCCAAAGAAAATCAGGAACAAATGAGAACAGAAGTAATTGAGATCTATCAGTCTGGTAAAGGTTATAAAGCCATTTATAAAGATTTGGGACTCCAGCGAACCATAGTGAGAGCCATTATCCACAAATGGCAAAAACATGGAACAGTGGTGAACCTTCCCAGGAGTGGCCGGCCGAACAAAATTACCCCAAGAGCGCAGAGACGACTCATCCAAGAGGTCACAAAAGACCCCAGGACAACGTCTAAAGAACTGCAGGCCTCACTTGCCTCAATTAAGGTCAGTGTTCACGGCTCCACCATAAGAAAGAGACTGGGCAAAAACGGCCTGTATGGCAGATTTCCAAGACTTAAACCACTGTTAAGCAAAAAGAACATTAGGGCCCGTCTCAATTTTGCTAAGAAACATCTCAATGATTGCCAAGACTTTTGGGAAAATACCTTGTGGACTGATGAGACAAAAGTTGAACTTTTTGGAAGGCAAATGTCCCGTTACATCTGGCGTAAAAGGAACACAGCATTTCAGAAAAGAACATCATACCAACAGTAAAATATGGTGGTGGTAGTATGATGGTCTGGGGTTGTTTTGCTGCTTCAGGACCTGGAAGGCTTGCTGTGATAGATGGAACCATTAATTCTACTGTCTACCAAAAAATCCTGAAGGAGAATGTCCAGCCATCTGTTCGTCAACTCAAGCTGAAGCGATCTTGGGTGCTGCAACAGGACAATGACCCAAAACACACCAGCAAATCCACCTCTGAATGGCTGAAGAAAACAAAATGAAGACTTTGGAGTGACCTAGTCAAAGTCCTGACCTGAATCCAATTGAGATGCTATGGCATGACCTTAAAAAGGCGGTTCATGCTAGAAAACCCTCAAATAAAGCTGAATTACAACAATTCTGCAAAGATGAGTGGGCCAAAATTCCTCCAGAGCTGTAAAGACTCATTGCAAGTTATCGCAAACGCTTGATTGCAGTTATTGCTGCTAAGGGTGGCCCAACCAGTTATTATGTTCATTACTTTTTCACACAGGGCCATGTAGGTTTGGATTTTTTTTCTCCCTAAATAATAAAAACCATCATTTAAAAACTGCATTTTGTGTTTACTTCTGTTATATTTGACTAATGGTTAAATGTGTTTGATGATCAGAAACATTTTGTGTGACAAACATGCAAAAGAATAAGAAATCAGGAAGGGGGCAAATAGTTTTTCACACCACTGTATATCACTCGTTCGCTTCTTATTGTTTCCCTGCCTTCTCAATTATATAATGCATGTTTTCTTCAGCAACCTGCCCAACTTTTGTAAGTAAGCTGTAAGGAATGAGCCTGCCAAATTTCAGCCTTCTACCCACACGGGAACTTGGAGAATTAGTGATGAGTCAGTGAGTGAGTCAGTGAGTCAGTCAGTCAGTCAGTCAGTAATTATATATATACTAGCAAAATACCCGCGCTTCGCAGCGGAGAAGTAGTGTGTTAAAGAAGAAATGAAAAAGAAAAGTAAACATTTTGAAAATAACGTAACCTGATTGTCAATGTAATTGTTTTGTCACTGTTGTGAGTGATGAGTGTTGTTGTCATATATATATATATATATATATATATATATATTTACACACACACACATAAACATATATATATATATACATATCTATACATATACACATATATACATACATATATATATCTACATATATACACACACATACATACATACACACACATATATACACACAAATATATATATATATATATATACATACATACACACACACATATATAAACATATATACATATACATACATATCTACATATATACACACACAGCTATTTCAGATCAGTGCAATACGCTGTTTGTTAAAACGTTGACTCCGCTCTTACGTGCAATAACAAATCAAATCATTCAGTTGTCTTTGCTCATATGTCATTTTAGAGCTGGACGCCTGGCATCTTTTTTTGGCCACAAGTTCGTTTCTGTTTGGTGTGAAGTTCTGTGTTGTGGAGATTCTCAGGATGGACTGCAGGTGCTCATCAGTGAGGCGACTCCTGTGTGCTGTTTTGTTAGTCTTTATCACTGAGAAGAGCTTCTCACACAGATATGTGCTACCAAACATGCACAAGGTTCGAGCCGCATGTAGACGGACTTTTTTTGTTCTTCAAAGTCACCAAAGCGCCGTGCAAACTCAGTGCGCAATAACTCTAGCTTCGCAATAACTTGCAGCATCATAAGGTAGACTTGATTAACGCGGTAAGTGTTCAGCAAGGCAGCTGAAGCACTGCATTATGGGATCTGTAGTTTATTGTGTTACCAGCGCTTCATATACCCAGGCCATTAATAACAATAATATAGTATATAAAATGATCTCGCGGGCCGGATATAATTACACGCTGGGCCGGATATGGCCCGGCCCTTGAGTTTGACACATATGGACTAAATAGAACTTGAAAAGATATATTTTTTCAAATGTGATCGCAATTCAGATAGAATTGACGCAAGACTACAGCCTGCATGCCTCAATGAGTCATCCTCCCCTCGCTCTTACTTTCTTTTTACCGTTCATCTAATGAATACACTGAGTATGGCTTTACCAAAACAATCATTGATGGCGAATAAAGTATCCATTATTCGAGTATGTAGATCGGTATATATATATACATATATATATACTGCATCGCAGCGAGAAGTAGTGTGTTAAAAAGCTAGAAAAGAAAAGGGAACATTTTAAAAATAATGTAACATGACTGTCAATATACAGTATTTGTTTTGTGAGTGTTACTGAGTGTTGCTGTCATCAAGGATTTGATTATCATTATTTCTTTCAATCAGGTTCGTATTTGTAGGATGTGTTGTGTTCAAGTTACATATTGTGTTTTTGTCAATCGTTGTAAAGATGACAGGTTTCATTCATCGATTCGTTTCTTACTGCATCAATAAACAGCTCATCTTCTTCTTTATCTGAGACCTGACACACTGCATGCACGGGTTTTTTTACACTGTCTTCCTTTAGCGGGACATTGACTTTTTCCACCGTGTGCTTTGTTTCCGCAGTAGCTGGATTTATGAATATGCTTATCAGACGCTTCATATTTTTGCTGCATTTTCAATTGTGTAATTCGGTTTTGTTCAGCTCTTTGGAACTGTTGCTTTTATCTGTGCACTGCGCCAGTTCACGTGAGCCACTCGGTGTACATGCATCGAAGGTTCCCAGCTGTGCTGGTGCCATCTCGTGCTATGTCCATGGCTGTATTTAATGTTACCTTAGTCCTGGCACTTAAAACTTTCTCTCGCAGTTTCGCTGAGTTTGTGTCAAACACCACCCTGACCATCTCATCTTCCTCTCCATAAGCACAGTCCTTCACCCGTGAATATTTACCCGTGGCAGTTTGCTATTGGATTGCCGCTGACGGACGGCCTTATATGGGCAGGCACTAAATTACAAACGCCAGCGGCAGCCTGTCTATGAACTTAATTTAAAGTGTAGGTTTACATCGTGCTTTGTTTCCAAAGTAGCAGAACTCATGAATATGGTTGTATATGTCACTCGCTCACTTCTTATTGTTTCGCTGCCTTCTCAATTATATAATGCATGTTTTCTTCAGCGCTTTTTTGAGGTCTTCCTGGTTTTCTACGTACTGCGTGATTACGTGTGAGGCGTGATGATGTCACACGAAACTCCGCCCTCACGGCGTTGAAGCTCATCTCCATTACAGTAAATGGAGAAAAACTGTTTCCAGTTATGACCATTACGCGTAGAATTTCGATATAAAACCTGCCCAACTTTTGTAAGGAAGCTGTAAGGAATGAACCTGCCAAATTTCAGTCTTCCACCCACACGGGAAGTTGGAGAATTAGTGATGAGTGAGTGAGTGAGTGAGTGAGTGAGGGCTTTGCCTTTTATTAGTATATATATATATATATATATATATATATATATAGATATAATTTATAACTTTTTAATTTTGGGTTTGTTTTAGTATAAATTTGTAATCAATATTTTAACACTTTCTTTAATATTTCTTCCGTTACTAGCGCCATCCCTTAAAGTTTAAAGTCTACATTTCAAACACATACTCACTGCGTCATTTCAAATCCATTTTGAAGGCATACAGAGCCAACATAATGCAAATTGTTTCACTGTCCAAATACTTATAGACCTGACTGTAAGTCAAGATTTATACTGTGAACAATTCTGAGAGCGTGCAGAGTTAAAATCAGAAAAAAAAAAGAAAAGCCACCAACCAAAATAATAACTCTGCTCCAAGGAATAACATACATCAACAAATTTATCCACAGGTTTTTAAATTTTTCTTAACAAAATATTTTATTCATGCCAAAAGACTGCATGGAACCTACACAGCTTCCCTGAGCAGTTAAGAAAAGCAGTCTGGTTCTTAACACCCAAAGCCCTGTGTGACCCTGCCTTTGTAACCCTACCTCCAGGACTATTAATTGAAAGAAAAACATGCTTAAGATACCAATCAGGTCTGGAAGCTGTCAAATAATCTTGACCCTTAACTGATCCTTTTGGTTCAAATGGCTAACATTTTCAGATGAGATATTTGGAAACGAAATCACTTGAAAACATTCAAGTGAGGCTAATACAAGTTATTTAATCACAAAAACATTCATGAGTATTTTTTTTGGTATGAAAAATTTTGTGATCTATAGAGTGTTTTTTCTTGAAATTTTTCACTTTTACAAAGCACAGTAAACTTTATTAAAATACAATTCTATAGCCCTTTATTATTTGAAAACAGTTAAAGTGAGGTTCTTTAGGAAGGAGAGGATCATGTTATAAATAGCTTTTTTCATTATGGTTGCATACTGAACATCCATCCATAAAGTGTCTGCAGATTGCAGAAAATTTCCTATTTACCTGCTGAGCCAATCGCTGGCATGTTAACTTTGCTAATTATGTACATTTTGTAATTTAACTCTGTTTGTTAGCTTGTTTTGGTGAGGTCAAAAACATAATTGTTGCCTGATATTTAATTTGGAAATCTTGTTGCCTGCTAATTTGCACTTCAAATGCTGCACTTCTTTGAGAGGCTAATTTAAATTTGTTAGTTATAAGTTGGGAGCTAGTTGAATATACAGAGACGCATGGATAAGTATAACTGGTAAGTGCTGACATCAAAACAGCTAAGAAAAATTTTCATGGTTTCTAACCAGAAGGCGGCAGCTGTTTTTTTTTTTTTTTTAACTAAGAAGTCTGTCATTAGCTAAACTTCCAATGTCAAGCAATGTCTCCTTAATAATCTAATGATTACTTTTCTTGTTGTAAAAGAAGTATTTTTTGTCTCTGCCTATTACGGCTGCTGTAACTTTAGTTAATCTTACCATTAAATCTAATCCTCTAAACTCCATGCTGATCCACAGTACTTCACTTTTTAAAATGAATTGCTCTTAAAGATTTCAATTTTTACTATAAATGGACTAGCTTTACCTTTTCGGTCTCTTCACTTCCCTGCATTTGTTGATGCCACCTAACTTTCAATAAGATAATTTTAAAATATTACTATCAAGTTTCTAGGTCATTTGTTCTTTCTTCTTTCTTATGTGTTAAAATACCACAGCTATATTATGGCATGGCATATTTGCATTTCCAATTAGATATGTTAACTTCCTTTAGTTTGTCATTTAGATGTGCAATCAGAAAGTGGGTGCACTGCAGCCTTGTCTGTGCTTTAGTAATGAATAAGCAGATTTGTTGATTCGGGTGTTTTGGGTACTGAAATCTGCATTTCATGTGTCTCTTTCTTATCAGGTCTTTTTATGGCAGTTCTTTTTGATAGGATGTGACACATCACGGACTTCAAATGCATATTTTGCTGTTCATATTTTTAGGAATATAACTGATAATTCTTTAAACCTTACATCAGCTCCTACACTGTTGTTGCAACTGAACAACAGGGAGCAGACACACCACCTGCGACAACATATCATTCACATTTACTACTTGTACATTGATGTCTTTGAATGTCAGTGTACATTCTAATGTTACAGAAATGTTTTTCCCATGAAATAGGTTATGTTTATTTTTAAAATATGCCATGCTATCTTTGTGTACAACACATATTTACATGTCTAATGGGGCTTTTTTTTGGAGATTTTGACAGTTAATTGTAATCAAAGACTTTCTCTTTGCAGTTCAAAACCATCATCCCTACTTTCAGCACTGCCTTCATGAGGCGTTGGGTTGGTTTAGAAATGTGACAGCGTCCCAATTTAAAGCAAAATTCACTCAAGATGTATGTATTGTATGTCTGGCTTCAGCGAGACTAATCACCTATCACCCCAACAGAAGTATCCATACAGTCTCAAAACTTATACCATCCTCTCCTCTTTTCCAAAAGACCCCTGCAAAATAATATCAGCATGGGCACTTTAAAAGGATTTAAGATCTTACAATAAAAACTAAAGCAAAAATGGAATCTGATTTTGCAGGTATCTGATTTTTAATATTCATAATTAATTACAGGAAAGTACTTGCCACTGGCAATCTACGTATTATTTTAAGGTACTCTTTACAAGCCAATTAAATTAATAATAAAAGCTTTAAATGGGATCCTGAATACTGAGAAACAGAGAGCTCCTTCAATTTATGTAATCCAACAAGGCTTTATTTTCTTTTGTTTCCACAAGATTAGCGCTTTTCATTACTTTATAGCATCTTTCACATGTTGTTTCTCTCCTTACTTCCTCTCCAATCTCATAGTTCTTTTCTGTATCTCTGTCTGATATATGTTATCTTATTTTTCAAGACAGCTCCACTGTCTAATCTCTACAGTTTCTGCAGAAATCTCTAAGTCTTGGATTTCACTTGTTGCTAATTTCATAACATATGTTCCTTTAATCTGGATATGTTTCTTCTGCCCACAGGCTTGTCAAGAGTTGTAGTGTACTAAAGAAGCTATACCTTAACCTATCATTTTACCTCAAATTGCACCCGATCTCTAGTATACCTTTCTAGTATAAAAATGCACTGCTTAATTCCATTTCATTTTAAGTCTAAAGTTCATAGCTATGAATCCTTCCACTGGGAGTTTCTATCAGAATATACAAATGGCTAATTTTTTAATGTAGATGTCTGCCTCATAAATGATGGGGGTTAAATACCGTATGTGTTTTTTTCTAATTGACCTCTCTCAGTTGGCTTTGCCATTATTAATTACTAGCAAAATACCCATGCTTCGCAGCGGAGAAGTAGTGTGTTAAAGAAGTTATGAAACAGAAAAGGAAACATTTTAAAAATAACGTAACATGATTGTCAATGTAATTGTTTTGTCACTGTTATGAGAGTTGCTGTCATCAAGGATTTGATTATCATTATTTCTTCCAATCAGGTTCGTATTTGGAAGATGTGTTGTGTTCAAGTTATATTCCATGTTTGTCAACCGTTGTAAAGATAACAGGTTTCATTCATCGAAGTGTTCACTACCCAAATCGGTACTCGTGAATCTAAGATGTTTAACAGGCATTCCTGGTATTAAGTTGTGGATTTGCTTGCGAATATTTAGCGGTAGCATGTCTTTGAACTTAATTTAACTTTTCCCAGTCCTGCAAAGTCAGTTCACGTGAGTCACTCGGAGTACATTCATCGAAGCTTCACAGCTGTATTTGTGCTCTCTCGTGCGATCTTGCGATGTCCATGGGTTTATTTAATGTTAGCTCAGACCCGGCACTTAAAAGTTTCTCTTGCACTTTTGCTGAGTTTGCGCCAAAAACACTATTCTATCCTTGACCATCTCATCTTCGTTTGCATAAGCACAGTCCTTCACCAGCAATTTTAACTCCGCTACAAAGTGCTGAAAAGACTCGTTTATAACCTGCGTCCTCTCATTAAACTTGTATCTCACGAATATCATATTCGTCTTAGGCATGACAAACGCCAGCGGCAGCGTGTCTATGAACCTAATTTAAATTTTAGGTTTACACCGTGCTTTGTTTCCGCAGTAGCTGCACTTATGAATATGCTTGAATGCGGCACTCGCTTCATATTCTTTTGCTGCCTTCTCTATTGTGTAATGCGTTTTTTTAACAGGTTTCATTCATCGAAGTGATCACTACCCAAATCGGTACTCGTGAATCTAAGATGTTTAACAGGCATTCCCGGTATTAAATTGTGGATTTGCCTGTGAATACTTAGAGGCAGCGTGTCTATGAACGTAATTTAAATTAAAGTTTACACCTTGCTTTCCTACTGATATGTATACAAAGGTTTGTTCAGTGTCAGAGGGTTTCCGCAGTAGCTGCACTTATGAATATGCTAAGCAGAATCCTTCACCCGCGAATATTTACCTTATACGGGCAGGCACTCAATTATGTGGGAGGCGTGATGATGCGGGACGCAACTCCACCTCACACGGCGACCGAGCTGCAGGCTATGACCATATATATGGACGAAAGTAGGTTCCAGTTATGACCGTTATGCGTAGAATTTCGAAATGAAACCTGCTTAACTTTTATAAGTAAGCTGTAAGAAATGAGCCTGCCAAATTTCAGCCTTCCACCTACACGGGAAGTTGGAGAATTAGTGATGAGTGAGTGAGTCAGTCAGTCAGGGCTTTACCTTTTATTAGTATAAATAAAAATGTCATGAAAAGTCTAAAAGGTGAGGTTAGATTAACTGCAACCCTCTATACCTCCTAATCTTCCAGCTTTAGAAATCTTAACAAGGCATTTTTTGCGTTTTTTTCTTTACAAAATTTGTTATATTGTCTCACTTTACACGGACATTCATTAGTGCAAAAATGCTACTTCTACCACATACTAACTGGACTGAGATACAAATTTTTACTATAATAATCTTTCAACTCCAAGATTTAGACTGGAAAAGAGCAGGATTTTCCCTAGGAGTTTTCTGTGAATTGTTTCACATTTCTCATTTTCTATCCTGACAATTCTTTAAGACTGTAGTGTATCCTGCATACATTTTGAATTAACTTCTTCTTTCAGCTGCTCTCATTAGGGGTTGCCACAGCGGATCATCTTCTTCCATATCTTTCTGTCCTCTGCATCTTGTTCTGTTACACCCGTCACCTGCATGTCCTCTCTCAACACAACCATAAACCTTCGCTTAGGCCTTCCTCTTTTCCTTTTCCCTGGCAGCTCTATCCTTAGCATCCTTCTCCCAATATACTCAGAATCTCTCCTCTGCACATGTCCAAACCAGCACAATCTTGCCTTTCTGATTTTGTCTCCCAACCGTCCAACTTGAGCTGTCACTCTAATGTACTCATTTCTAATCCTATGCATCCTCGTTACATCCAGTGCAAATCTTAGCATCTTTAACTCTGCCACCTCCAGCTCTGTCTCCTGCTTTGTGGTCAGTGCCACCGTCTCCAACCTATATAACATAGCTGGTCTCAGTACCGTCCTGTAGACCTTCCCTTTCACTCTTGCTGATACCCATCTGTCACAAATTACTCCTGACACTCTTCTCCACCCATTCCACCCTGCCTGCACTCTCTTTTTCACCTCTCTTCCACAATCCCCATTACTCTGTACTGTTGATCCCAAGTATTTAAACTCATCCACCTTCGCCAACTCTACTCCCTGCATCCTCACCATTCCACTGACCTCCCTCTCATTTACACACATGTATTCTGTCTTGTTCCTACTGACCATCATTCCTCTCCTCTCTAGAGCATATCTCCACCTCTCCAGGATCTCCTCAACCTACTCCCTAGTATCGCTACAGATCACAATGTCATCAACAAACATCATAGTCCACGGGGACTCCTGTCTAATCCCGTCTGTCAACCTGTCAATCACCATTACAAATAAGAAAGGCTCAGAGCCGATCCCTGATGTAATCCCACCTCCAACTTGAATGTATCCGTCACTCCTACCGCAGATGTCACCACAATCACATATCCCCTGTACATATCCTGTACAACTCTTACGTACTTCTCTGCCACTCCTGACTTCCTCATACAATACCACAGCTCCTCTCGAGGCACGCTGTCATATGCTTTCTCCAGGTCTACAAAGACGCACTGCAACTCCTTCTGGGCTTCTCTATAATTCTCCATCAACATCTTCAGAGCAAACACTGCATCTGTGGTGCTCTTTCTTGGCATAAATCCATACTGCTGCTTACTAATCATCACCTAATTTCTTAACGTAGCTTCCACTACTTTTTCCCATAACTTCATGCTGTGGCTCATCAATTTTATTCCCTTGTAGTTACTGCAGTCCTGCACATCTCCCATATTCTTAAATATCGTCACCAGTACACTTCTTCTCCACTCCTCTGGCATCCTCTCACTTTCCAATATTCCATTAAACAATCTGGTTAAAAACTCCACTGCCATCTCTCCTAAACACCTCCATGCTTCCATAGGTATGTCATCTGGACCAACGGCCTTTCCATTTTTCATCTGCTTCATAGCTGTCCTTACTTCCTCCTTGCTAATCCATTTCACTTCCTGATTCACTATCTCCACCTTATCCAACCTCTTCTCTCTCTCGTTCTCTTCATTCAACAGCCTCTCAAAGTACACTTTCCATCTGATCAAAACACTCTCCTTGCTTGTGAGTACATTTCCATCTTTATCCTTTATCACCTTAACCTGCTGCACTTCTTTCCCAGCTCGGTCCCTCTTTCTAGCTAAATCGGTACAGGTCCTTTTCTCCCTCCTTAGTGTCCAACCTCTCATGCAACTCATCATACGCCTTTTCTTTAGCCTTCGCCACCTCTCTCTTCACCTTGCGCCTTATCTCCTTGTACTCTTGTCTACTTTCTGCGTCTCCCTGACTATGCCACTTCTTCTTTGCCATCCTCTTCCTCTGTATACTCTCCTGTATTTTCTCATTCCACCACCAGGTTTCATTTTCCTCCTTCCTCTGTCCATATGTCACACCAAGCACCCATCTTGCTGTCACCCTTACTACATCTGCTGTAGTTTCCCAACTGTCTGGTAACTCTTCACTGCCACCCAGTGCCTGTCTCACCTCCTCCCTAAACTCAACCTTGCAGACTTCCTTTTTCAACTTCCACCATCTGATCCTTGGCTCTGCTCTCACTCTCTTCCTTTTCTTGATCTCCAACGTCATCCTATAGACCACCATCCTATGCTGCTTAACTACACTTTCCCCAGCCACCACTTTGCAGTCTTCAATCTCCTTCAGATCAACTCGTTTGCATAGGATGTAATCTACCTGTGTGCATCTTCCTCCACTCTTGTACGTAACCATATGTTCCTCCCTCTTCTTAAAATACATATTCACCACAGCCATGTCCATCCTTTTGGCAAAATCCACTATTCTCTGACCTTCTTCATTCCTCTCCTTGACACCATACCTGCCCATCACCTCCTTGTCTCCACTGTTCTCTTCACCAACATGCCCATTGAAATCCACTCTAATCACCACTTTCTATTCCTTGGGTACACTGATCATTACTACATCCAACTCACTCCAAAAATCTTCTCTCTCATCCATTGCACACCCAACTTGCGGTGCATATGCACTAACAACATTCATCATCATACCTCCAATTTCCAGCTTCATAATCATTACTCTGCCTGACACTCTTTTCACCTCCAAAACACATTTTGCACTAATAGTGAAGAAAAACATTTCACAGGCAAGAGTGTGGTGGCTGTAACAAAAGGGAATTACAAAGGGAATCCTACATCTTCCAAAGTTTCATGAGGTAAATGTAATATGGATGTTAGTGATCATACATGTAAACAGCCATTTTCTTCTGCAAAAGAAACAGCAATGTAGCTAGTGAATGCATGCTTCATTAAAGTGTTGATGTTCTTTGGAAAATTTTGATGATTTAGACTTGGTGAAACAGCATTCAAATATGGGTTAAGATTTGAAATGTGGTCTCATCTAATAGGAAAATTTTCCAGGTGGTGTCCGAGACATCTACATGACATCTAATAAATTATTATTGAGCTCTGGGGTACATATTTTTCCAATCTCAAATAGTTTAATGCAATTCCTTTAGAGCTGCCAGATCCCTTCTGGTGAGAACTGACACACGTACAACTAAAAGAGATACATTTTTCAGGAAAGAGATTTGCAGTTCTGTCAAACTTTATTTATTACAAATGGAATTCATTTTGCTTTTAAGCATCGTTTCCTCAGTTAGCTTGATTAATATTAGGCTGTGGATATTTATCTCAGCAGCATGGTATTAAATGCAAGAAGCAACCCTGAAATGTTTCAGAACAAACTTACTGTTTATCAATGCCACTGCAAAGATCAAATTCCATGTGCGTTTTTTTTTTTTTGTTTTGTTTTTTTAATAGTAATGCAACATGAAAAGAAACAAAAATTGAACATGGTCAGAATAATCTGGAGTTGTAAGCATAATCTTAAGGCCAGCTGGCTTCATTATGAACAAGCAGAGTATGCTGTCACAAAGCAAGTGAATGTTTATTGCCTTTGAAATTAGTGTTTTAACGTACAGATCAAAATATCTACATTAAATACGTGTAAACCATAAGATGTCCAAGACCCCAAGATGAGAATGATAAAGCAATTGTAGAAAATCATTTTCCTGTATTTGTATGCTGTTGCAGAAATAAATAAGAAAGTTGCAACAGTTAACATGCAAATTAGGAAGAAACCAAGAAACATATATGCATAGGAAAGAAAGAAAAAAAAACACTCCCTAATGTTATAGATATGAGGACATACAAGTAGTTTTAATACTAGCCAGGAAAAAAAAATCTAGAAATTGCAAAGTAAAGTTCAAATGATATTGTAGCTAGATGACATTACCTAATAACCCCTCTAATGCACAATAAATCTGGAGCGTGAGGGGATAAGCAGAAAATGAAATGATGAATAATTCATAAAACAGTAAGTAAAAAAATCTTTTGATCCTTATTATACTAACTCTTTTACGGCATTAAATCCACTTCATATCCCAAGGATTTAAAGCATAGATTATTCTACCCTGAAAGCAGCAGGCCCCTCCACATACAGATATCCCCACTCAAATCCAAAAGAGTTACCATCCGTTGCATTTTATCCCATCCAATCTGTTTCCCCTGACACACACATGTGCTTGCACAGAAACAGACTTTTCAGTAAAAAAAAGGCAATAAGACGTCATCTGTATGGATCCATCTGTTCTTTCTCAGTCAAGTAGTCCCAGAGTACAAATGAAATTTCATTACAATTCAAACTCCTATTATTAGTTTTCTTTGACAATACTTGATTTGGAGAGCTTAAGCTAATAGCCAACCAAAGAAACAAAGAGAACCAAAACTACACATAATATGTGGGGTACAGGTATTGACAACATTTTTTATTTGTCAGTATCTTGAACATCTTTCCCAGACTGTCAACAAACAAATGTAGCATTTATTGTAGCTGCTAGACCTGCTGCAATTAACTTCTTCATCACTGACCTGAGCATATATTACACATTATCTAAATGAGTATTACCTTTACTAAACAGTAAAAAAAATCCTCCCAAACAGGTGAAGTGCTTTAGTTATTTAGTACATGAGCACAAGCACAAAAATTGAAGTCTTGATCGGCTGGTGGTGGTGGCTCAGATCGCCACCAGAGAAAACCGAAAAAAGAACTGCAGAGAAAGTGGGTGTTAGTCCAGATTTTGGAGCCATGAAAAAAAATAATTAAATGCATATACAGAATATCAGGGTTAAATTATAATGAAGCTATCAGAAAGCCAAGTTAAAATAATGAGTTTTTAGCAGTTTTTGAAGTGTTCCACCATGTTAGCCTGGCAAATTTCTATTGGTAAGTTATTCCACATTTTAGATGCATAACAGCAAAAGGCTGCCTCACCACTTCTTTAAAGTTTAGTTCTTGGAATTATAAGCAGACACTCATTTGAGGATCTAAGGTTACAATTTGGAGTGTAAGGTGAAAGGCATTCCGAAATACAGGACGGAACATGATTATTTAAGACTTTGTAAACCATAAGCAGTATTATAAAGTCAATTCTAAATGGCACGGGTCACCAATGTAGTCACATCAAAACCGGAGAGATGGGCTCGGATTTTCTTTTCCTGGTTAAGATTCCAGCAGCTGCATTCTGGAATAGTTGCTATCGAGTGATGTCTTTTTTGGGTAGTCCTGAAAGGATTGCGTTACAGTAATCTATTTGACTAAAAACAAAAGCGTGAACTAATTTTTCAGCATCTTGAAAAGTTATAAGGGATCTAACTTTTGTTATATTTTCTTAAGTGAAAAAATGCTGTCATAGTAATCTGATTAAAATGAGATTTAAAATTTAGGCCACAGTCAATAATTACCCCTAAATTCTTTACCTCGGTCTTGACGTTTAAGCCTAATGGATCAAGTTTATTTCTAAAACCCTCATAATATCCATTTTTGTCAAGATTTGTGTTTTCTTTTTATTTAGTTTAAGATAATTACTACTCATCCATTCAGAAACACAAGTAAGACATTGTGTCAGTGAACCAAGACAGTCGGGGTCATCAGGCGCTATTGATAAATACAGTTGAGTGTCATCAGCAAAGCTGTGGTAGCTCGCATTATGCCTTGAGATAATCTGACCTAATGGAAGAATTTAGATCAAAAAGAGTAGTGGACCCAGGATAAATCCTTGTGGAACAACATATAGAATATCATGCGTCTTTGAAGTATAATTACCATAACTAACAAAGAATTTTCTACCTGCCAAGTAAAATTCAAACTAATTTAAGACCCTGCCAGAGAGGCCCACCTATTGACTAAGGCAATTTCTAAAATTGTGATCAATGGTATCAAATGCGGCACACAGATCTAAGAGAATGAGAACAGATTAACGACCTCTGTCTACATTTACCCGTAAGTCATTTACTACTTTAACTAGCACAGTTTCTGTACTGTGATTTGTTCTAAAACCTGACTGAAACTTGTTAAGAGCAGAATGTTTATTCAGGTGATCATTTAGCTGTATAATGACAGCCTTTTCCAAGATTTTACTTAAGAAAGGCAGGTTAGAAATAGGTCTAAAATTTTCAAAAGCAGCGGAGTCAAGATTGTTTTTCTTGAGCAGGGTTTTAACAACACCAGTCTTAAGACAGTCTGGGAAGACCCCCGTATCTAATGATGAATTTACTATGTCAAGAACACTATCAATTAGCATGCTGGATACTTCTTTGAAAAGGCTTGTTGATACTGGGTCAAGGATGCAGGTGGAAGGTCTCAGTTGAGAAATTATTTTATATAAATCAGGTAAATCTATCCTGGTGAAAGAATTTAATTTGTTTAATATGGAGTACCGGGGTTTAAGAGGATCGGTATTCGGGAGATGTACTATATTATTTCTAATATCATTAATTTTGTGTTTAAAAAAACATAGCAAAATCCTCACAATTGCAAAGCAATTTCACAGAAAAAGATCAATGCACTGACATCAGGCAAAGAGCTGTGGACAGGAAAAAAGTACAGTACCAACACCTTGAACTTTCATTGGCTGAATATTAACATATAGAATAATGCTAAGGCATGTGAAAAGTAAGCACGAAGGGAACTTTTTAGAATACCAAGACCACCTGCATATCTCTCAGTAGTACCACTCCTCCCCTCTCTGCAATTTGCAACAAAGAGAAGGTAAGCTTTTAGGATAGATAATTAATAAGTTCTGAGGATAATAAACGTTTTCCTAAAAAACACACCTCAAACAATTACCAATTTGTGTTTATCTACATTACTACTGAGGATGTTGCCTGCCTATGGACAAATATGGGTATTTTAAGCTTATTGTTGTACTTCTAATGTCGGCAAATTTAAAACTAAGATGTATAATTAATAGATTTTGCATTTAAAAAAAGCCTATACATTTCAGAGTTTTTATAATTGACTGTATGTATGGATATGGCTGTAGCAAGGCAAAATACAGTTCTTATTTATATGTTTAATTGTGAATGCTGGGAATATTTTAACACAGTTATACAATACAGGTGAGCAACAGGCAGATTTATAGCAATGAATAATATGTTCAGTCTGTTGAATTAGTATAAAGTGTAATGAGTTACAAAACTGGGTAGCAAAAAAGCCCTGCACTCAAACTGAATTTCCAGGAGCTGTGACATGGAAAAGCTAACAATTGTGTACCATGACACTATTAGTGTGAATTCAATTTAAAAACTGAGCTGGATGGTAGAAAAATGATTTGTGCCCTTTTGGTTTCCAACTGACAAACAACTGTCCATTGCAATGCAAGATCCTGCAAATTGTTTTGCTGTGGCTTCATGCAAGCATCTGTGCAAAAATCTGGAAGCCTTAATTGCCGAAATAAACTGTAAATGTTCACAATTCATCACAAACAAATCTGCTATTTTTTCCTGGCCTGTTTTTCACACATTGCTAAACTTTCAAAGACATGTGGAAAGTCTATTGCATAAAATGGGCATCGCATTTTTGTACAGATTATCAATGTGCTTATATTAATATCACTGTCTTCTGTTCTCTGGAAAACAATAGCACATTAAAAGTGGTTTAAAACAAATACCACATATCACTACTTTTAGCCATACTTGTCAGACTCTACCCAATTTTATCTTAAGTTGTAGGGGCAGGTTATCTGAGCGTAAGAGCTGACAACCAATGAGCACTCAATCTAGAAGAACAATGCAGGCATAAAGCATAAATGAGGAATAATGAGAGAGTATTTTGGACCACAGAAACAAAAGATAAGCCTGACTGATACAGCGGGGAAAATAAGTATTGAATGCATCAACATTTTTCTCAGTAGATATTTCTAATGGGGCTATTGACATGAAATATTCACCAGATGTCGATAACAACCCAAGTAATCCACAGATATAAAGTAATCAAAACAAATAAGCCCATAAATTAAGTTATGTGTAATAAAGTGGACTGACACGGAATAAATATTGAACACGCTATCTGAAATTTCTTTAAGTCTTAGTAGAAAAGCCTTTGTTGGCAATGGTAGCTTCAAGAGGCCTCCTGTATGGAGAAACTAGTCACATGCATTTCTCAGGTATGCTTTTGGCCCATTTCTCCATACAAGCTGTCTTCAAATTTCAAAGGTTCTGGGGGCCTCTTCTATGAACTTTGATCTTCAGTTCTTTCCATAGATTTTCAATTGGATTCAAGTTGGGTGATTGACTGGGCCATCCTAGCAGCTTTATTTTCTTTCTCTGAAACCAATTAAGAGTTTCCTTGGCTGTGTGTTTGGAAACATTGTCTTGCTGAAATGCCCACCCTCGTTTCACCTTCAGCATCCTGGTAGATGGCAGCAGATTCTTATCAAGAATGTCCCAGTACATTTCTCCATTCATTCTTCCTTCAATTAATCAAGTCTGCCACTACCATATGCTGAAAAACAGTCCCACACCATGGTGTTCTTGGGGTGATGTGCAGTGCCATTTCTCCTCTAGACATGGTGTGTATAATGACATCCAAAGACTCTAATTTGACAAAACTATATTCTCACAGTATTTAATTGGCGTTTCCAAATGTTTGTGAATTCCAAGCACTTCTCAGGGTTAGCAGGGTACTACTGTCGATTCGTGCCCTGGATTTCAAAGAGTGGGGCGTCCTTCACTAATCTCACAAAGAAAAGGGCCATGAACAATGTGGTATGGGATGATGACACGGAAGCTGCATTTTGTGACTTAAAACAGGCCCTTATTTCCGCACCTATTTTGAAGATTCCTAACTATTCCTTACCTTTTATACTCTAGACCAGGGGTGTCCAACACGTCGCATGTGAGTTACCGGTAGCTCGCAACCCCATTCCAAGTAGCTTGTCAAAGGGTTAACATTACAATTACCAGCGCAAACGAAAAAACTCATAAATCTGACCCACCTTAAATCCCTTTGCACCTCCCCCATCAGCCTCTTTTATCTTGTAAATGCGTCGATAAGCCCAAGCAGCCAGCTATACCATCCCCCCACAGCCTCAGAACAGGAAAGAAGTTCTCCCAGTTCCTGCCTTGATTGATTATCTGGGAGTGAGCTACCCAGAATTGTAAGAGGAAATAATTTGATGTGTGTTTTCTGTCTACAACAATCTAAGTAAACACATTGTTAAAACAGAAATGTTTTTCATGTTTTAGTAATAAATGACAAAATGTAGACATGAACTATATAGTGTGAAAGCTGATGGTATAGCAAGCTGCTTGCTGCTTGGGCTTATTGACACATTTAGAGGACAAAAGACGGTGACGAAGAGGTGTGAAGGAATTTAAGGTGGGCCGGAATTACGTGTTTTTTTGTTGGCTCTGGTAATTCTAGTGTTAAGAACAATTCACTTGAAAGGTCTGTGACCCAGCTTGACATATTTGAAGCTCACTAGGTAGTTTTAATTTACTTGTGGGTGTGAGCATACTAGGTTAAAGGGTGACTCTAAGTTGACATTATGTGTTTAAAGTATGGATGTTTTATCCTTTTATTGGAATAAACAGGTTCAGAAAACAAACGACAGAGCATGCAAACACGATGATGACTGCATCAAAAAGTAATATATAAAATATACATGTATAAAAAATGTAACATAACCCTGTAAGCTGTAACTTAAAAATGTAACTTAACCCTGTAAGATGGTATGAGATTGACAGATTTTCACAAATAGATCTGCACATTGACAAGAATAAGACACCATGACAGGGACGAAGTATTGCACCATGCCTAAAAACAATGCTGAGCAGCAGCATAAAACACCATAAACTGCGGTTTAAAAAAAGAAAAAAAAAAAAAAGACACTTGGATCCTGGTTAAATTGTTCAATTTGATAATTGGTTAGCCTGCAGATCTATCTCCCCAGAGTTTGTGATTACAGCAGAAGGCTAATTCTCTGCTTTAAAAGATTATACCATATTTGTGTCCAACTATCTCCTAACTCTGACCAGTATAGTACGTTTTAGGAGAGTGTAAATTTTGTGCTATTGCCAAGTCACACGGTTCATCTTAGAGACAATTATAACACTAAGTTAGACATCTTCACCATACCATATTTAAAACAAAAATACTGTAAAACATCTACTTATCTTACTGTGCAGAATCACTGGAAGGAGTGTAATAATGGAATCCTGAAGTCCTGCACTATAATCAGTCTGAAATGATTTGCTTGCTTAATCCTATGGAGATAAGACTGGCAAAAGCCCAAGGATTCACCAGTCATGCTGAGCTGCCTGTAAGTCAATCAGCCAATTAATGTTTTTGATAACACATAATTATGAAATTGGTAATTAGCATTCAGAACTTTAGCTAAGTGATTCTTATTGATCTGAAGTGAATGTCCACAGTGTAGCAGATATTTAGTGGTTTCACTTCATGCTATATCATATGTGCCTATAAAGTACTGCTTTAAAATTGTATCATATAATACTGCTGGAGTTCCTTCACCTTTAACTGAGATGTAAATGTTCATTCAGCCTTTTCTATGGCAAGAATGAATGATTCAAACTACAGCGAAGAACCCTTCAATCATCCAGTGGCAGTATGGCTGTATGGATTTTTGTGGGCAAAGATGATCAACCAACCCTATCCAAAGCTAAGGCATGTGCTGGACTCTACAAAACTTAAATTAGCCTTGTGATGAATAGGAAAAGGTAGAATAAGGATTGAACAGCATATTAGAGCCCTGAAATTAAAACAGTTACTTGATAGAAAATGTGTTTGCCAGTAGTCATTATTCTGCTCTATAAGCTAAAACCATCATAACGTAGCCAACAATGAATTTGAAAAACAAGGTTAGTTAAGTTACATATTCAATAAAACAAATCACTTGGGTTACTTACCAAAACTTAATTTAAAAAAACAAACTTATTTTTTTAGGCATGTTTTACAGAGACCAAAGTTCAGAAATTAGAAGAGAACACATAATCTATAGTAATAAAAGGCAAAGCCCTCACTGACTGACTCACTGACTGACTCACTCACTCACTCATCACTAATTCTCCAACTTCCCGTGTAGGTAGAAGGCTGAAATTTGGAAGGCTCATTCCTTACGGCTTACTTACAAAAATTAAGCAGGTTTCATTTCGAAATTCTATGCATAACGGTCATAATGGTCAACAACGTCCGCCATGTTGAACTTTCTTATTCATGGCCCCATCTTCACGAAATTTGGTAAGCGGCTTCCCTGCGCTAACCGAAACCAATGTACGTACTTATTTCGGTGGTATGACGCCACTGTCAGCCGCAATACTGAACTTTCCAACGTCACTAATTCTCCAAATTTCCGTGTAGGTAGAAGGCTGAAATTTGGTTCTTATTTCGGTGGTATGATCCCACTGACGGCCGCCATATTGAACTTTTCAACAGTCTTTGTTACTTACGGGCCCATCTTCAAGAAATTTGGTACGCGGGTTCCAAACGCTAACTGAATCCTACTTACGTACATATATATGTCCATAGCCTGCAGCTCAGTCACCGTGTGAGGCGGCGTTGGGCCCAACATCACAACGCCTCCCACGTTGTTGGCTGCCTGCCTATATAAGGCCGTCCGTCGCTCCTGTCTCTTCATTCCCTTCCTTGCTTCGCCAAAGGGATTCACGTCTCCCTGCTGATAACTACAGCCTTTTTATTTAATCCACGGCTTCTCCGCTGTTTTATTGTTTATTTATTATGATTATAGTTATTGTGTAGGTATTTTAGACTTACTTTACATTGTTCAGGTACCCATTTCCTTTATCATTCCAACCCTACCTGCATTAACATGTCTATCGAGGTGATCACCATCGATCAAAGAACTGTCACTTACTGAGTGTTTTCCATGCCAGGAGATGGCACCTATCTTTTCCATTCTCTGTGTTACATATTGCACGGCCATATCTGGCTCACTCTTGATATCTGGAGAAACATTGTGTCTTATGTATTGAATGACTGGGACAGGTTCAAGGTGTGGACTGATGACGGTACAGGAGATAATTATACTACACAGGAGCACTATAAGAGTGAAATGCTTAAGCCCTTCACCTATGGTTCTGCATGTGAGTTGATGGCTGCCGCTGAATTGTTTGGTTGTTGCTTTCAAGCGTACTGAAATGGCCAAATATTTTACACCTTTGGACAACCGCCAATGCCTCTTAAACATCGTAGATTCACAGGTGACGATTTCAGTATTGGACACTTTGATGTTTATGAATGTTTAAACTCTCAAAAGCTGGATGTGAAGTTATCGATGAAACTGGTTGTATACTTACAACGCTTGACAGATGGCAAATGTCACTTCAACACAAGTCCTACAAATACTGTCGTAATTGAAACAAACCATGAAACTCAAACTGATTATGACAGCAGCAATCCAAGCTGTGAGATTTGAAATGAGATTACTGTTCACATGGCCAACTGTACGTTGCATGCTTAAGAGTAAGCTCAGCGCAAAGCTTGGTCATATTACAACCGGAGGGCCAAACTCACAATGTGGTATACAAAGAGATCCTTAACAAATAATTATTGGTATATTTTCCCTCAGTTTAAAAAGGTTTAATTTTCTTTTTAATAAAAATTTTAAGTCAGTACTTCGCCGCTGCGAAGCGTGGGTATTTTGCTATTAATAAATAAATATAAGCACAAATTGGTTTAATAGACTGGGGAGATATTGGGGACAGAGTATCCAGGAAATTTTGCCATAGTACAAATTAAAACAAAACATTTTTTTTAAATTAAGATTTTTATTTAAATAAAAAAAAACTACAAAAACAATGATTCAGAGGTCTGTTTATATCTGTCATGTAAACAGAGATGCTGATGGCAGATTACCGTTTTATTCCAGGGAGCCAAGTCTTTCTTATTACACATACTGGAAAAATGGTTTAGCCAAGTTTACATACATCTTTCCAACCAAGCCAAGCTTAGAAAAAAGCACATTAAAACACTTTCTAAAGTAGGTTGCTGATTTTTTTCACATATAAAAAAGAGACATAGTTCAACAGTTCACTTTTGTTTTGTTTTTTTTAAACCATGTGAATGCAGATTACCGATTACCTTTAAATTACTCTTCATTCTCTATTTCTGAATTAATCTGGTACACTAATGTGCATTTCCAGAAGAACATTTTCTTACATGGTTTTACTTTCAGTTGAAAAATAGAACAGTTCAATTGTGTTGCCTAACCCGGCAGTCTAGTGTTGTATCTTCCCCTATGCTTTTAAAACATAACTGACAGTGATCAAAGAGCCATTAACAAATTTAAAACCGGATGCATTCATCAGTCATTATGTGCCAGTATGCTACCAATCGGTCTAGCACTTGTGGAAGCTACACACTTCAGTCTCAAATGGAAAAGATAGAAGCCAACCAGATGTCACATTAATAAGGAGTACCTGTGCTGATAAGAGGAGAGAAAAAATACTTTGCTGCTCTACAATGTCTTTTCAATTATCTCCAGCACTGTGAGTTCTTCTCAAAAGGCAAATTTATTTGAAAAGGTTTCCTTTACAAGAACAAATACATTGGACACCTCAATGTAAAAAACTATTTCACTTTTGGAAATCATTGCTGCCATGTTGTTTGTGGCATCCTGGTTCATGCCAACATTTACATTACTTTTAAAGAAACTTACCTTTATTGTATTCCCACCTGAAATTACTTAATTATTTATGATAGAGCATGCAATTTTAGTGCTTAGTGTGAGGAGCATTTGTTCAAAGAATAAGAAAACAAAACACAGTATTGTCTGACCGGAGGCTAAAGCCTATGCTAGAGACACTGGACATAACGTAAAAAGTTGGTTGGAGTATTTCAAAACTAGTTTAGTTTCTAAATGAATCTGAATTATTTTCTTAAACTACAACTTAATGTAAGCCATATCTAAAACCAACTTTAGATATAATAAAATTCAAACAAAGATACAGCGCATCACTTTTTCCACATTTTATGTTACAGCCTTATTCCAAAATGGATTAAATTCATTTTTTTCCTCAGAATTCTACACACAACACCCCATAATGAAAACGTGAAAAAGTTTACTTAAAAATAAAAAAAACTGATAAATCACATGTGCATAAGGATTCATAGCTTTTGCTCAATATTTTGTCGATGCACCTTTGGCAGCAATTACAGCCTCAAGTCTTTTTGAATATGATGCCACAAGCTTGGCACACCTATCCTTGGCCAGTTTCACCCATTCCTCTTTGCAGAACCTCTCAAGCTCCATCAGGTTGGATGGGAAGCGTCGGTGCACAGCCATTTTAAGATCTCTTCAGAGATGTTCAATCGGATTCAAATCTGGGCTCTGGCTGGACCACTCAAGGACATTCACAGAGTTGTCCTGTAGCCACTCCTTTGATATCTTGGCTGTGTGCTTAGGGTTGTTGTCCTGCTGAAAGATGAACCGTCACCCCAGTCTGAGGTCAAGAGCGCTCTGGAGCAGGTTTTCATACAGGATGTCTCTGTACATTGCTGCAGTCATCTTTCCATTTATCCTGACTAGTCTCCCAGTTCCTGCCATTGGAAAAACATCCCCACAGCATGATGCTGCCACCACCATACTTCACTGTAGGGATGGTATTGGCCTAGTGATGAGCGGCGCCTGGTTTCCTCCAAACATGATGCCTGGCATTCACACCAAAAAATTCAATCAGAAATTTTTCTGTAACCTTCCCCAGATTTGTGCCTCAAGACAACCCTGTCTCGGAGGTCTACAGACAATTCCTTTGACTTCATGCTTTGTTTGTGCTCTGACATGAACTGTCAACTGTGGGACTTTATATAGGCAGGTGTGTGCCTTTCCAAATCATGTCCAATCAACTGAATTTACTACAGATGGACTCCAATTAAGATGCAGAAACGTCTCAAGGATGATCAGGGAAAACAGGATGCACCTCAGCTCAATTTGGAGCTTCATGGCAAAGGCTGTGAATACTTATGTACATGTGCTTTCTCAATTTTTTTTATTTTTAATAAATTTGCAAAAACCTCAAGTAAACGTTTTTCACGTTGTCATTATGTTGTGTTGTGTGTAGAATTCTGAGGAAAAAATGAATTTAATCTATTTTAGAATAAGGCTCTAACATAACAAAATGTGGAAAAAGTGATGCGCTGTGAATATTTTCTGGATGCACTGTTTCACTAAAAACAACTTACTTTATATTTTAAGATATCTGCAGTACATTTTTTCAGTGATGATGCTCTGATCAAAAGACTTTAGGAAAGAGAGCAAACCAGGACATTGGCTTTTACAGTAAATAAAGCAGAATAATAAACTGAGAAAAAGTTATCTGAGGAGTCATCCTGTCCTCCAGTAGGAGCAAAAATGTGCATCTTCAGCAGAAAGAGAAGCCCAGTTCAGAATTTTTAATTTTGTCCTTTAATTAAAACTGACACTTTGCCTTAGTGTGGATGGTGAGCAAGCTTGTGTTTAGTACAGCAGCTCACATTTTTAATTAAAAATGATACAGTAGAATATGGCCTTGTTGCTTAGTAAAAAATAGGTTCATCAGCTTAAGGGCCACATCTTTCCATTTTATGCATAAACATGTTAAGCACACTGGCTTTGTATCTTCTTTATGAACACCTTATGAATGTGTTATTTGAATTATGGCATTTTACTTTTTTTAATGCAATATTTATTATGGATAAACATTTTGTGTACATGTTTTATTAGTTTCAAAAGGTATATATTTTAAGGGGATTTTATTTTAGTCATTTTTTTTTTTCAGTTTGAGGATTTTCACTGTGGTAAACTGCTGCTGGTCAAGAGCAATGATTCCAGGATTGTGAAGCAAGAGCTATGAGAAAAGCTTGAAGGAGCTGTGCCTTTTCAGTGGAACTAAACATAAATTCATAGGTGACATGACTAATGTGTTAAGAATTAAATACTGTTACATTAAATTCTCAGATGAAAACTTGTTAAGGGTGCATTTTACACAAGCAGAATATATTAAGAAAAATACAAAACTTTAATAAAGTGATACCTTGAGATACGCATTTAATTCGTTCCGTGATCAAGCTCATGAGTCAAAATGCTCGTATCTCAAATCAATTTTCCCCATTGAAATTAATTGAAATGAGATTAATTCATGCCAGCCCCCAATAAGCAACCCCAATTTTTTGTTAAATGTTTTCAACATAAGAAAAATGTATTTATAATGAACAAATATTGCATACAAACAAAATAAAACCTAATACATAAAAAAGAAACTAAAGAAATAAACACATGTTGGCGAAGCCGATTAGCATATTATAATGTTTTTTTCTTTCACTTGATTTTTGTTTAACTTAATTTTCTTCTTCACTAGTTTTTTCTTTTTTGCCACGCTTTCGTCACTTTCATTCGCAGGACGTTTCAATAGAAACCTGTCCAAGGAGCTTTGTTTAGTCCTTCCCTTTAGAATGTTTCTGAAATGAGTTAGGGAAGTGTCATTAAATAGAGCCGCTGCATGTTCAGTTTCTTTTCAATAAAGTCAAGCATTAGGCAACTGTCATTAAATAACGCCACTGTATGATCAGTTGTAATTTTTTTCAGGGTGTTTCTTTTCCTTAAAGTTCAAAACTTTTTCCCACATTGCAAGCACTTCCTTTATCTCATTTTAAGAGATAACCTCCTCCGCGATACCGATCTCTTGCAGAACCTCCATATGTTGCTGCGTCTGTAATTCCGTCAACTCCTCTGTTGTCAGTTCCTCAGAATGTGCGGGGAGAAGCTCTTTGATGGCTCGTATTTCGAATTTTGGCTCGTAACTCAAGACAAAAAATTGACCTAGTGACGGCTCGTATCTCAAAAAACGCGTACGTTGGGGCACTCGTATCTCAAGGTACCACTGTATATACACTTACCATATATTCTGTATATAGGGGACAAAGGCTTTTCCCATACTAAATTAAAATTCTGTTTACCCAGTGAAATTCACAAACCACAGCTCCTGTTTCAGTCTGCACTTCATCAGGACTTTAGCAAGCAGCAGAATTATAATTAGAATTATACCTAATACCGAAAAGAAAAGTAACATTTAAAAAAAAATTAATCCAAGTCCATCAAAGAGAACAGTAAGAAATAGGGCTGGGGAATTTATCGAGATTTAAAAATATACCGAGATTATTTGGGATATGGATTGAGGCAGTATCGTTTATACTGAGTTTAAATAAAGCTTGGTTTAATTTTGCGTAAAACCTTTTTTCTTATCCCTCGCTGACTACTCCAGGCTTCACTACTGTGCTCTGCTAGCAGCCCGTGCCCTCTTGCGCGCACGTGTGTGCAAACAACTGTCTCGCAACATGGAGTGGCACGACAGACAAGTTATAATTGAAGACGACCTAGTATGTAAAAAGAAAAACAATGGATCAATTATTTGGAGGTGGTTTGTATTTCACAGGTCAGATGAGCAGCAGAATCGTATAATATGTAGGGAATACCAAAAAGGTGGTAGTTTTGAAAAGTGGGAACAATACCAAACTTTTTTATCACTTAAAACTGTGGCACAAAATTCAGTACGAAGAGGCTGTTAAACTCAGTTCTACTACTGCAGTTATGAAGCATTCACCACCCAAAACGCCTAAACCAATTCTGATGACATTATAAGCTTTCTTTACCCACATTTCACCTTATGCAGAGAAAAGTGCGAAGTAGCGCAATGTCAGTGAGGCAAGTGCTTACTGCATGGCAAAAGATACACTTCCCATCTCAACAGTAGAAAAGGATGGTTTTAAAAGACTGATCAAAACTCTTGACCTCTGATGCGAATTGCCCAGTCGCAAATAGGCAGCTTTTGTTTTTTGCAAAGTAACATGTACATTCAAGTTAGACGTAGCCTTACCGACCTGATCTCTATATTAAAATATTTTGCGTTGACAACCGATATGTAGTCAAGCCATTCCTGCAAGCCATATTTAAGTGTGACTATTTATTTCATTGAATGGGAGATTAAACGTTACTGTCAGCAAACGAGCTATTTCCCTGAAAACCACACCGCAAACAGAAACCAAACTGAAACCAGGAGGAAAAGAGGCTGTTTCTGTCACAGTTGACAATGAGAGCGACGTTATCAGAGTAGTGCAATCACTTAAGTGTCACAGAATGCAGTGCTTTCTTCACGCATCAACTTCATGTGGTAATTGGGAAGTGCAAGTTTAAAAAAAATGAACATCAATTGCTTAAATGTTACATTTATCAAAGCCAGAATTAAGCTGTAAAAGTGAGTTTTAAACTGCTTGCCTTTACAGTGAGATATGTCAGTAAAACACTTAATTACTTATTTCACAAAGTGAAGTTTAAATTAGCTACAGCATTAAATGTAAAATTCCCTTAGGCTAGACCAGTGCTTCTCAAGTATTTTCTGTCATGCTCCCCCTAGGAAGAAGAAAACATCTCGCGCCCCCTGCGCGACTATAAATAGTATCATTTGTCTATAAAATTGTTATAAGTACACCTCTGCATAACACTGTATCCTTATTAACGTATAAGAGAATAAAAAAAGAAAGAAATATGGACCAATTTACAACAAAGAATAGCTTTATTAAATGAAACAGAAAAGATTTAGAGTGCATTCTAAATTAAAAAAAAATTTAAAAGAAAAATAAAAAAGCATGTTCCCTGAGGTCAAACGAGCCCCCCTTGAGCCACAAAGACTTTGTATGTATTTATATCACCACTCAGCCAAAATATATCAAGATATGATTTTATTGTCCATATCACCCAGCCCTACTAAGAAAGGGAAATGGTGATCCCAATCTTTTACAGTGTAGAAACAGATGAACTGTTTCAAGAAGATTTCTGTCAAAAGAATTATCCAGGACTGATACAATATTTGAAATGTCCAGATTCAAGTTATGAGTGACACTGTCAGTGTACTGCTGACAAAGCATTTTGATTTCAGTTTGAGAAGTCTGACAACTGACTCAAAGATGAAAACTGATCTCTTAGCAGTCTCCATCTTTTCCAAAAAAAAAAAATTCAAAAACTTTGTTAAAGGATACACATTTCTTCAAACTGTTGCTGAAGTACCAGTGATAATCGAAAGAAGTTTAGAATGGAAAAAAGAAAGTTTTTGGTAGACAAGACAGCACTTATATAGACGGAGTAATAGAGCAGTCAACTTTAAAATTTCTTAGATGATTTAAGCAATTAATTCAATTTAGCTTTGCCATTGAGGTACATCTTTAAGAGCTCTTTACCCAAAAGAACCACTAAACTGAAAGATGCAAGAGCCTTCAACAACCATACGTTCATCCTTCTCAAAAACCGAGTGTAAATTAGTGGCCAGGTAGAATAAGGCTCCTGGCCATTCTTATCCAACTTTGCCCTGTTAGTGCAATTAAAATCAAAGACGAAATCCTCCTATTCAAGCTGAAACAGCAGGTCAGTCAAAATTGAAAAAAAAAAATGTATATGCTCCCTTATCATATTTGGAACATAAAAATTTATACAAAGCCACTCTCCCAACCCCAACAGTCCTCCATTTTTAGGACCCTTCCATTGATAACATGTCATACTTAAAGACTAGTGAAAAATTACTTGGGGAAAAAAAGAATGGCAATCCCAATATTTGCACTGGAACAATGACATAAAAATGGTGTCCCCTCCCAGCCATTGTGCCATTCTGTTTGGTGATATCTGTGTTTGTTTCTTCCAATAATATGTTGTTTTTGTTTTAAACAGTCAAATAAAGAAGCCCTTTTCAGAGCATCATGACACCCATTAATATTTAACATGCCAACAGTAAAAAAAAAAAAAAAAAAATTACTACTACAACAACAGGGACCTTATGTATGGTCCCTGTGTTGCGTAAATGATTTCCACGCTCATATCACAATGTATAAAACCTAAACTTGGCATAAAGCCACACACATTTTCATGCCAGCTCAATTCCTTCTGTATGCAAGATCTCGACTCGGTTTTGTGTGGTTTCCCTTAATTTTTTCAATTCACATCGCTGACACTTTATCATTAGAACACTCTAGACGAGAACAGGCCCCATTCCGCCCAACAAAGCTCGCCAGTCCTATCCACTTGTTTCCTCCAAAAAAACATCAATTTGAGTTTTGAAAGTCCCTAATCTCTTACTGTCTACCACACTACTTTGTAGCTTATTCCAAGTGTCTATCATTCTTTTTGTAAAGAAAAACTTCCTAATGTTTGTGTGAAATTTACTTTTAACAAGTTTCCAACCATGTCCCGTTGTATTTTAAAATGAGTTCATCAAGAACAAGTCTCGATCCACTGTACTAATTCCCTTCATAATTTTAAACACTTCAATCATTTCACCTCTTAATCTTCTTTTGCTTAAACTGTAAAGGCTCAACTCTTTTAATCTTTCCTCATAATTCAACCCCTGTAGTACTGGAATCAGCCTAGTCGCTCTTCTCTGGACCTTTTCTAGTGCTGCTAGAAAATACACTGAAATTAACTGCATGTGGTTTATTAGTTTAAGGCATCTAATTGTAATCAACCTGTAACAATATAATGCTGCACAGAATTTTCAAACTATTCCAATTACTATAGCTGCTTTAGTGTTGTTAATCTCGGTGCACCAGTCTTCAATCAGTATTTTAACCCACTGTATGCGAGTGTGGAATCACACCTATACAGAAGCTGATCGGAAAGTGGATTATCGGGATACAGTATCTAGCACATGCTGCCTCGGCCATGGGCACAGTCTATTTGAACTGCTCCCAAACGTCAAATGCTTCAGAGCCATTCCTGTCGGGACCTGGCAGTTCAGAAGTAGTTTCATCCCAAGAATTCTAAATGCACTCAATCAGTCCATCAAGTGCACTTGGTAGAACTGTTTGTACTTATAAGTACAATTAACTCACTTTAAAATTGCACTACACTTGTAATATTGCACAACTACTTATGTTTACATATTGAATATCTGTCATTGTTTTTATTGCATTATTTTTATTATTATTACTAGCAGAATACCAGCCAGTGAGAAGTAGTGTGTTAAAGAAGTTATGAAAAAGAAAAGCAAACATTTTAAAAATAACGTAAGATGATTGTTAATGTAATTGTTTTGTCATTGATATGAGTGTTGTTGTCATATCTATCTATTTATATATATATATATATATATATATATATATATATATATATAAATATACCTGCGATTGGCAGCGAGAAGTAAAAGAAAAGGAAACATTTTAATAATAGCGTAACATGATTGACAATGTAATTGTTTTGTCATTGTCATGAGTGTTGCTGGCATATATATATATATATATATATATATATATATACTATATATATATATATATATACACACACACACAGACACATATATAAACATATATATATATATATATATATATATATATATATATATATATATATATATACACACTGTATATACAACATATACATATATATATATATATATATACATATATATATAATCTACATATATATATATATATTAGGGGTGGGACTCGATTAAAAAAATTAATCCAATTAATTAGAGGCTGTGTAAGAATAATCTTGATTAATCGTATGTAATCACACGTAAATTTGCCCCAAATCGCAAATGTTTTTTTTTTTAATTTAAAAGCGGTTTTAGTGGGCGACAGAATCAAATAATAGACATGGACATGAATATTGTAAACTGAAGCTGTTTTAATTTCTGAAAAAAAGCTTTTAAACTGCATTTGAATTCAAAACAGAAACAAAAATATCATCCCTGGTTAAAATTGGGCAGACTTAAAAATAAAGTGGTAGTTTAAGTACTTTAAGTACATTTTCAGAATAGTATTGTCTTTAAATAATAATAACCAAAATTTCAACATAAAGTGCAGTTTTCTTCTTAAAAAAATAAGTCAGAAACATAAAAGGTAATTTGACCAGCTTACTCTTTAAACTCTGAGTAACATTAGCCAAAATTATTTTGTACATTAGGCTAAAACAGTGTGATCATTGAACATTTTGTAATTAGATGTATTTAGAATTACTAACGGTCACGGAAGTCCAATGATCCCCAGTAAGAGCCACAAAGTCCGCTTTCTGTAATGCATCTAATTTTGCTTGCTTTTCAGTGTGCACAAAACCATGCTTTTATCAAGGCTTAGCTCGGGTAGTCGAAATGATCAGTCGTAGGAGCAGCGCTTTATTCCGACTCTAACATTTTTGTAGCTGTGATGTGTGCATCAGTGTAATGGATGTACCAGGAAATCATGCATTGACAAAAGTTCCGTTTGCTTGGAATTGAAAGTGTGATTAAATCGTTATTTTTAGCGTTATGGAGTACATGCATCGAAGCTTCTCAGCTGTGCTTGTGCTAAAATTTTAAAAATAACGTAACATGATTCTGCGTTAACCTAATATTTTTCATCGTCCCAAACCAAGGAGATGCGAAGGTAAAATGAATCGGGTAACGCGCGTACATAGTCAGTACACCCCCTCTCGGGAATCGAACCTCGAATGTCGGCGTTAGAGGCGAAGACTCTACAATTAGCCACAGCGTGTGGCTTGTCTATGCTAAAGTATGTATTGTAGATCGGGTATATATATACATTTATATATATACCCGTGTACGCAGTGGAGAAGTAGAAGTTATGAAAAGAAAAGGGAACATTTTAAAAATAGCGTAACATGATTGTCAATATACAGTAATTGTTTTGTGAGTGTTATTGAATGTTGCTGTCATCAAGGATTTGATTATCATTATTTCTTTCAATCAGGCTCGTATTTGTAGGATGTGTTCAAGTTACATTCCGTGTTTGTCAATCGTTGTAAAGATAAGAGGTTTCATTCATCGATTAGTTCCTTACTGCATCAATAAACAGCTCGTCTTCCTTTTTATCTGTGATGTGACAAACTGCATGCACGGGTTTTTTACACTGTCTTCCTTTAGCAGGACATTCACTTTTTCCACCGTGTGCTTTGTTTCGCAGTAGCTGCACTTATGAATATGATTGTATGTATAAGGCGCTTCATATTTTTTGCTGCCTTCTCAATTGTGTAATTGGTTTTGTTCAGCACTCTTTGGAACTGTTGCTTTTGTCTGCGCATTGCGTCAGTTCCGTGAGCAGCTTGGTGTTCTTGCATCGAAGGTTCCCAGCTGTACTGGTGCCATCTCGTGTAATGTCAGCTAAGACCCGGCACTTAAAAGTTTCTCTCGCAGTTTCAATGAGTTTGTGCCAAACACCACCCTGACCATCTCATCTTCCTCTGCATAAGCACAGTCCTTCACCCGTGAACATTTACCGGCAGTGTTTGTATTGGATTGCCGCTGATGGACGGCCTTATATGGGCAGGCACTAAATTACAAGCGCTAGTGGCAGCCTGTCTATGAACTTAATTTAATATAAACTTACGGTTCACGCCGTGCTTTGTTTCCGCAGTAGCTGTACTTATGAATATGCTTGTATGCATCATTTGCTTAATAATGTTTTTCTGCCTTCTCAATTGTGAAATGGCGTTTTGTGCTGATCGCTGTTTGGAGTTCTTCCTTGTTATCTACGTACTTACGTAGGAGGCGTGATGATGTCACGAAACTCCGCCCCACGGCCATCTCAACTCAAGACTCCATTACATTATATGGGGAAAAATAGCTCCCAGTTATGACCCTTATGCGTAGAATTTCGAAATGAAACCTGCCCAACTTTTGTAAGTAAGCTGTAAGGAATAAGCCTGCCAAATTTCAGCCTTCTACCTACACGGGAAGTTGGAGAATTAGTGATGAGTCAGTGAGTGAGTGAGGGCTTTGCCTTTTATTAGTATAGATTGTTGCTGTTATTTTACCATTTTATAGGAAAATAGGTTTGTGAAGGATTTGCATACTGATTTTGAGAAACTAGTAAATTGAGCGATTTTAGGATGAAGTTTACTGCGAGATTGACATGGACATATTGACCTTTTTTTTAAGTGAATCCGTTTTATTCTTTTCTCTGTACCCTAATACGCTTCTGTGTGACACTACGACGGTGAGCAACGACTCGCCTTTTAATGGCGACTTTGATATCTGACTACTTCTTTTTTATTTCAGGCAGCGTGTGACTTTCTGAGCTTGAACTTTCGAGTTTCTCCGTCACTCTGTCACTCGATCAGTTTCCTTTTGTTGTTTATACCACTGCTTAAACCAACAAATAGTATGTTTTTTCTTGCCTCCACTTGTTATTCGCTGAAATTCTTCTATTTTCCCTGTGCTTTTGCCATTGTCTTTTCACAAAACACTAAACTTAAGGGTCTATTTAGTTTGATGTGCATATTAAAATATGCAAAATTCTGGGAGGAGTTGGGCTGGGGCAGCAGGCACTTGCACGAGCATTACTTTTTACTCTGACCAGGATTTATATTTCGGAAGTGTGTGGAAGTTGGCGTACGGACAGTTTTGTGCATATGAATTTTTTTGTGCATAGCACATTTCCACTTTTGTCTGTACTCCATGTTTTTGTGTGAATTCTACATACGACGCTATGCATGAGGGCCCCAGGAGAAAAGTCAACCTGATACACTATTGTTATTTAGAAAGCAAGGACCATTTAACTTTGCTTATGACATTTTTCAGCCTCATTGTTCCTTTCTTTTCCATTCCCAGAGCTGCAGCCTGATGCATGATACACTTTACGGAGCTCATAAACAACAGAGATCTGGAAAATGATCACTAATGTGTACTCCACACTTGCCTTTAATACATTCTAACAAAAGCACACAAACCTCTCCTTTTTCTCTTGAAGCACAAGGTGCATCAGGATCATCTGTCATGTCACCTGACAAGCCTTATATATTGTGTGTCAACATTTAAAACAGTTCAGATTCGGATGAAATAAAAATTATGTTGTCAAAACTATCAACTCTGAACATCACAGCCATATCAAGTTCACTTTTAATTAAGATCATATACACTTGTCTATGGAATAAAACAATGTATTTTAAATCTGGAGATTTACACCCTAACGTAATCATGGTGATTTCCAACATAACCTGTCAATATATTAAGTTCTTGGAGGAGAGCATATTTTTTTAAATGGAGATAAATTCAAAATCATGAGTTGCAAATGGTAGGAGAGTGACCAAGTCACCACTTCTAAGTACTTTGTGCTCTACCAAAGTGTGCACCAGTACCTCCTTATTCAAAGGAGTTACCACCATTTTGTTCACTCTAGGCGCTAATCAAACATACATACTCCCTACTAGTTTACTGACCTCAATCATATAGAGATCCCCCAAGGGAAAGCTATTGAGGCCAAGCTTCAGTCACAGCAAGAAACATCACTAATAAACTTTATATAGGGAATAAATGTAACAATAAACCCCATCAAATAATAGAAAAAAGAAACAAAAAGTGAGAGTACTCAACAGAACCACAGAAATGCAAGCAAATGAGCAAACCATGTCCACCTTAGATAAGAGCAACTGAAAGATAGAGAAAACAAAAGACAAATGGTAGATGTAACCGCCACCCCAATCACATAAGAACATCTGCCATCTAATAACCAGCTTGAAAGGTGCAGTAAAATGGATTCGACTGTGGTGAGATTTTCCCAGTTGTGCCACAAGTCTACATTTAAGGGCATTACTTGAATAAAGTAGATCCAGCTTCTTCTATTCATGAATGGAACATTATACATGCTAATAGAAGTCACCAAATATTATAACTTCAGGGTCTGAATGATTCATCTTTAGAGTGTTTGTAACAGGGGAAGTAGAGGGAGGAATATAAAGATTAATAAAGATTTTGTAACTTGTTTCCTTTTTTTGGTAACATGGGAATATTTCAATATTTGGATTACATATTTTTATTTAAATTGTAATATGCTCACTTTAGCACCACTGCGCACAATATTAAAAAAAATATCACCAATTAAAATAGACAAAAAATTCTAATTATCTGAAACTACAATTCACCGGTTTGGCAACAAAAATCAAAAGGGAAATAAGACGAATGTCCAGAATTTGAAAGACTTGTCCAGGTACAAAATTCACTTGGCTAAATCTAAAACACAAACATTACAGGTATCATTATCTAAATAAAGAGTAAAATTAAATTGCGTACAAAGAAATCATATGACAGGTATTGTGAACTGCAAAAGATATTAAAAAATGCAAGTATAAAATGGCGACAGGAAGCAACTGAAGAGTGAAGTTAAAAAGAAGGGGGAGGGGTTAGCCCTGCTTGATTCCTCTTCTAATTAGGAACAGATATGAGATATAATAATTAGTTAAGAGGACCGCAAAGGATGATAGTATAGAATCTTATTCAAATTTACAAAACCTAGAAAATTATGCTTGGCTGATTGAGAGGAAGAGTGCCTGGTCATTATTAATTAGGAAGAGAGGGGCATGAAGGGCAATAGATACACAGCCAGCTCCCTTCAGAAGCCACTAGTTGCCTCATCTGTGGAAATAAATTTTAAAAGACAACTGCATAGAAATGATTTTTCAAATGAGTATTTATTTGAAGTGATTGGAATTATTATAGATTATTTAAATATTTCACTTTAAGGTAAATTTTCTAGAAACATGTGATGTGCACATTTCAGGATTACCTTTTGTGAAAGTGTTTATTTGATCTTTGGACTTCAGGCTTCACACATTATATAGTTTATGCCAACATTTTGTCATTTACTACTAAAATACGAAAAAAAATTCTGTTTTAACAATGTGTTTACACAGATTATTGTAGAAACGGAACACCCATGAAATGCATGTGTTCCAAATAACAATCTATCATTTCCACTCTAAAACTCCAGCAATTCACTCCCAGATAATCAATCAAGGCATGAGCTGGGAGAACTTTGCGCACATTCTGCGGCGGTGGGGGGATGGGATACCAGGCTGCTTTCTGCTTGTCTTTATCGGCACATTTACAGGACAAAAGACACTGACGGAGAGGTGCGAACACATTTAAGATGGGCCAGATGTACACAATTTTTCGTAGGCTCTGGTAATTCTAGTGTTCCTTTACAAATTATTTCCTGCTTACAAAATATGAATTATGTATTTCCCCACTATAAATGAACTGTTGCACTGGAATATTTAGAGCAATTGTTTGATATCTTACAAAAGCACAAACCAAAAATTTACACAGCTTCCAGTATAATCCATCACAAGGCTTTAAGATATGGGGCTCTCCCTGGATTTCTTCTGCCATAACTTACTGCACTGAAGGCATCTTCCCTTATACCTTCCAGGAAATGGCTCTTATTTTTATGTCTTATGGTAATATAATGTAGCTCATTCTTCCAATCAAATATGATATAGACCACACATTTTGCACCACCTGCTTTCACCTAGGAGATTACTTAGCTTTTTCTTTTTCACTACAAGAAAATAATTTCATTAGGTTCCAAGGCAACCAAAACTATTTGAGCCACGATATGAAAGAAGTGGTTAATTTAACACACTAGCAACTCAATTTAAGTCAGAACCCAAAATAAATAAATTGTCGTTTACATCTCTTCAGTCATGGAGCAGCTCAGCAACACAGTGGAGGGAGAAGAATTTGATTTAGATACTACTTTTTCCCTTTTAAGTCATACTCTTTAGTTTCCATGGAATTCATTTATGAATTTCTAAAAATACTTTGGTGTTACTACTACTACTACTACAGAATGTTATTGGTGCACTTTGTGTTATTAATAATTATAATAATAATAGTACTCCCCAATGAAGGTGTGTTCATTTTTGGCTAACAGAGTCATCAATAATATAGACAAGGTCTTTTGTTTAACCTTTTTTCCAAAAATATTTAATAAACAAGGATAAATTCATCAGATCTGTGGTTGAATGTCGCTAAGCTGTGTTCATGTTCATCTTTAATTATTCAAGCTTGATAAACAGTTAGAGAACATTTTGTTGTTTAATAACCCAAATGCACTTTTTGAAATCCTACACTATAACTTAATATCTCCTCAACCACTTCACCACCATTCCCTGGCCTCCACAAAGTAGATGCTCAATAATAAGTACCTCTGTAATATATGAAAGAAGTAATTGACATCTTTTTCTTCAGCCAAGTATACTAGTGTTTAACACTAGAAGCCCTGAAGACTATGAAAAACTCATAATCCCAGGCCACCTTAAATTCCTTAGCACCTCTTCGCCATCGTCTTTTCTTTTACAAATGTGTCGATCAGCACTGACAACAAGCAGCCTGCTATCCCATTCCCCCAGCAATACAACTTTAGTCATACACAAAGTTCTCCCAGCTCAAGTCTGTTTATTTGGGTGTGAGGTGGCTTGAACTGTATAGTGTAAATAATATATCATTATTTGGAGCACATACATTTCATGTGCTGTATGTTCCATGTCTACAATGATCTGTGTAAATGTTGGATGTCATGGAATTGCAAGTGAAGAAATGTTGAACACATAACTAAAACAGAAATTGTTTTCATGTTCTGCTAATAAATGGCATAATGCCGACATGAAGTTTATAATGTGTGAAGACTGAAGTTCAAATATCAAATTAACTACTTTCACAAAAGACACAGGTATAACAAAACAAGCGCACTTTTTTCTAAAATTTAACCAAAGTAAAAGAAATTGGGATAGGGTACGACACACACACTTCTGCTTGGCTGGTGCAGAGGTAAGAACTGCTGTCCTCAAGTCGAGAGGTTATGGGTTCAATCCCGGGCCCTTCACACATTAACTGTTTGAGTAGTGAGTGACTATTATTATTACTATTATAGGATAAAAACATACATTTGATTTATTTGAGTCTGCAACAGCCAATGTAAATGTCAGGTACTTGTAAAAGTTAGTGTTTTATTCTTCACTTTTATTCTCACAGTCACATTCACACTCTATTTTCAAATAAAAATGTGCTACAACAGAGGTGAACTCGGATGAGGATGGGGGTTTTACATCGGAAAAAGTATCTACCACACTGGCAGGATGAGACCCAACCTCTGGCTGCATCCAAATTGTGCCATGTTTCGCCTTTACGCCTGCTGCAGTTGCACTGTTCTTATGTGTGAGTAAATGCTTCTTGCAGGGAGGGCTTCTGTTCTCTTTCTCCGATGCAGAACCCTCATCTTCATCCGAGTTCACCTCTGTTATAGCACGTCGTTCATTAAGGACCTGGGATCGAACCCGCAATCTCTCAACTTGGAGACAGCAGTTCTTACCTCTGCACCAGCCAAGCAGAAGAGTGTGTAAGTTGTACCCTTTCCCAATTTCTTTTAATTTGGTTAATTCTAGAAAAAAAGCACACTTGTTTTGTTATATCTGTCTTTTGTGAAAGTATTTTTCTGATATTTGGATTTCAGTCATCACACATTACACACTTCATGTCAGCATTTTGCCAATTACTAGCAGAATATCGAAAACGTTTTTGTTCTAGTTATGTGTTCAATATTTCTTGCCTCGCATTTCCTGTCATCCATCATTTACACAGATTGTTGCAGACATGGAACACACATGAAATGTATATGTTCCAAATAATAATACATTATTTTCCCTATACAAATTAAGGCACCTCACACCCGGATAAATAGACTTGAGCTGGGAGAAGTTTGTGTATGACTAAAGCTGCATTGGTGGGGGATGGGATAGCACGCTGCCTGCTGCCAGTGTTGATCGACACATTTGCAAAACAAAAGACACTGATGAGGAGGTGTGAAGGAATTTAAGGTGGCCCATGATTTTTTTTTTTGTAGGCATCAGGGATTCTAGTATTAAAAGACATTCCATAGCTTTGTCAGATTCAGTTTGTTCAGCAGTTACCATGTTAGTTTAGCTGCTTTATAGGAGTTGTCTTAAGAGGGCAGGGAAGAGGACTGCTGCAACATGTATACTCTATTTGTTCAGGCAGTGTAGCTAAATTCCCAGCATGTGTATTTGTACGAGTTGAAGCCAGACCGAGAGGTGAAGCAAGCGGCTTATTATCACATTGGTGCTTTGTTTTCTTTTCCTAGCAGCTGACAATCTGGGTAGTGAAAAAAGGGAGATAAATGAAAGCTGTGAGGCACGGGGAGGGGATAAAAAGTGAGTGCAGTCTGCTGCCTTGCTAACTGTACAAGACAGGCCCTGGGCACATGAAAGAAATCAGCAAAGCAACCAATGATTTCCTTTCAGAAAGTGTTTGCAAAATGTGTAAATGCAGAGAAAAAGGCTGCACATATAGCAAATGAGGTTAAGAGCACATACAAAGCAAAGTGTCTTATTATTACAAATATGAAAATATAAACACATTTTTATTAATGACCTGCCACGATTCTGGCAGTTATGGTTTTACTGTCAGATATTATGGATGAGCTAGTAATAGACAATACTATATTAAGTACAGAGACCTACAGTATGTATCTGTTATAGAAAATATCTCTATAGGGTAACATGGTGCTGCCATTACCTCACAGTTTTTGGATCTATTTTTACTTTTTATGTTCTTGCCATGGGTTCCCCTGAGGTATTGCAGATTGTGTGCACATTACTCCTATAGACAACAATTAAATTATCTTTAATTTGTGCTACACTAGCCCATCGATGACTAGTTTGATGACCTGTTGCATTGATGAGTCTTGGCCGTGCAAAATCTTGGCAGCGGTTTGTGGTTTTTCCCTCCATGGACTGCTGTCAGTAGGTACTCACCACAGCTGAACATTAGCACATGACATGCCATGACTGGGTCAGAGTATTTTCAAAAATAACAATAATTCAGTCTTTATCAAAGTCACTCATATCTTTATACCTTAATATCAGCTTGCCATCAAATATATCCTTGACCTTCACATGTGCTGGCATTTCAAAATAGTCAAAGTCATTCACTTCATATGGTACTGGTCATAATGTTTTGGCTTATCAGTGTATATATTGTGACAGAATTAAGGGCTTTCTCGCAGCATTGTACCCTCAGACCACACGTCAGACACCAGGTAAAAGTCGAAAATGATGAATATTTATTATAATAATAAGTGCACAAAGCACCCTCCACTCCCAAATACTCCAATAAACAATACACTATAAACAAATCCTCCAATCTCCCAGACGCTTAGCCACCCTGCCTCCCAACTCAGCTCGTCCATTTGGGATTTCCCACAGTCCTTTATACTGCTTGACCCGGAAATGTTTGAGCCCTCAGTCCATGTGATTATCCAACACTTCCAGGTCAGGTATTCTCTTTTTCTTCAGTCCGGAAGTATATCATTCCTTCTATTTCCGCAATCGTGAATTACTTCCGGGCTATAAGGAAAATATAAGTCCCTGGGCCTCCCTGCAGCATCCTCCGGTAGCCCCCATGGTATCCAGCAAGGCTGTGGTGAAAAACTCCAAGTTCCATGATGCCCTGCTGGAATTCAGGGCCCTTTCATGCTGCAGGGATGGCTCCATCTGGCGGTTTGGGGGTGTTGGCTGGGATACACACCCGGCAATCCCTCACAATATTTAAGTGGAACATACTTGTCATTAAAATAATTTAAGGGTAGCTCAATACCTTTTTTTCCTCTGTCTCTCTTCCTCTTTAAGTGCATGATGTATAATGAGGTGGAGAAAAATCACATTCTTAATAAACAGAAGTGGCAGGAAAGTATACCACCTATGCCATAATTACTGCAGCACTGGATAAATTAACTGGTGGAAGATTACGTCCATTGATTTTACTAAACACACTTCCCACTACCTAGACTACAGTATACAGGAACACCATTACAAAAGCATTTTTTGCATAAAAGAACATTTTTTACAAAACAGACACAATCTTACAACCATGATGTTTAAATTCAGAGTTGACCGTCAACCTAAAAAAATGTCTTTGGACTGCCAGTTGGTGCGGCTTTTTCACAGGGTTACCTTTTTTACTTTTTCTTCAGGCACTGAAGTTTCCACTCACAATACAATCAAACTTCAAAGAATGTACAACATCTACATATTTCATGATGCTATCTGCATCTTCAGACAGGCTCTAAAGACCAAGCATTTTCCAGCTTTGAATAAAGTGTTAAAGTGTAATGTGGAAATAAAAAAGGGCAAATTTAATTTCAGAAGTATAAGATTTCAAGTGAATGACTATACTGTAAATGCCATACAGTGCATGAGTGATTATTAGGGCTGTGTATTGGCAAGAATTTTGTGATACGATACATATTATAATACAAGGGTTATGATTCAATATATTGTGATATACTGCAATACTGTAGGCAAGATGAAATATTAAAAAAAAAAAAGTTTAAATCTAATTTTAGGTAAATTATCATAGTATGAAGAACATACCACTCAAAAAACTCTGGCGATCAACGTGTCTTATACAAAACACTAAATGCTGTCCTCTCTCCAGCCGTAACTGTTTTCTCTGCTGCCTCCACTGCTCTTTGTAATCAGATCCTCACATTTTTTCTGGATAAGGTCACGAACATTAGATCCCAGATCTCCATTTCTTCTTCTGGCTCTGTTGATTTAGCGCTCCTGCACGGTTCCCTCACCAGCTTTGAACCTATTTCGCTCCCCATCTGGAAAAAATCGTTGCCTCAATGAAGCCTTCGGGCTCTCCGGACGATGTGGTGCCGTCCAGACTGCTGAAAGATGTGTTTCCTGTGATTCGATATGATGTCCTAAAGATCATAACTAGTAGTCTATCCTCGGCTATAGTTCCTCATGCTTTCAAACACGCAGTTGTACATCCAATTGTGAAAAAACCTGATCTTGACCCTGCCATTCTTTCCAATCTTCGTCCAATCTCCAAGCTACCTTTCTTGTCAAAAATACTAGAAAAAGTAGTTTATGAGCAATTAACTCATCACCTACAGGACCATCAGGTAATGGATCTTTTCAGTCAGGCTTTAGGCCCCAACACAGCACAGAAACGCGCATCTACGTGTCCTAAATGGCGTCCTTTTGGCATTGGACTCAGGATTCCACGTGGTTATGGTTCTTCTCGACTTATCTGCTGCTTTCGACACAATCGACCACGACATCATGATCTCCCGACTCGAATCCTGGGCTGGTGTATCTGGCTTAGCCCTCGACTGGTTCAGGTCATATTTCTGCAACAGGACTCTCAGAGTCATGCTAGGCGATTTTTCATCTGAATCAGTCCCACTCCCATGTGGGTTCCCCAGGGTTCCATTTTAGGGCCACTACTTTTTCAATCTACATCCTGCCTTTAGGTGCAATTTTTAGAAAGCATGCAATTTCATATCGCCTATATGCTGACTGCCAAATTTATTTCTCCCTCAAGCCAACTGACTCCACCAAACCTCTCCTCGACTGCCTATCTGACATTAAGGACTGGCTGGCTGTAAACTTCCTTCACCTGAACGATTCAAAACCGAGGTCATTGTTTTTAGTCCGACTGCAAACAGGCTCCACCCCTTGGCCTCGTTTCTCTTCCCATTCCAGTAACCGTCTGTCTCCAATCTTGGAATCAAAATGGATACGTTCCTGAAAATGGATGCTCAAGTCAACAGCACAGTAAAATCCTGCTTTTTCCATCTAAGGCTAATCGCCAAACTCAAGCCTATTCTTTCTAACCACCTCCTGGAATCAGTAATTCATGCATTCATTACGTCCCGGCTTGACTACTCTAATTCCTGCCTTTTTGGTATCAGTAAAGCCACACTTTCTAGACTCCAACTGGCTCAAAATGCGGCTGCAAGGCTTCTAACTGGAAGTAGCAGAATCCAACACATTTCACCAATTTTGAAAACCCTTCACTGGCTGGCGGGTAGATTCAGAATCGATTTTAAGATTCTCCTCCTAACCTATAAGGCATTAAACGGTCTAGCCCCGCCTATTTGAGTGTCTTGCTCCATTGTCACAATCCCCCTCGTGTTCTTAGATCCACAGATCAGCTGCTCCTAACCGTTCCCAAGGCACGTTTTAAAGCTCGTGGTGAAAGGGCTTTCTCCGTCTGTGCACCCAGGCTCTGGAACTCCCTGCCCTTAGTGGTTAGGCAAGCGCTTCAGTCGCCACATTTAAATCTCGCCTAAAAACGCACTTCTTCACATTGGCTTTTAATTCTTAACCTGTTTCATTTTCCACTTGTCTTTTGCTATTTTCTCTATTTTATTTGGTCCCTTGACCTGTTTTTAGTATCTCTGTTTTAATTCTCTCTTAATGTTTATTTTTAATATTTTGCTTTTAGTCCTGCTTGTTGTAACTGTACAGCGCTTTGGTCAGTTGTAATGCTGTGTTTTTAAGCGCTCAACAAATAAATATGGTATGGTATGGTATGGTATGCATAAAATCTGAGTTAAATAAAAGTTTACTTTTTTATGCAATCAGAACAGTAGGATCTGCAACTGCATTTATCACAGTCCCTATAACTTCAGACATCATAGCAATCAATACCTTTTGTGCATTCTGAGGAAAAGAATTAACATGATCCTACATCATTAAAAAATCACTGTACTTTTTGATCCTGCTTTAAAGGTTCACTGTATGCCACAGTATGTTTCAAGTAGTTTAGAAGAAAATGCATAACATCATACCACTGTAATCTGAACAAAGGAATTAACATTTGTTTACAGTATATCAGTAAAAAAATAAAAGTGCTTGCAGGAATTTTTTAGGTAAACAAATTGAGTAAATTAAAAAAAAATCAAACAGTATTACATATAAATTAAGACAGTATATATATTAAATTCAGCTTTAAAGGTTCACATTCTATTGTATGTAGGCAATTTTTTAATTTTTCAATCTCAAGTGGTTAATAAAAGAAAATGCATTGTCACTGTAACATCATAACACTATATTTTCTGAAATCTTAAAAAGTAACTACATCTGCCTATATGAGTGAAAATTAAAAGTGCTTGCAGGGTTCTTAAAGAAAATATTAAAGAAATGTAAGAAAATATGTATATAGTGATAGTGAACATTTTCAGATCTTAAACTTGGATTGCACATCCAAGTATGTATGTATGTCAGTGCTTATTTTTTAATGTCAAGGTTTTTGTGGAGGAAGATGAGCTGGTCAACAAGTGCAGCTTTCAGAACACTTCTCTGCAGTAACAATCTCTGGTGGTGGAGCTGAGAGATTCCAGTACCTTCATTATTACATTCCCATACAACTTGGGCACAGCGATGTCAGTGATGTGCTGTCAGGAGGTTATTATGTAACGAGGCCCCATTGTATTCACCATATTTCAGAATGCTTCATTCTCTACAACACTCAGAGGGTGCAAATCTTTGCAAACGAAATAGAGTATTGACTGAGTTATTTTGTTTGCGTGAGTTGAGGGCTGTTTGCTAACTTTGATATGTGAACTTGTTCCATAATGAGTTGAAAGGGACCCACTTTTTGAACACTTGTCGTTTGCTGTTCCTTTATTGGTATATCAGAATGGTGTCTTGCTAAGTGTGCTCTCAGATTCTTTATGTTCCCCAAATTTGCAGACGGCATGGCTCTTCTCAATCTCCTTAGTGCCATCTTTATTGTGAAAGCCAAAATAAGCCCATACTTCCACTTGGAACGCTGCAGGAGCCGGTCTAACTCCTATGGATTCAGCCATCGGTTGTCGTGTTACTAGTCAGCTTGCTTTGTCACTGCAAAATCCATGCTGTCTGCCAGATCCGCTCGCTTGAGTATTGAAAACCTAAATACTTCAACCCTTATGCTATTTCCTGTCTCAATTTATGTTGTTACGTTAGCTGCTGTTTTGCGATAGGGGATTTAAACACAAAATGAAATGTGTGCCTTAAACCTCTGAATGTAAACTAGTAATTAAAAATCAATACTATGTTTTTGAGAACTGATGCACTATAATCCTATTTAATAAAATCCCTGTGTGCGTCCAGGTGTCCGTGTGTGTGTGTCTTCTGGTGAAGTGTGCATGTGCGGGGCCAAACGGAACGTGTTCAGTCTCTTCCTGTGCATTCCCTGTGTGTGCAGAGAGAGAGCGAGACATACACAGGTGCATGCGTGAGAGAGACACACACGACTGTGTGTGCAGAGAGAGAGACACAGACGCACACGCGCGAGACAGACACATACAGGCGCACGCGAGACAAACACACACACAGGCACACACGCGCGAGACAGACAGACAGACAGACACACACACACACACACACACACACACACACACACACACACACACACATAGGCGAGAGAGACACACACACAGACACAGAGGCACGCTTAAGAGAGCAAGACACACACACGCAGGCACACGAGACACGCGCACACATACAGGCGCGCGCTTGCATTGTTGCAAAGTTACTTTTCTTGGTTGTTTATTAAATTACGGATTTTTCAAATGTTCATTTTTTTCCCTGTGCTTAAAACTCACGACCAGATCGGGTTACAAGAGTTTTGGAAGGAATTATGGTCGTGAACTGAAGTTCCACTGTATTACTGTCAGACAAAATTACAGGCATTTTACGGAAATACAAACCAGTATTACCGAGAGAGAAAATTAAAGGCACAAAATACAGGGATGCATATTACAGCCACATACAAGGTCCCTTGTTATTTAATATAGATGTGTTCCTACTAATGTTTATGCACTACTGTTCTAGCGCCCGTTATTGTAACAGGCTTAATGTCCAGTAAAAACATAATATTGCAATACTAAAGTGTTATTGAAATCACACAACATTCCATACAAATAGATCAATATTACAAAAATAGGATTGAAAACAAATCACCCCCACCGCTTAGAGAGAGAGCATGGGCAGCAGAATAAAACCTGAAGCAAGTAAAAATAAGTAAATAGATTAATTAATAAGTGAATAAAGATAAATGAAGAAGACAAAGAAATGGGGAGAGAATCTGCTTCCTCAGTGCTTTAAAAGCTTATTCTAAAATGTTATTGATTAGATTCTGCCAGGTTTTGAAAAATTTCTGTACAGATCCTCTAAGTAAGAATTGGATTTTTTTTCAATTTCAAGTAATATATAACATCAGTTACCCACTGACTTAAAAGAGGAGAGTTAGGATTCTTCAGGTTTAGCAAGATAAGTCTACGTGCCAATAATGAAGTAAAGGCAATTACAGTTTGTTTGCCCAGTCCACTTTAAGCTCATCTGGGAGTACACCAAAACACGGTTGTTAATGGGTTAGGAAGGATTTGACACCAAGGCTGTCTGAAAGGCATTTACAAATTTTGGTCCAGAATGATGTTAATTTGGTGCAGGCCTAAAACATGTGACCCAGTGAAGCTGGAACTTAATTGCAGCGTTCGCAGGTTGGATCTTGTCCTGGAAACATTTTGAACAATTTTAAACGAGACAGTTGTGCTCGATATATAATTTTGAGTTGAATCATTTTATGCTTTGAGCATATGGAGCTCAAGTGAATTCTCTGCATTGCTACCTTCCACTCCTTTTCTGAGATGTTGAGTAACAGATCCTTTTCCCACTGTCCTCTTGGATCTTTGAAAGGGAGGGACTGTAAAATGGTTTTATATATTGCAGAAATGCAGTCCTCGAAACTAAGCATTATTTTTTACAGCATAGAGAGAGGTGGGAGGTGAGGAAAATTGGACAGGTTCTATTTAACAAACTTTCTAATTTGAAGGTAGTGAAAGAAATGTGTTGCTGGAAAGTTAAATTTGGAGTGTAATTGTTCGTAGGGTGCAAAGACATTGTCTATGTACAGATCTCTAAGAGAATGAATCCCAAATGTTTTCCAGACATTAAAAACTGCATATGTTTGTGAGGGTTGAAAAAGGTGGTTCTCATGCAGAGGTACCGCAGATAAAAGATTCCCTATCTTAAAATGCTTCCTACATTTGTTCCATATTCTGAGTGAGTGAAGCACAATTGGGTTGTTAGTATATTGGTGATAACTTGTATTTATTGAGGCACAAAGCAAGGAATGTAAAGAAGTACTGCAGGATTTTATTTCTATTGCAGACCAAGCCTGTATATGTTCATCTATTTGTGTCCATGTCCAGGTTTTTATAGTTTGTATGTTTGCTGGCCAGTAACATAATTGAAAGTTAGGAAGAGCCATGCCACCTTCTGCTTTTGGCCTTTGTAGGTTCACTCTTTGGATACGTGGATGTTTTGAATTCCAAATAAATGTGGTTATGCTTGAATTTAATTTCTAAAAAAACGATGTATTGATGTATATTAGAATGTTATGAAATAAGAAGAGAAGCTTAAGGACGATATTCATCTTAACAATGTTAATTCTTCCAGCTAAAGTGAGATGAAGTGTTGACCATCTATGCAAGTCTTGCTTAATTTTTTCCATACAGACAGCAAAATTCTGTTGATAAAGAGCTTTATGTTTACTTGTGATGTTTACCCCTAGATATTTAAACTGATCGGCAATGATAAAAGGGAAGTTGTCCAATCTAATATTGTGTGTTTGAGAATTCACTGGAAAGAGCACACTTTTATTCAAATTAATACTGAGACAAGAAATCTTTTGAAATTCTGTAAGTGCTGTTTGGACTGCAGGCACAGTATTTTGTGGGTCTGATATATACAGTATCATATCATCTGCATATAGAGAAATGTTCTGTTCAAGTCCTTCTCTGATAATCCCCTTTATCTCATAAGCACTTCGACAGTGAACTGCCAGTGGCTCAATGGTGACTGCAAAAAGTAGTGGTGACAAGGGGCATCCTTGTCTTGCACCACGTTCTAGTTTAAAGTAGTCTGAATTAATGTTGTTAATACAAACTGAAGCTTCTGGATTGGTATACAGTAGTTTGATCTATTCACAAATGTTAGGTCCAAACCCAAATTTCTCCAATGTAGTGAAAAGGTAGTTCCATTCAATCATATCAAATGCTTTTTCTGCATCCAAGGATAATATCATCTCTGGAATGTTTGACTTTGCGGGTGAATATATTACATTAAACAGGCATCGAAGATTGGACGCTAAGTGTCAGCCTTTAATCCAGTTTGATCTTGTGATATTACCAAGGGCAGCACTTTCTCCATCCTTCTAGCTAGGACTTTGGAGTGTATCTTAACATCATTATTCAGAACTGAAACTGGTCTGTATGATGCACACTGTAGTACAGTACCTCCTTATTTTGTTTAGGGAGGATGGTGATTAATGCTTGGCGAAAAGTTTGAGGTAGAATTTATTGTCTCTAGCTTCTGTGAATGTTGCTAATAAAAGGGGCTCCCATGCTCCGGCTTCCCGCAATTCTAAATTTGAATAAGTAAATCTGTGCAATTGATGGATGGATGAATTGAAGAATTTTCATTACCACAGGGGAGGATATTGGGGGAAAGGGATTATGACTCTGAGCAGAGGTAAAAAGAGGAATGGAGAAGAAAAAGTTTCCTAAAATAAATGCCTCCTGTATGCAACAATCATCACATGCAGGTAAATGCCCACAGAGGCCATTTATCTGTTCTCATCCTCTTAGATCTGAGTTTCGCATTTGATACCACTGATCACAATATTCGTAAAAATTGCCTTAGTCAGTGGGTGGGCCTCTCTGGCAGTGTCTTAAATTGGTTTGAATCCTACCTGGCAGGAAGAAAATCATTTCTTAGTTGTGGTAATTATACTTCAAAGACACATGATATTCTATATGGTGTTCCACAAGGCTCTATCCTCGGTCCACTGCTCTTGTTGATCTACATGCTTCCATTAGGTCAGATTATCTCAGGGCATAACATGAGCTACCACAGCTATGCTGATGACATGCAGCTGTATTTATCAATAGCACCTGGTGACCCTGACTCTGTTGATTCACTAATACAATGTCTTACTTGTGCTTCTGAATGAATGAGTAGTAATTTTCTCAAGCTAAATAAAGAGAAAACTGAAATTTTAGTGATTGGCAATAATGGATATAATGAGGTTATTAGAAATAAACTTGATGCAGTAGGATTAAAAGTCAAGACGGGGGTAAAAAATTTAGGGGTAACTATTGACTCTGACCCAAATTTTAAATCGTATATTAATCAGATCACTAGGACAGCATTTTATCGCTTAAGAAATATAGCAAAAGTTAGACCTCTTATATAATTGAAAAATGCTGAGAAATTAGTTCACGCTTTTGTTTTCAGTCGACTAGATTACTGTAACGCACTCCTCTCAGGACTACCCAAAAAATACATCAATCGATTGCAATTAGTGCAGAATGCAGCTGCTAGAATCCTAACTAAGAAAAGAAAATCTGAGCACATTTCTCCAGTTTTGACGTCACTACACTGGTTACCTGTGTCATTCAGAATTGACTTTAAAATACTACTTATGGTTTACAAAGCCTTAAATAATCTTGCTCCATCTTATATTTCGGAATGTCTGATACCTTACATTCAAAATCGTAACCTTAGATCTTAGATCATCAAATGAGTGTCTGCTTAGAATCCCAAGAGCTAAAATTAAAAAAGTAGTGAGGTGGCATTCTGCTGTTATGCATCTAAAATCTGGAACAGCCTGCCAATAGGAATTCGCCAGGCTAATACAGTAGAGCACTTTAAAAAAAAAACTGCTAAAGAGACATTACTTTAACATGGCTTTCCATAACTTCATTTTAATTTAATCCTGATGCTCTGTATATTCAATTAATTATCATTACTATTCATGGTGGCTCCAAAATCCGTACTAACCCCTACTCTCTCTTCTGTTCTTTTTCTGGGCACCATGATGTCCTTACATTGAAGGATTAAAGGCCAGAAGACCACGTGACCGTCATCATCAAGTCCTTCCATGAGAACCCTGAATACAATGAGGACTGATCATTTATGTTAGGTAGAATGCCAAGAGGGGGCTGGGCAGTCTCATGGCCTGCAACCCCCGCAGATTTTTTTTTTCTCCAGCCACCTGGAAGTTTTTTTTGTTTGTTTCTGTCCTCCCTAGCCATCGGACCTTACTTTTATTCTATGTTAATTAGTGTTCTCTTATTTTAATTCTTATTTTGTCTTTTTTTCTCTTTCTTCATCATTTAAAGCACTTTGAGCTACATTATTTGTATGAAAATGTGTTATATATAAATAAATGTTGTTGTTTATCCACCCTGCTTACAGTGAGAGAGTTCTGATGGATATTCATGTAATCATTTTGTAAAAGTGCTTTTAGTTCTAGTACTTTTCGTTAAAGAAAACAAAAGTCAAGAGTCATATATGTAATTGACCTGACTTTATAAGCAGCACAGGGGCTACATGATATCTAAGGTAAGTGTTTGTGCCTTTTTCTTACAAAGTTTATTCAACCACATCTTATTTATTTGGCTTTGAAATCAATTCAAATTGATATATATGTGCCATTCCTCATAATCCTGTCCTAAAGCACTTTCCCTATGTGATAGTTTGTACTGTAGTCCTGGCACAAAACGTCACACATTTCCAGGTAGCCTCAACCTCCTTTCACACATGAAAGATCAAATCACTTGAGACAGACGTCATAAGCAGCATCAGCCTCAGCTCTTCCCGTGCTGCTGCTGCAACTACCACCATCTTTTCTGCCATCCTGGAGAGCTGCCAAGCTAATCTCCCTTTCTGTAAATACAGAGTAGAGAACATACTCAACAAGCGATAGAGCAGGATTACATATGGAGGTAACAAGCTTGAAAGCACATGGTCTAATGATTGCACTTTGCAAACCCTCTGTTCTCTGGAAGCAGCTGCCTATGATCAGAGAGCAACAGTCAGGGTGCAATGCTGGTTTGGCATGCAGGGTAACAGCTACACAAATTGCATTGCTCATTCATTTATAACAATGAAATGAGATCTAAATTTTACTCTGCATAAAGAATATGCAGCTTAATCAAGAAATATAGAGAAGGATATAGTTTTATGGGAAATAATGGGACTGAAAGCATTCTATAAAATTATTTTTAAGAGGAATCCATTATCACCCACTGTTTCTCTGACAACAACAAAAATAATTTTACAGTATAATTTTTCTGGAATTCTCACCTTTGCCACTGAGGAACTTGTCTTGGAAAGGTTAAAGACTTCACAGGGGAGCACTTACTGGAAATTGGACACATGCAGCTCTTTTGAAAGGTTTAGGAACCCATATACTTAACAGTGGGGAAAAGGGAATGATCAGAAGAATTAGTTAATCTTGGCACAAGAATTCCCAGAGAACCTGATTTCTATGTAAACCATGAAAGAGGAAGGTCTCAGACCATTGTTTACAGCATTTTATAAGGATATCTGGGACAGAATAAAGACAAAGGGCAAGATTCCGATATTTTTGCATTTGTACAATGTACAGCTCTCCACTACAATAAATCAGACTAATTAAAGAAACAAAGTAACTGGTTACTTGAACACACACCTCTTCTTATGGCATCTTAGTCTTGAGGCTTTCTAGCCCTCAGCTCTCTTTCTAGATACTTGTAGCTGTACTGAACAAACCAACTTTCCACCTTTGTTTTCTTTTGCTTGTTAACTTCATACACTGTACACGTGATTGAAAAGTATGTGTAAAGACTTAGGTAAAGGTGTCTAGTATACACTTAAATTATACTTAATGTGAAAGGAAATTCAATTAGTTACTATGCAAAAGTGTAAATTTCTGAAAATATTTCCTTTAGGTTAATAAAAGTTGCCATGGAGGACATAACCAAAAGGTAAGTTGGTGCACGTAAAGAGGTGATGTAAACGAAGTTTATAGAGCACAGGGGACATTAAGTACTTTAAGTAATGACAAGGTTTTAAAGGAGTCCCACACATTCAAAGCATATTCTCTTCCACATGGCAGATTATCTGCCTTGACTGTATGAGGTTTTAGACACCATGCTGGGAAGCAAATGAGGGAAAACAAAGGCTGGCCTCAGCTGCAGTGTAACTGGGAGAAAAAATATGGCTTGGTCATGTAAGAAGTGCAAATAATGCCATCTGCATAAAAAACCTGGCCTAGATTACTAAGAATCACACTAGGGAAAAATAAAACTAGGCAAGGCATATAAATATGCTTAAATCCATGCTTCTAAATAGATAGAAAATGGGCAGACGTGAGTAATGTCTTGAATGTAAACATATCAGCTAAGAATCTCCTAGATTCACTAATACAGATATAAATCTTGCTGTACAAATACAGTCAACAAATGCCATGAATATCACTAGAATATCACTAGAACCACATACTACAACAAAACTTTCACAGGAAATGTACAAGTAGATTGCCGAAAGCTTTATCCAATTCTCAAAAAACATGAGCAGACAAAATTGTTCTATGACCAAGACAGTATCCAAAATGCATCTCCTGAAGTATATCAGCTGATTCCCAAATTCTTAACAGCAGCACATTGGTATAGACTTTCTCAGGGCGGCTAATGAGTGTAAAAGGAATGCCCTTTGTTGTACATACTGTATTTGAAGGAAAAAAAAAATCACATAAAAAGTCTTTCAATAAAAAAGCAAACACATTAATCACAACAACAATCTCCTCTATTGCACACTATGCCTTTGCTTCTGTGTGTGCAAGACATGGCATGAAAAAGGTGGTTTGGCTCTTTTAAAAATCTAAGGCTTTTAATTAAAAATTCAATTTAATGTAATCAGTTCAGTTCATAGTTATTATTATGTATACAAAGTACAATAAAACTCATATGTGCTCTTTTCACCACGCCAAGTAAAATAACAACATAGAATGCAAAAGGCTTTGGGGTTCAGAATTGGGATGTCATAACTCAAGCCATGACCACAGCTGCAAAAAGACAAACGAGAAAGAAATATATTCTTACTTCTAGAAAATACCAGCATGATCAAGAATCTGTGATACAAGTATTATTTCTAGTTTCTTTTCATTATCACAGTGATGCCTCAGACATGGAAGGTAGGTTTCTTAAATCAAAAATATTTCCATTTTAAAATGGACTTATTTGGTAGGTCTTGTTTCTTTCACATTTGGCCCCCAGTTTCCTACAGTTCCATTATTAACTGCAAGAACAGACAAGGTAATTTTAAATTTTATATAACTTTTTCACATTAGAACACAATTTCAAGTAACAAATATATATCATGATTGTGAAGAAATAATTTTGCCTTACAGTAAGTCTCCTACATACAAACGATTTCCATTCCGAGAGCATGTTCGCAAGTCCACTTTGTTCATAAATCCAGCAAAGTTAGCTTAGGCACCCAATGAGCACAATGCAACACCCAAACCTCAGCACCTTTATAAAACTTGTACAGCTATTTGTAAACAAGAAAATGCTTTTAAAAGGTAATATTTATTTCTTGTTACAGATTTCTTAAGTATTTTAAAAATAAACAGAAAAATAGTTTTTGTTTCCATTATTTTCCATCAGCCAATATCACTGTTTACTCTATTAGGTCGCATTCGTATGAGACCTAACCTACTTCTCCTCAACTTCTATCGAAAACACATATTTGTACTGTAAAGTACACAAGAAAGTGCTTTTAATGTAATATATGTTTTTTGTTATAGATTTAATTAACAAAAACTAAAAGTTATTTTTTTATTCCCTTTGTTTTCCATCAGCTGCTCTCAGTATGGAGGACTCGCTTACCACTAGCAATTAAGTCTATGCGATTGTCTTCGAAATGGATTCTGGCTGCCACACACAAATTGAGCAATCGAAATCATTAGTCAACACCTACTGCTCATCACCTAATATTGATGCACAGTAAGTGTTCACAGTGAAGCAATGACAAAAAAAGTGCTAACTCCAGTTTGAGTGTATCAAAATAAAAGCCCTCGCTAAGCCCATGGTACTGCTGATGGGATGCTCATATATTAGAGTCGATTAGGACAAGTCGACAAGAGCAAGCTGTTCACGAGATCTGACTGAAGGTCCCATTTGTGCCTGCATTCCACCATATTACTTGCTTTTGCATGGCATATCAATGTGTCCCCCGGGTGAAGAAGAACTTACTTGAACGAGTTTCCAACTGTGTCCCCATGTTCTTGTTGAAAATGCTTAATTCCAGACGTCTTGAGCTTGCAATAAAGTGTGTTAACTCAAGGTAAACAGAGATACCACCAATAGCACAACCACTTTTACAGGATGCACATGTGACTGAGAATGTTAACAATAACAGAGTGGATTTGTGCTCTGCCTACTGCCTAGTGCCTGACAAGCAAACTAACTTATACACTGCCACGAAATTTGAAGTTATGCTGTAATTTTTTTCATTATTTATATACTTTTTTATTTATTGGACATGAACATCCACATCTTTGAAAGTTCGTAACTTGAGGGTGGCAAGTATGCAGGGGACTTACTGTACTGAACATATCCTTTAAGTCTCCTCATTGGATTACAGAGACAGTAGGTAATACACACCAATCATTCCTCTAAATTAGGTGCATATTTGGTAACATATTTTTTTTTATTTTATCATATTATAGCTTAATTCAGATAACCAATTACAGAGGTGATATTAGCATTTTATTAAAATATAATAATAAAATAATATACAATTATTTTTCCAATAAATCATTGCAAGTAATAGTTGCTAGTTATTTGTTCTTTTTATTGATGAAGAGATGTATTAAAATAAGGAAGAACAAGACATAAGAAGGAAAGCAACAAAGGTAAACCAACCCAAACCAACCCTAACCATCCCAACTTGAGGCGAGGCCCAGGTATTGTAGGACAACCCAAGCCCGCAGAGGAAAAAAAAAAAGTAAATGATAAGCAGCAGCAGCAGAGTAAAGCTACATCATGGGGCAACAGACAGCAGAGATTTTAGCAGCTAGATCTACATAGTCCAGTTATCATTTAATGATGTAAATTAATCTATAGAAGGAAGATTGCAATTTATTCACAGTAACTGCATGTAGAGTCTTCCAGCAAGAGAAAAGTAGTAGTATAACTGGTGGAAAACTAGTACAGAAAAATTTACATGTATGAGAGTTGTAACAAAGAGTTAAGGTACACCAGTCTAAGAGAAGGGACAGCTATTGCCTTTATATTATTTAAATTCAGCCACTCTACTGTGCATAGTGTATTATTATTTTTGCATTCTTTAAATATGCATATTTTGTGACCCCAAAAGGATAAACCAAATCTTGCACATTCTTCCACTAAGTCAACTATTACACAAGAGTACATTAAATCTTGTCCTGCAAGACGCATCAGTAGGTCAAGTTAGACTTAGTCATAACATTTTTTGTACCTGTTAGAAGGAAGTAGGATTCTCTAACATACTGAAGAATGTTACACAAAAAGAATAATATAATTAGTGGAGAGATTCTAAAATATGAATTATAAAATTAAAATTTTTATTACATAGTACATAAGCAGAAATTTCTGTCAGTAAGATACCTTATAAAACAGAAATCTAAGGTTCCCAACTGGTCTTTTTGACTGATGTTCAGGACAAATTGTGCACGACTTGTTCATTTTACCATGCTCTAGCAGTCCCAGATTTGAGAACAGTGCTAAAAGACTGGGGTCAAGTCCTTTACAGCTGAACAGTCTCACAGAAAGCAGAAGCAATTGAACTCTTTGGACATTTAAAAGGAAGACAAAAATCACTTTGCTGAACTAGGTTTGGGAGTCATTTAGCTTCATCCAAACCTCAGTGTGCTGACGTTCATAACACATGCTTTCAATCACTAGAGATTTTTTATATATATTTATATATATATTTTTCTATTAATCTAATGATTTCTTTCATTATAAATGTAAATGATTACTAAAAATTAGGAGAAAAGAATTCAAGTAGGCTTAGGTCATGAAACATTACACAACCTAAGCAGTATCTTAGCATCCTCTGCTGCTATAGTGTAAAACACAAAATTAATAATGAAAGGATAAAATACTTGATAGCTAAAAGGTAGAAAGCAGAATTAGTGTACCCAAATGATCTTGTCTCCTCATTACCTTTCATATGCTAAGAGCACTATAAGCGTAGCAACTGACAGTGTTTGTTCTGTACTTAGTACAAGTTATCTTGTGATCATATGATATTAGAATAATCCTGACCAGAGCAGGGCATTCAGCCCAAACAGCCAATCCCATACACTTTATTTGATAAAAATGACATCACATTGACTTTTAAAATTCCTCAAAACACTACAGTCTACCACACTACTTGGTAACTTATTTCATATGTCCATAATTCTCTCAGTGTGAATAAAAAAAATTCTAACGTTTGCTTGAAATCTACCCTTTACTAGATTCTACCTGTGTCTCCATGCCTTTGTTGAAGAACTTTAAAGCAACAGCTGGGATTCACTTTACAAATTTCCTTCCTAATTCAATCATATCAACTCTTAATCTCAGTTTATTTAAAAAGAAAAGGTTAAGGTCCTTCAATCTTCAATCATATTCTATACACCAAAATCCTGGAATAAGCCTAGTTGATACTATCTGGACAATCTCTAGCGCAGTTATGTGTTTTTTGTAATGTTGAGATCAACACTGCACACTGTACTCCATGCGTGGCATCAGTAGTGTATACAACTTTGATTTGTACACACCACACATTGAGCTGTATACTGTAAATCAAAAAATCACCATTCTTTAATCGTGTCTTTATACTGTTTGGATGTAGACAGTGAAGAGTCCACTATAAACTTTAGGTCCTTCCCATAACATGTAAACTGCTCAAAAAAATTAAAGGAACATTTTAATCACACACCAGATCTCAATTAATGAAATACTGAAGTGTAAAACCTTTACTGAGTAATTCTGCATAATTTATTGAGAACAAAATGAGGTAACAAGGGTCAACAGAAAATAAAATCACCATCCTATTGAGGGCTGGATTCAACATCACACTGAAAATCTAAGTTAAAAGCTAAAATCACAGGCTGATTCAACTTGCGTGAATTTTAACACAGCAACTCATAATGTGACAAAATAGTGTGTATGGCCCCCAAGTGCCTGTATGCACTCCCAAAAACAACTGGACATGCTCCTGATGAAATGGCACAAGTTGTCCTTGGGGATACAATACAATTTTTTTTATGTATAGCCCAAAATCACACAAGAAGTGCCACAATGGGCTTTAACAGGGCCTGCCTCTTGACAGCCCCCCAGCCTTGACTCTCTAAGAAGGTAAGAAAAAACTCCCAAAAAAAACCCTTGTAGGGAAAAAAATGGAAGAAACCTTGGGAAAAGGCAATTCAAAGAGACCCCCTTTACAGGTAGGTTGGGCGAGCAGTGGGCGCCAAAAAGAAGGGGGTCAATACAATACAGTACAATACACAGAGCAGAACAAATCCTCAATACAGTATAAAAATAAAAATTTTAGAAGTAAATTTAACAGTAGATAATATCACATAATATGATTTGGATTGGTTTAGAGTCCTGGAGACCTCATCCATCAAGCTGCCTCCACCATTTGGTCATTCAACAGCTGAAATAGCACTAATCTAATGAAAGGACCCCTCTTTCCCACAATTCCTGCGATCCTCCATCAGGGATAACTTTGCCTTAGGCAGGCAAAACGACTTGGCAGGTGGGCCGGGGCACCAAGTGCCACATTTGAGTAACGAGAAGAGAAACAGAACAGGTGAGGGTTAGTATCCTGTTGTGATGTGAGATTTTGCATCTAACTTGATAAATGTTTTGTATGTCTTTATTTATAATTTAGGCAAACCAATGTAATTTAGTGTTACTTTGGTGAGAGGCATTCTTGTTTGGCCCCCACAATTCCCTCCGCCCCGCATAATACCCCAGTTTACGACTTTTCTTTGTAATTTTATGACAGGATTTGGGGGATGTGTCTTAAACCAGTTTGATGAGTATTTCTTTGCTAAAGTCTTTTCTCCCATCCACCACACAAAGCCATGTTAGCGTAATATATGGTCTTGGGGGGGCAGGAGATAAGATGTTCTATTTCACCCATTGGTCAGAAGTATGGCTGTTTGGAATTGGCTTGTCTCAGAGGCCTTTAAGTACCATGATATACTATTGGCTGTAGGGAGTTGGACAGAAAACCTATAAATTTGCTTGCTCAACCACATTCTCTCTCTCTAACCAACATATGATGAAGAAGCATTTCTCTTGCTAACCTGTGATGATGAAGACAACACAATGAAGAGCACAGCTCAGCAGCCATATTGAACAGACATGTGGCTGAAAGCTGAGCACCAACGATGCTTTAACTAGAGACATTTTAAGTAACTACAAGTCTGTGTGCCACCTGAATTACACATCACCATTTTATCAGGTTGTATAGTTGCCAATATTCAAATGTATTTTGCATTTTGCGATTATTTATGAATATTATCAGTAATACATTATTTTATGTGTAACTTAACTCCTGCTTGTCTTTTTACTACATCTAATTGCCTGAGGTTATAGATATAGAAGGGAAGGTGGGGATAAGTTATATACAGTGGTACGTTTGTGAGATTAGGCATTCTAAGGCTACATATTAATAATACAATAGGGGAAAGTAGAGCTATATATATATATATTACTCTACCAAGATAAAACATATCCAATTATAACTATCATGTTACTTATGTTTTAGTGCTAATGACTAACAACAGAGATGCAGTCTATACAGTTAATCAATAGCTCTAGTCAGGATATGCTAAACTGAAGTAGTGAGACTTCAGTCGGGATTTGAAAGCTGAGACCGAAGGGGCATCTCTTATAGTAGTAGGCAGACAATTCCACAGTTTAGGGGCCCTTTAACTGAAAGGATGACCTAAGCAGACCGGCATCTTGAGATCTTAATGTGCGCTCTGGTTTGTAAGTCATGATAAGTTCAGAGAAGTAAGCCGGACATTGGCCTTTTAATGCTTTATATGTTAAAAGGAGGATTTTGAAATCTGCCTTAAAGTTACCCGCAAGCCAGTGTAATGATTTAAGAACTGGACTTGTGTGTTTGTATTTTCTTTTCTTGTAATAATTGTTGCAGCAGCATTTTGCATTAACTGGAGGCTGTAAAAATAACAGTTTGAACAGTCAGTGAACACCGCATTGCAGCTGTCAATTCTACTAAAAATAAATGCATGAATTAATTTCTCAGAATCCTGTTTATCTAGAAAGTGCCTTAATTTCCCAACATTTTTAAGATGGAAGAGACATGATTTGGACAACTTTGTAATGTGCACTTTAAATGACATGCTAGAGTCAAAGATAACTCCAAGAGTGTGGGCTGATTCAGTAGACTTAATGGTGATTCCAACTGAGTTAAATGATGACAGAATATTGCTGTGATAAGCGTCATTCCCTCAAACAATTAATATCTCTGTCTTATCTGTGTTTAAGGACAAGTAGTTCTCATCCATCCACTCCTTTAATTCACTAACACGACTAATTAAAGACAGCATCAGAGAAACTTAATTTGATCTAAATGAAAGTTATAACTGGGTATCATCTGCATACAAGTGAAAATTAACATTATGTTTCCTACTGATAGATCCCAGTGGAAGCATGTAAAGTGAAAACTGTAAAGGTCCAAGTACTGAGCCGTGCGGGACACCATATCTCACTTCTGTGTATAATGATGGAGTACTGTCAGCACATTTCTGTACATATTGTAATCGATTTGATAAATAAGAACTAAACCAAGCGAGCACAGGGCCTGTAAGCCCAACATCATTTTCTGGCCGATGCAGTAAAATAGAATGGTGAATGGTGTCAAATGTCGCACTTAAGTCTAACAACATAATTACAGTGGAGTTTCCTTCATCAGAGGATATCAAAATGTCATTTACAACCCGTGTTAGTGCCGTTTCTGTACTATGACCAGTGCGGAAACCAGACTGGAATTTCTAAAAATAAATTGTAATGCGTAAGGTGTGACTGAAGCTGATTGGCGACTACTTTTTCTAGTATTTTAGAGAGAAAGGGTAAATTTGAAATAGGCCTATAATTATTTAGTATGTGTGGCTCTAGGTCTGACTTTTTAAGTAATGGTTTAATGACTGACTCTTGTGCATCAGGTACTGTGCCATCCAATAATAAACTATTGATAAATGGTTAGAATAGGCGCTGCAAGAACATCCATTGCACATTTTACTAGTTTGATTGGCACTGGATCTAGGGAACAAGTAGTGGGCTTCATTTAAGAAATTAAAGTTAAGACTTCCTGCTCAGTTACAGGATTAAAATTAATGAATGGATAGATGGATGGGTCTGTAGACTAGTACTATAATTGTGTTGGAATCTGTTTTAATGGTTAAAATGAATGCTTCAAAGGATCAACTCCCAGACCAGGATCAGGGCATCAATGAGCTCCTGGACAGTCTGAAGTACTACTTGGTGGTGTTGGATGCACCAATGCATAATATCCCAGAGGTTCTCAATTGGATTCAGGTCTGGGGAATGTGTGGGTCAGTGAATGGCCAAGCATTGTCTTTTACCAGAAGGAACCCAGGGCCCAGTGCACCAGCATAAGGTCTGGCAAAGGCACTGGGTATATCATCCTGGTACCTAACAGCAGTCAGGGTACCATTGCCCAGAATTTGAAATTCTCTGCATCCCTCCAATGATATGCCTAACAGACCATCACTGACCCACTCCCAAACTGGTTATGTTGGATGATGTTGGAAGCTGCATAACGTTCACTACAGTGTCTCCAGACTCTTTCATGTCTGTCATATGGACTCAGTGTGAACCTGCTCTCGTCTGTGAAGAAGCTAGGGTGCCAATTGTGGTATTTTCTGTAGAATGCCAATAGAGATGCACGGTGATGGACTGTAAGCACAGGTCCAACTAGAGGACATTTTATAGGGCTCTGACAGTTTTCCTCCTACAACAAAGGAGCAGATACCAATCTTGCTTCTTAAGCTGATGCCCATCCCTAGGTATCACCTCCAAGCTCTTGAGACTGTACTAAGACACACAGCAAACCTTCTTGCGACGGTACATATAGACACTATCCGCAGGTACCACCTCATGCCACCAGTAGTAACAAAGACACTATCAAAACATAAAAGCAGAGAATAGTCAGTCAGGAAGGATTAAGAAAGACCAATTGTTGGATGCCACCACCTGCAAAACTATTCCCTTTTTGGGTTTTTTTTGTGCTGTTGCCTCTTCAGTGCAGCTGTTGTCAAGTTCATTTGCACCAAAGTAGGTGCAATTGATTCACAATCATTTATGCTAACTGGACAGACTGATATCTCTGAAACGTAATTGACTTATTATTAGACTGTGATGATTAAGTGTTTCCTTATATTTTTGGGCAGTGTACTTTCAAAGCTCAAAACTCTCATTGTGTATTCAAATATAACATTTTTGCTTTTTAGGTATAATCTCCTGAATTTACCTACATTAAATTTCAACTACCACAAAACTGTCCCTGCATCTATGCTGTCCGGGTCACTTTGTAATAATTCTGCTGAATATACAGTACATTATTTGTCATTCTACATAGTTTGCAAATTGTGTGGATCCCTAAGAGACACCACTGCTAAAATTATATAACTCTGAATAACTTCTATATATCAAAAAAAATTGGCTTCCAGTGTTGAAGCCAATTTTGGACACAATGTGTCCAGAATTCCAATTTCTTTTAGTTTAATCACTAACATCTCATGTGTGACTTGATCAAAATCTTCCTGAAAATCAACATAAATAATATTGTAGGGACCCTTGAAGAAACCACATAGACACCAGCTTCCAGGTAAGCTTTTCATGGATGCCAGAGCACCTTACTTTATTAATGCAATGCAGTCCCTGCTGCAGTTTTCCCCTCGTCAGCCCGATGTTAATGTTCCAGGCACACCATCAAAATAAGAAAATCACAAGAACCTATGCCTTCACTCACTGCTCTAGCTTGGACTGGTTCTTTCTCCCTATGCTGTCTCTGCTATCCTTCTGAATCTCCCATGCTCCTCAGCTACTCACTCATTTTGTTCCCCAGGTTCTGCTTACTCTGCCTAGCCCCTTTTTAGTCCCATCTCTGAAAGGCTGTAGTTCAGACACTTCTTTTTCCATTCTTGCTGTGGGCACATGGGGTGGGGAAGCCCAGTCAGCATTACACTGTCATATACACCTGCTGACGCCTGGTGCCAGAGGAATAACCTCAGACATTATATCCAGAAAGTCAAGGAGGAGGTCGTAGACTTAAGAAAGCAGATCACACTTCCATCTATAGCAAAGAGGATGCTGTTGAAAGAATGAGGAAATTTAAATATTTGGTGTGACCAAAACAGACAAGCAAAAGTTGAAATTACTGGCTTTTTGGTTACAAAGGTGCAAAGTATCATCACACTGCAGAGAACAGGAAATCTCCCATTCCCCTTTTAGATTGTACAGCTGACAACCACCACACTTCCATGCATGCACTATCAGGATGAGCACTCTCTCTCAGTCCCTGTCCCCAGGTGTGCCACCAGAATGTTGAACATATATCCATGGTTCTAATTTCAAGTCAATTATTAAACTTGATGTGTATGTGCAAATTATTTGCATGTCTTGAAACAAATTAAAAATCAATCTACAGTAGACTGAAATATTGTATCTAACATTGATTATGTATATGCATGTGCACTGATATAAAATACATTTAAAAACGTAAAGGCTTATACCATATACACACTATGAAAAATTCTCAAAGTACACATGGTCCTCTACTCAATATTTTGTAACATCTTTGTGATCTCTATCCTCATTTTGAAAACACAAATGTAGTTTTATAGTCAGACTACATACCAATGGTGGACAGCTTTATTAGCAAAACTTGCTTGAGTTTTAATGGAGTGCTGTCTTGGGCAATACTGCCAGAAGGAATAGCTCTTTCATTGATGCACTGGTAAAAAATCCTGTGTTACATTGAGGGAGAATAATATATTCTTGCAGATAAAGGCTGGGTTTTTAACTCAAATTGAAATAGGTTGATATTTTGTACTACTGAAAACTGTTACAAATGTATATTTTCATATTTGAAAATATAGATATTTATACACTTAACAATACAGCATATTCTATTATTGGCTTATTTTGTAACCATGCTGTATATTATTTTTAATTAGCATTTGATAAAATGATATACCCCATCGTTGGAACTTCTTATTCTACCAGTCTCCACTACTTCTATAGACATTCACTACAGATTTTTTGAGTGCCAATATTGCATTGTGTTTGCGGTCCTGACCAGGTTAAATTAAGTAAAAAAAAAAAAATGAGATAAATAGAAGAACACATTTAAGGCAGAATCAGTGTACAGAAAACACCATGTGATAATTAATGCATCCTATTGGCTGAACATTGAAATCTTACCCTGATACTACAGAATATACAATGAAATACTGCAAATAAATTAGCAAAAAAAAAAAAACATGGATCCATTAAGTGGAAATCTCCTTTTCATGATACATATGCACTTCAGACTCAGTCTTTTAAAGTTCGCAACAGCTCTTTTTCCCTTGGGAGCACAACTCCTTTTAAAGTGTGTCCTACTGAATACTGAGGTAGAGTTAGGTTCACCCCAATAATAGGCTTGTTTATTGAGCATTAATACATTGAAACACTTTACTTTAAAAGCCTAGCAGCACTAAAGACATCACTGTTCTACCTTTACCATTTGCAGGAAAAGAAAAAGATACCACTTGTTTACACTGTCAACAAATCTAAACACTGTTAGTATTACAGTATCAGAGATAGCTGTTACACACTTCAACATCACTGAAATGAGGCCCCATATAGGCAAGCTCCAAAGTCTGTGTGGTTCCACTTTATTTGATTCCTAAGAAAGCCTCCATCCTCTCTCTGTAAACCTCCTGATTCAAGGGATGCAATCTGTTTACTTGCTGACAAGGATGCTGTCACTCAAACATTTAGCCCTGCATAGCCCACACTAAAGCACTCTTAAAGGACAAAAAGTACTTGGAGGCTGGAGTCTATAATTTTTATTTAACAATGGACCTAATTGCAAGTTAAGAATAATTAATAATGCTTACATTAAGATTAATACTTATGCAGTATTTTAGTACAATTCAAAGTAATACTCAGCTATAACATGACAATAGGTACAGTAGAGAACTTCAGAGTGCTAAAATGCTGTCCTTTTGTGGCATTATGGGTGCAGATCTATCAGTATTTCATCAGGACATACATTTAAAAAATTCCTGTTAAAACTATTTTATATTTCTTTGTTCAGGGCTACTAAAAATGGGAAAGGTTACAAGGCATGTAATAGCTTCACACTTTGAAGCTTCAGATAACTCTTGCCTCCACAAATTCAGCACCAAGACTCATTTCATAGGTACAACCAAATAAAAGAACTATGTACTAGGAGAGTGAGATAAATAGTTTGGTATAGCATACTGAATGAAATTCTACTTGCAGTAAATATTACAATAACATTTTATCCATAGACTAGAATTTAGAAAAAAAAAACTTGAAAACAGTTATTTAAACAAAAACATATTTAATCATAAAACATGCACACCTGTGCATGAAAAAAAATTGGGTAATGTGAATTTCTGTCAGTGTATTAATGTCTTTATGTATGGACTTACATGTGAACTATGTACAATAATTGAAAATTACTTACAGTATTTTACAATTTAATGTGATTGGTGAGAATCACCAACAGGAAGAGAGAACCAATGCAAAACTATGAATAAGTAAATAAGAAGCTGTACTATTAGGGAGTTGCCTGTACAAGTTTACAATCAAAATTAACAAAATTTGACATTTAGCTGAAATGGCTACTGTTTACTAAGCGCCAATTTCAAATACTTTACCTATTCTTTTTCTAATTGAAAGTGTAAGCTGCTGTACTAAATACAATCTCACTCAGCGTTCAAACTCAGACAAGCAGTGTTCAATTTAACTAAAGGACAAAATAAAAAAGGTTAGAATTCATTAAAGTAGTGTTTCCTTGAAATGTGTCTAATTGCACAGGATGACTCCTCCAATTCCTTTTTCTTGGTGTACTACTCCACTTTCTTTAATTTAAAGACTTTTATTCCAATCTTTTCTAAATTTGGGAAAGACTGCCTTACTGTTTACAGATGGTTCATACTTGTAGCAAGAAAAGATGTGTTGAAACTCTTCTACTGTAATAACTTGCATAAAGGAGAATTACAGCTAAACTACCACAAAGCTTAGAAAAAAATCAATCTGAAAAAATCTTTTTTGTGGCCAATTTACAGATCACTGCTATCCCAAACCGTGTTAAGGTTGACGTGACACTATTAAAAAAAGAGAGGAATGGAATGAACGCTGAACTGCAACTGAATATGGGCAACAACATTTGTGGAGAAAGACAGCCCAAATAGACTTTTGAATTTTACACAAGATAGAGTAACTGGTTACTAATATCATCTGGTTACTAATGCCATCCTATGGAGTAGTGTAATGCTGCATCAGAGACACAACATTTTGGCTGTGTGAATGATAACAGCTACACAGTCAAATTGTTGTGTCTGTAACCATTTTTGGTTTGTTTTAGCATTGGAAAAAGCAATTTTCCTAATAAAATTGTAGTCCTCTTTAACTTTCTCATATTAAGTTTATAGCTATCATAATATACTCATTTTAAAATATTATGTGGCAAAGGCAGGAAGAGAGATAGAGGTCAGCTCCTCAAACCAAAAACTGTACTAACAGATACCATTGTCCCTCCACCTTCAATCTCTATATTGCAGATCAAAAAAAAAAAGTCAAAATAAAACTGTTACACAGCAGTTTGAGACTGGGTGCCTTAAAAGAGGTCCACATATTACAATAACTGGATGTTTATGTAAATTCTAAAACACATTTGCTGTTTTTCTAGTGCACTCTAAAAACAAAAGACCTATTTTATTTGTTCAATGACAGGTGCTGCTACCAGTCCAAAACTTCCTACTGCTCGAAGTTCACTTCACGGTCCTTGACCCAATGGCTCATTAGCATGCATGCTTTGAGAATAAAGGTAACATTGTCACCTCAACCTTTCCCCCAAAAAACACCTGCAGTTAGGCCACAAGGGATAAAACACTTGCCAAAACATGCTAATTACAATGCTAAGCAGCTAGTTTTATCCAGATGTTCTCATCATCATGAGCTACAATGCAACAGGGTTATATGTAGAGAATAAACATTTATTAAATATAAAATTCCAATTAGAGAGAGAAGGTTTAAGATATGGGCCCGTGATTACACCATCTGCTTACACACAATAAAAACAGTTCTTTTACTTTTAAATTTTATTTCAGTAAAAAATAAAGCCGTACAATTTATAGTATATGCACAAATGAATAAAGTATGCAAACATGTGCAACCTTATTAGTACAAAATACCTTTCATATGATTAGGTTGAGGATTGTGGCTGTAGAAAGGGTTATATTGTGCTAAAATAAAGAATTCTAATTTTTAACACTGATTTTTTGGCAGTAAGTTATAAAAGAAAACTCTACAATGGCAAAGAGGAAATGGCATTCTAATATACATCCAATAAATAGTGAATTAGAATTAAAATACAAAAAATAATTCCATATAATGTACAAGCCTTTTTCTACAGTATGATTCACATGTAATGGATTGTGATGACAACTGTCAGTTGTTATGAGGAGACAAAATCATGACAAAAATGGAGTGAGGCACATGAGACAGAAAAGCCTCACCTAATTTATTCGGTTCCCAAATACTAGCTGAAGATTAGGCTTTTTGAGACTGAAAATTCCAAAAAAATGCCACAAAAAGGGAAAACATTGAAAAACTTGGCCTTGTGCCAACAAGCCAAGATAAATTACCTTTAAGAAAAGCACATTTATTTATAAACAAAAGAATGATGAAAAGGTGTTTTCAAAAAGGTGATTTAAAGGTTAACAAATCCCAAATACACTAATGAGAATCAAACCAAAAAAAAAGAAGAAAAATAATCAAGAACCTGGCAAAAACCAAGACAAAAAACAGTACCTTAATTATTCTAAATGAACCTCAATGAACAGTTACCTGAACTCATTTCCTCTGGTCTTAAATAGCCAAATGGAGAGCTCATCAGCGGTGTCCAGAGTGGTGGCCCACCTATGGGGGAACCATCCACAAAGAACATGAAAATATCACATCGGCACACTTAAAGAAACAAAGCATAATTACATTTTAAACTACACTAATAAGAAATAACATAAAAAAGAAAAAATATACATTCAGAAATAACAAAAACAACAATTTAACTGAAAATTATATACAGCCAGTCAAAAATCCCTGGCTAGAACATAACCTCAGTGATGAAGAGCAGTTGGTTAGTAAAGCTCAAAAGCCACATCAATAATGGAAGAGAACACTCAAAGCAAATCAAGGAAAGCATAATACAAAAGCAAATGTGATACAAAAGCACCTATATGGAAAGATTAAAGTTAGAATTTAATTAGGTCCTTAACACTGCTTGGCTTCACCAGAAAATGGCAAAAAGAATGCCATTGATAAGCCAGGATTGCATCAGATCTGTACCATTACTTTGACAGAATGTATATGAATGACTGAGACCGAAATTAGCTTTTATGGCATTATGCTAAAACTGTTAATTTGTTAACTGAAATACTACATATCATGTAAGAAAAAACAGCACTGCCCGGAAGCATACAAAATATCTTAATCTAACACAATTTCTTACCTGGGGGCACTATTATTCTTTGCTAACTCAGTACTGCCTAGTTCCCCTTAAGTTCCAGGAGAATGTTAATTTAAAAGGTAATCTGGTTCTAAATAGCATGTAGTACTACATCCCTCACCAGTATGGAAGGTTAAATTGGCTTTAGGTTAAAATAAAGTAAAATTTCACTTCTAACTTAACTTTCTGATATTATCAAATAATGATAATAAGGTATATTTGTACAAAAAACCCAACAGTAGTATTTTTTCCAAGAATAATTAAGCTAATAATAAATTAATCAACATTTTTGTGTAATTTAATCCATTAATGCATTTATTGAACCTGCTTATCAAATTGTAAGATTCAAAGGGATTTAAAATTTAACCTTCTTGGATCAGGAACAAGGTAAAAACAAACCAGGAAGATATGTCTGTCTATTAAGCAGCACACTGTTACACATACAATTAAAATAACACACATATCTCTTGGATATGGGGTCAAAATCTATTACAAGGGAAACCCCACACCTGCTCTAGAGAGCACATACATTCACCACAGAAATGACTTAATATGGATTCAACCTTATCTTTATATTAAATTATAATAAAGTAACTGCTGCATAATTTATTCATTCAGGAAAAAAAACACTTCTGTATTCTGGATTTTGGCAGAAAACAATACACTATATTAAAATTGACAGCTCTCACATGTCTATATTTAGTGGCTGCATGCTGGCTGGTCATACTTGGGAATCAAACCAAAAATACACAAATTTGGGAAGATGAATATTCCATTTGCACACTAAGTAATAGAGGAAACCCAAATTTGTATTAGTATAAATGCTGAAATTCAAAAAACCAAGAGCAAAATTAGACTGGGGGGATACTACCATAGAAGATGAAGTGAGAGAAATGGTTTAGTTTACTTCATAATTATTTTGTAATTTCAGCAAAAAAATATTTTAATATTTTGTGATAGTGTTCATAAAGAAATGTTACATCAGCTAAAAAAATGGGTTAACTGATGTTTACTGCATACAAATTGATAATTAGGAAAAGGAATAGAGGCTCTGTTGAAAATATCAAATGTGGATATTTAGGAATATGAATATAAAATAGAAAGTAAAAAAAGTCCATGGGCATTATTTTGGGAGTGATTCCATGCTTCCACCTCGCCAAGAGTATAAAGTGCTGCTAGAAAATCTTCATCACATAACATCTCTGGCAAGTGTGCTGTGGGTTGTTGTCTCTTAATTTAAACATTTTCTTTATCTTAAATTATAAATGTATATTGCTAAAGAAAATAATATACACACACATACATGTGCAGTATATATAAAGACATACAGAAAGGTATATTAGTATAAATTGTCTATAGAGAAACATTCCTATTTATTCACTGAAAAAGGAAAAACCATGGAGGTTCACATGCTTACTGAAGAAATAATTAAAATTAGTTCAATTTCTGTTACAATGTCTGCTTTGAAAACACATTTTTCTTCAAAAAAATCACCGAAACCATACTTGAATATGCAGTATATTTTAAGGAGTCATTTTTCCAAATAATAAAACAAATACACACCTATACATATACACATATATACAAAAATACATACATACTTTCTTTACTCATATATATACTCATATATATATATACACTCGATATGTTGTTCTCATATCTATCTATCTATCTATCTATCTATCTATCTATCTATCTATCTATCTATCTATCTATCTATCTATCTATCTATCTATCTATCTATATATATATATATATATATATATATATATATCTATCTATCTATCTATCTATCTATCTATCTATCTATATATATATATATATATATATATATATATATATATATCCGCGCTTGGCAGCGGAGAAGTAGTGTGTTAAAGAAGGAAACAGAAAGAAAAGGAAACATTTTGAAAATAACGTAACATGATTGTCAATGTAATTGTTTCGTCACTGTTATGAGTGTCGCTGTGATATATATATATATATATAGCAAAATACCAAGGCTTCATAGGCGATGTCATGTGTTAAAGAAGTTATGAAAAGAAAAGGAAACATTTTAAAAATAATGTAACATGATTGTCAAAGTAATTGTTTTGTGTATTTGGGCAGCGTCACGGTTGTTTTCGTAGCTGCATCAGAAAATGTACCATGACATCTGACACGCCTCCTTTTACTGTTTTCTCACAGCTTGGATTGCTGCTGTCATATATATATATATATATATATATATATATACAGTATATACACACACACACACACACACACATACATACATACATACATACATACATATATATACACATACATATCTTCATATCTACATATCTATATACATATCTACATATACACATATATACACATATATATATATATACACATATATACACATATATATATATATATATATATATTAAAAACAAAGCTTTATAGCGCCCGACCCGGCATAGAATAGGCAGAGGCACGTGTTCACACTCACAAATATTTATTTTTCTTCAGCTGTGTGACACGTCTTCCCCGTGCCACACAGCCCAAACACAGTCCAAACACAAACACAAACACAAAGAAGCCAAACACAAACCCACACTTTCCTGCTCCACCACTCCTCCCAGGCAACCTCGTCCTCTTCCTCCCGATTCTGGCCTCGATTGCTGGGAGGCAGGCCCTTTTATGCCCCACCCGAAGTGATCCAGGTGCCTGACCAGCTGGTCTTAATTGCACCTCCGGGTGGGGCTGATAAACCGCCCAGTGTGGTGGCTGGATCTCTGCAGCACCCCCTAGCGGCCACCCCATCTCCCAACCGGGCTGCTGTGGTGGACTCCATGTCCCATGGAGCCACGGGGGAGATTGAGGAGGAATCCAGTGCCAGGGAGACTGCCCCCAAGCGCCCCGGGGAAGGTATTGCAAAGTCCATGATGGCTCCCCCGGGACGTATGCATCAGAGGCGTCCCGGCCGGGCATGGGACCCGGCTGTCCGTCACATGGCCCCTCCCTCAGATGAGGCTTGTGGGGCTCATCGGCCTGCCCGCAAGGGCCGGTCTTCCAGGATGGGGAGTCGGCATTCCTGGTTCCGCTGCGCGCCTGTAAAAACAGAATAAACAGGTCTGGGGCGTTGCCCGATGTCCCTCGGGACAAGCCCGCCAGACATGGCCACCAGCGCCACAGTCATAACACCGCCGACTCCCTCCAGTACGGCCCCTCTGCATGCGGAAGCAGGCAGGGAACATCTGCCCCTTCGCCCCTCCGAGGAGGGCTTGTGACGGTTCCGCCCCTCTGCAGTGCAGCCCTCCTTCGGCTCCAAGCCGTCAGGCATACACTGCTCTATGCGGGTTTCCGGTTTCCTCTTCCGGTTCCCCTTTTCCTTTGGGTCGCACTGGCGGTCTGAGTCCCCTATGAGAAAGGAGGGACCCCGACCGCCTGCGCCTTTGGACTGCCGCAAGACTGGCGCTAGCGGTCGGGCGGGTTGTTTGGCAGCCGGTTTCCACCTGCTGCCTCCCGCGCTTCGTCCGCCTTGCTGTCAGTCATCACAGCAGCCTCTCGTGTGGTGGGCGGGTCCGCCTGACAGGCAGTACTAAGCAACACTGCTGCCGGCGCGGCCCCGCCCCTTTTTCTGCGGTGCGGCTTCACTTACCTGCACCGCTCTGTCCTGCCGGTGGGAGGCTGGCCACCCGCCGTCCGCGAAGCCATTCAGCCAGGGCCCCCGACGGGATACCGAGCTTCTTCTCCAGCCCTCCTTCGCCTCCGACAGGACCTGAAAAACTTGTAAAGGGACTGTAGGGCGAGGACAACGGACTTCACCTCCCCTACAGCCCAAGAAACATTAATAGTGGCGGCGGGCGGTGGATTTGGGCTCTCCGTGTCGCCTCCGCCGACCCGCGTGCCAAGAAGACCCTGTGGATCCCCCACAGGGCCCTTCGGGTAGTCTGGAGGAGAGGGAAGGGCGTCCGTCATCCCCGCCTGCCGATCCTCCTCGGCGGGTGATTGACACACGTCCCCGTTTACCTGTTTGGCTGGAGCCGCTCCTGCCCCACTTGCAGGCGCCCGCGCTGGGAAGCTTCGTCGGGCTCTCCTCCGCCAGCCGCTGGCTCAAGCCGAGGGAAAGACACAGCTCCGCCGCTCACCCCGAGCTGGCTCCGTCGCCACGCCATGGACACTCGCCCCTGCCCGCACCGGTGCCGCCCTCGGCGTCCAGGAGGTAGGATGACCCGCAGGCGGAAAAACATACCCGCAACTCGTCACCTACCTCCGGTTGCAACCCGTGCGGCGGACTAGCGTGGCGGCGTCTGCCAGTTGGCCTCTGTGTCCGCCCGGCTTTTTCTTCCCCATGACAAAAGCGCCTGCAGCAGCTCCTCGGCGCTTCGTTGGATAGTCCCGCTGGCTTGCGCGTGCCTGCTTGCGGCCCCTGCAGCGTGTGCGGCGCTCAGCGCTGTACTGCGTGTGCTGGCTTGCGGCTCCTGCGGCGTGTCGCGCGCTTCAGTGCGCTGTGCTGTGCAGTCCTGTCCGATTGCTTGCCTGTAGCTGCGTCGGGAGCGCTCTCCAACGCCGCTGAGCCGAGAACCGTGCCCCGAGCTGTTGCGCTTCGCTATGCCGGGTCAGCAAGAGTAAAACCGCAGGTTCCGACCCAAATGGGCGGGCGGGATCCTGCCGGCTACGCCAGTGTAAACAAGGCGCTTTATAGCGCCCGACCCGGCATAGAATAGGCAGAGGCACGTGTTCACACTCACAAATATTTATTTTTCTTCAGCTGTGTGACACGTCTTCCCCGTGCCACACAGCCCAAACACAGTCCAAACACAAACACAAACACAAAGAAGCCAAACACAAACCCACACTTTCCTGCTCCACCACTCCTCCCAGGCAACCTCGTCCTCTTCCTCCCGATTCTGGCCTCGATTGCTGGGAGGCAGGCCCTTTTATGCCCCACCCGAAGTGATCCAGGTGCCTGACCAGCTGGTCTTAATTGCACCTCCGGGTGGGGCTGATAAACCGCCCAGTGTGGTGGCTGGATCTCTGCAGCACCCTAGCGGCCACCCCATCTCCCAACGGGCTGCTGTGGTGGACTCCATGTCCCATGGAGCCACGGGGAGATTGAGGAGGAATCCAGTGCCAGGGAGACTGCCCCAGCGCCCGGGAAGGTATTGCAAAGTCCATGATGGCTCCCCGGGACGTATGCATCAGAAGCGCCCGGCCGGGCATGGGACCCGGCTGTCCGTCACAATATATATATATATATATATGTATATATATATATACATACATACCTATCTATCATCATATATACATACATACATACACACACAAATTATATATATGTGTGTGTATGTATGTATGTATGTATGTGTGTGTGTGTGTGTGTGTGTGTATATATATACACATACATATACTTGTGTGTATGTTTGTATGTGTCTATATGTGTGTGTATAGGTTTGGTCACTGAGTGCAAGGGAAAAATAATAAATTATAGTCTATAAGTTATTAAACAGTAAAACATTAACGTTTTAAGAAGTACAGGTACATTGAAATTACATTTTCTATGTGAACGCTCAAATTTGTGCCTCTGGTAATGTGCCTTACGGCATTTAAAGAAAATTTGTTTTGTGTCCTCTGCAGTGTTAAGAGAAAGGCTTTGGTTTGGGATAAAAGGAAAAAGGTGTAAAGAAAGGAAAGTTGCCTTTTTTTTTTTTTTTTTATTTATTTATTTATTAATTTTATTACAATCAATACATAGCAATCAAGTTTTTACAAAAAAAAAAGAATTATGCTAAGAACAGATCGATCCTTTTTCTTTTATATAGTATAGAGAGATGTGTTCGCTGACGTTATGATCGCCTTTTGGGGACAGTCGCGGTGGGTCTTGTGTAGACTGGTGACACGTCCCCACCATTAATCGGCTGTGATGGCACTGTCAGTCCTCCACTCCTGTGCGTGTCTTCATAATCCGAGCTGAGGATCTCATAATCGTATACGTGCAAAAGAAAGTGTGAATCGCCTTAATATTATTTTGCCGTGGTGTAGAAAAGGGGTCCCGTGTTTGCACTTGTCTGGGCTATAAGCGCGGGGAGGATGAAAAAATTAAAAGTGCTCACTTTGACTTAAGGCAGAAGCGCAGTCAGCGTCTCAAAGGCCGGCACAGCTATGCGCAGCGCTGGCTGCTCGACTTTTGCTGGGCAGGAGACCCCAGTTTTTGCAGACACGTTCATTATATCAAAAGACTCAGTGCTCTTTGGAGGTCATTCATATATATATATATATATAGCAAAATACCCGCGCCTCGCAGCGGAGAAGTAGTGTGTTAAAGAAGTAATGAAAAGAAAAGGAAACATTTTAATAATAACGTAACATGATTGACATTGTCATGAGTGTTGCTGTCATATATATGCCTGCCTAAATAAGTCACCCTCGCTTTGCTCTTACTTTTTTACAGTTCATTTAAATCATGGCTAGTGGCGGAAAAATTATAAAATCGAAGGAGGATGGCCTTACCAAAACAATTATTGATGGCGAATCGATTATTCATAAAGCTTGAATTGGTGATCTGTTTTTCTGTGTTAACCTCATATTTTTTCATACTTCTTCTCAAACTAAGGTGGTGCGAAGGTAAAATGAATCGGGATGCGCTGATCAATGTAATCGGTGTACCAGGAAATCATGCATTGACAAAAGCTCCCTTTGCTTGTAATGCAAAGTGTGATTAAATGCATTATTTTTAACGTTATGGAGCACATGCATCGAAGCTTCTCAGCTGTGCTTGTGCTAAGAAAGGGAAAGTTTTTAAAAATAACGTAACACGATTGTCATTGTAACCTTTTGTAAGTAGTGCCTAGAGGATTCAGTGTGGAGAAACTCTAGAGACAGCGTGTGTATTAACTTGTGGATTTTTCTGTGAGTATTTGGTGGCAGTCTGACGAAGTTGCTTCGGAAGACGGCGTTAGCAGCGGAGCTCAGCTCAGAGCGTAAATGAGATCAATGGGAGGGAGATGATGACGTGACTCCCCACCGCCTTAACTGTCAATCCCCACAAACACAGTCTCGGAATTTGCATAAGCACACCCCTTCACCTACAATTTTAACTTAGTTACAAAGTGATCAAAACTCTCGTTTATATCCTGCGTCCTCTCATTAAACTTGTATCCCGCATTACCAGTGGGCATGTGAAACGCCAGCGGTAGCCTATCTATGAACTTAATTTAAAGTTTAGGTTTACACCTTGCTTTCTTTCCGAGGTAGCAGCACTCATGAATATGGTTGTACAGTATATGTCATTCGCTTGCTTCTTATTGTTTCGCTGCCTTCTCAATTATATAATGCATGTTTTCTTAAGCGCTTTTTGGAGGTCTTCCTGGTTTTCTACGCACTGCGTTGACCGTCAGTTCACATGATTACGTGGGAGGCGTGATGATGTCACGAAACTCCGCCCCCCCACGTCTTTCCAGCTCAACTCTATTACAGTTAATGGAGAAAAATACCTTCCAGGTATGACCATTAGGTGTAGAATTTCGAAATGAAACCTGCACAACTTTTGTAAGTAAGCTGTAAGGAATGAGCCTGCCAAATTTCAGCCTTCTACCTACACGGGAAGTTGGAGAATTAGTGATGAGTGAGTGAGTGAGTGAGGGCTTTGCCTTTTATTAGTATAGATATATATATATATATATATATATATATATATATATATATATATACATATATATATATATATATACACTGCTCACAATAATTAAAGGAACACTTTAAAGAAACACATTAGATACATCAGATCTCAATATGAAGTTGGATATCTATACAAATAACGACAGGGCAATGTCTTAGGAACAAAAGGATGCCAAGTCTTTTAATGGAAATAAAAGTTTTCTGCCTACAGAGGGCTAAATTGTGTAGACACCTAAAATCAGTGTGAAATGAAGATGTGGCAGGCTAGTCCATTTTTCAAAAACTTAATTTCTGCTACTCAAAATGCTTTTCAGTATCTTGTGTGGCCCCACGAGCTTGTATGCATGCTTGACAACGTCGCGGCATGCTCCTAATGAGACGACGGATGGTGTCTTGTGGCATTTACTCCCAGATCTGTATGAGGGCATCCCTGAACTGTTGTACAGTCTGAGGAGCAACCTGGCGGCGCCTAATGGACCGAAACATAATGTCCTACAGATGTTCTATTGGGTTTAAGTCAGGGGATCGTGAAGGCCATTCAATTGTTTCAATTCCTTCATCCTCCAGGTACTGCCTGCATACTCTTGCCACATGAGGCCGGGCATTGTCGTGCATTAGGAGGAAACCAGGACCTACTGCACCAGCGTAGGGTCTGACAATGGGTCCAAGGATTTCATCCTGATACCTAATGGCAGTCAAGATGCCGTTGTCTAGCCTGTAGAGGTCTGTGAGTCGCTCCATGGATATGCCTCCCCAGACCATCACTGACCCACCACCAAACCTGTCATGCTAAACGATGTTACAGGCAGCATAATATTCTCCACGGCTTCTCCTGACCCTTTCACGTCTTTCACATATACTCAGGGTGAACCTGCTCTCATCTGTGAAAAGCACAGGACACCAGTGGTGGACCAGCCAATTCTGGTATTCTATGGCAAATGCCAATTGAGCTCCCCGGTGCTGTGCAGTGAGCACAGGGGGCAGTAGACATCCGGGCCCTCAGGCAACCCTCATGAAGTCTGTTTCTGATTGTTTGGTCAGAGACATTCACACCAGTGGCCTGCTGGAGGTCATTTTGTAGGGCTCTGGCAGTGCTCATCCTGTTCCTCCTTGCCCAAATACTAGACATTAAGCCCGTTAAAATAACGGGCACTAGAACAGTAGTGCATAAACATTTGTATGAACAGTCTATATTTATTGGCAAGGGACCTTGTATGTGGCTGTAATATGTGTCACTATATTGTGTGCCTTTAATTTTCTCTCTCAGTAATACTGGTTTGTATTTCCGTGAAATGCCTGTAATTTTATCTGACAGTAATACAGTGGAACATCGGTTCACGACTATAATTCGTTCCAAAACTCTGGTTGTAACCGAAGTAATTTCCCCCCTAGGATTGTATGTAAATGCAATTAATCCGTTCCAGACCGTATGAACTGTATGTAAATATATATTTTTTTCAGTTTTTAAGCACAAATATAGTTAACTATACCATAGAAAGCACAGCGTAATAGTAAACTATATGTAAAAACATTGAATAACACTAAGAAAACCTTGAACAACAGAGAAAACTAACACTGCTAGAATTTGCGCTATAGCCTTATGACGCGCTCGCTAAAAACTCTTTTTTTAATGAGTTTAAAGCACAGGGGAAAAAATTAACATTTGAAAAATCTGTAATTTAATAAACAACCAAGAAAAGTAACATTGCAACAATGCACGCGCGCACCTGTGTGTGTGTCTCTCTCTCTCTCTTGCGCGCCTTTGTGTGTGTCTCTCGCGTGTGTGTCTCTTAAGCGCACGCCTCTGTGTCTGTGTGTGTCTCTCTCTGTTTGTCTCTCGTCTGTCTGAGTGTGTGTGTTTGTCTCTCGCCTGTGTGTGTGTGTGTGTGTGTGTGTGTGTGTCTTGCACGCGCCTGTGTGTATTTTTTTTTTTATATATCTCTCTCTCTCTCTCTCTGCACAGGGAATGCAAAGGAAGAGACTGAACACGTGCTTTGTGGCCCCGCGCATGTGCACTTTACCAGAAGACACACACACACAGACACTTGTTGCACAAAAGGGTTTTATTAAAGAGGATGATATATATATATATATATATATATATATATATATATATATATATATATATATATATATATATATATATATATATATATATATATACATATACATATATATACATATATATACAGTATCTATACTAATAAAAGGCAAAGCCCTCACTCACTCACTCACTCACCACTAATTCTCCAACTTCCCGTGTGGGTGGAAGGCTGAAATTTGGCAGGTTCATTCCTTACAGCTTCCTTACAAAAGTTGGGCAGGTTTTATATCGAAATTCTATGCGTAATGGTCATAACTGGAAGCAGTTTTCTCCATTTACTGTAATGGAGATGAGCTTCAACGCCGGGGCGGAGTTTCGTGTGACATCATCACGCCTCCCACGTAATCACGCAGTACATAGAAAACCAGGAAGACCTCAAAAAGCGCTGAAGAAAACATGCATTATATAATTGAGAAGGCAGCGAAACAATAAGAAGCGGCAGTGACATATACAACCATATTCATGAGTTCTGCTACTGGAAACAAAGCACGATGTAAACCTACACTTTAAATTAAGTTCATAGACAGGCTGCTGCTGGCGTTTGTAATTTAGTGCCTGCCCATATAAGGCCGTCCGTCAGCGGCAATCCAATAGCCACTGCCACCTAAATATTCACGGGTGAAGGACTGTGCTTATGGAGAGGAAGATGAGATGGTCAGGGTGGTGTTTGACACAAACTCAGCGAAACTGCGAGAGAAAGTTTTAAGTGCCAGGACTAAGGTAACATTAAATACAGCCATGGACATAGCACGAGATGGCACCAGCACAGCTGGGAACCTTCGATGCATGGCTCACGTGAACTGACGCAGTGCACAGATAAAAAGCAACAGTTCCAAAGAGCTGAACAAAACCGAATTACACAATTGAAAAGGCAGCAAAAATATGAAGCGTCTGATACATACAAGCATATTCATAAATCCAACTACTGCGGAAACAAAGCACACGTTGGAAAAAGTCAATGTCCCGCTAAAGGAAGACAGTGTAAAAAAAACCCGTGCATGCAGTGTGTCAGGTCTCAGATAAAGAAGAAGACGAGCTGTTTATTGATGCAGTAAGAAACGAATCGATGAATGAAACCTGTCATCTTTACAACGATTGACAAACACGGAATGTAACTTGAACACAACACATCCTACAAATACGAACCTGATTGAAAGAAATAATGATAATCAAATCCTTGATGACAGCAACACTCATAACACTCACAAAACAAATACTGTATATTGACAGTCATGTTACGTTATTTTTAAAATGTTCCCTTTTCTTTTTCTAGCTTTTTAACACACTACTTCTCCTATGCGATGGTATATATATATGTATATATATATCCCGATCTACATACTCGAATAATGGATACTTTATTTACCATCAATGATTGTTTTGGTAAAGCCATACTCAGTGTATTCATTAGATGAACGGTAAAAAGTAAGAGCGAGGGAGGATGACTTATTGAGGCATGCAGGCTGTAGTCTTGCGTCAACTCTATCTGAATTGCGCGATCACATTTGAAAAAATATATCTTTTCAAGTTCTATTTAGTCCATATGTGTCAAACTCAAGGGCCGCGGGCCACATCCGGCCCGGCGTGTAATTATATCTGGCCCAGCGTGTAATTATATCCGGCCCGCGAGATCATTTTATATACTGTATTATTGTTATTAATGGCCGGGTATATGAAGCGCTGGTAACACAATAAACTACAGATCCCATAATGCAGCGCTTCAGCTGCCTTGCCGAACACTTACCGCGTTAATCAAGTCTAGCTTATGATGCTGCAAGTTATTGCGGCTAGCTCACACGATGCTGAAGAGAAAAGTTGATTCTGAAAATAGAGCCTTTAAAACCGATGGGAGGCTGAGTATATGTTTACTGAACCCGTGTGTCTCATTTGTGGAGCTAATGTGGCTGTAATTACAGAATTTAATCTAAGACGGCACTATGAGACAAAACATCAGGGTAACCTGAATGCAATGCAGAAGATACAGAAAGCAGAAGAATTAAATAAGAATCTGACACTTCAGCGGACGTTTTACCCGTGCACAATCACAAAGTGATTTCAAGTGAAGCTGCTTTTATGGGAGACACAAATGCACCAGTGCAACTTGCCCCACTTTCCCTGTTGCCAAGTAATGTTAAACCAAGTCGTCACTACGGTGTTCCCAAATACGCACTTTGCTGATAAACTGAGCGCACTGAGTTTGCACGGCGCTTTGGTGACTTTGAAGAACAAAAAAAGTCCGTCTACATGCGGCTCGAACCTTGTGCATGTTTGGTAGCACATATCTGTGTGAGAAGCTCTTCTCAGTGATAAAGACTAACAAAACAGCACACAGGAGTCGCCTCACTGATGAGCACCTGCAATCCATCCTGAGAATCTCCACAACACAGAACCTCACACCAAACATAAACGAACCTGTTGCCAAAAAAAGATGCCAGGCGTCCAGCTCTAAAATGACATATGAGCAAAGACAACTGAATGATTTGATTTGTTATTGCTGAAAGGAACACATTTTATTTATATTTCCAGGTTTTGTTATGCAGCATGTTCATATTTGAATTTGTATAATTTTGACAGGATATATTTTTATGGAGAGCAAAATCTTTTGGGATATTTAAAATCTAAGTTTATTTTTATATAAAATTACATAAGAGTAAAGAAATTTGAATGTTTGTTCTTTTAACGTTTACTTTATTTCTAACTTGTATAATTTAGACAGGATATATTTTTATGGAGAGCAAAATATTATAAGTTGTTTAAGGTTTGAGTTGATTTATTCAGAATAATATTCCTGTCTGTTTTACCATTCCTACCAAAGATATTTCTGTCGACTAAATAAAAATTCCTTCTATTTAAAATTTAAATAGAACTTGAACAAATCTGATAGTTCATAATATCCACGCAGACTTGCACGTAAGAGCGGAGTTATCCGTTTTAACAAGCAGCGTATTGCACTGATCTGAAATAGCTGTGTGTGTATATATGTAGATATGTATGTATATGTATATATGTTTATATATGTGTGTGTGTATATATATATATATATATATATATATATATATATATATATATGTTTATGTGTGTGTGTGTGTGTAAATATATATATATATATATATATATATATATATATATATATATATATGACAGCAACACTCATCACTCACAACAGTGACAAAACAATTACATTGACAATCATGTTACGTTATTTTCAAAATGTTTCCTTTTCTTTTCATTGCTTCTTTAACACACTACTTCTCCATGCCTTGGTATTTTGTATATATATATATATATATATATATATATATATATATATATATATATATATATATATATATATTGTCACGCACGCACGAATAGGAGACCGCGGACGGACCTTAACACGCTTCGGAAGACGTTCACCAGCAGAGAGTGGCGGGTACTAACCTTTCTCCTTTGCTTTCTTCCAGGAAAAAAGGCGCTCCGCCACCATAAGCCTCATTCCCGCAGTATGCTACTTCCACCGCCATCTTTCTTGACATCATCAGTCCCATCCTCCCTCACGGTTCCTTCCCAGGATTCCTCCACTTCCGGCTCCTCCCTTATAAAATGGCCGCCGACGTCTTGTATGGCGTTGCGCATATGAACCTGTTTTGTGTTTATATTTTGACCTACTTTTTCTTTTTTGAATTGTGGATTGTTCTACATTATACGGGCCGGAAACCCCAAACCTTTATGCTGTTTACTCTTACATCTTTTAGAGTGGCGTAGTCGGCAGGATAGAAGTCCGAAAGAGATGACTGAAGGACAGGACCTCAACACAGTGCTGCAGGGGATGAATCCCCAGATACTGTCCCTGCAGCAAGCGCAAGCCGCTACCACCCGGGAGTTGGAGGTAACGAAGGCCAGGTTGGCAGAAGCCCGGAGGGTAAGGCCCGACCCGCCTCGACCAATGCCTCCGCCTCTGGTGCCTATGACAGAGGCGGACGACGTAGAATCGTACCTGTGCATATTCGAAAGGACGGCCACCGGACGAGTGGCAGCGGTCCGAGTGGGCGTCCATTCTGGTGCCCTACCTGAAGGGACCCACGCAGCGAGCTTACTACGATCTCCCCGAGGAGGAGGGCGCGAGTTACGACCTCCTAAAACAGAAGATCCTGGCATGCTACGGCATCACGCCGGGCCAGCAGGCGAGTAAATGGTGGAGCTGGCAGTTCGACCCTGAGAAGCCGGCCCGAGCACTGGCCTTCGACTTCTGGGGGAAGATGGGACGTTGGCTACTGCCCGAGGGTCCCCAATCCCGGAAAGTCGTGTAGCAGGTGGCCTGTGAGGGCCTGGTGAAAGCCATGCCTACCTCCCTCGCCCAGCAGGTCTGCCGCCACCCTTATAAGGACATGCCAGGACTCCTGGAAGTCCTGGAGCGTCAGCTCGCGGTCTACCAAGCCAGGGGGTCGGAAAGGCAAGCTCGTGGGAATCGACAGGGACGGACGGCCACCCCGAGCCCTCTCGAGGCGCTACGGAAGTGCCGAAGAGATCCAAAGAAAAGCCACCTACTGCCGACCTGTCCCCTCAACACAACCTCGGAGCCGATGGACTGCACCTGTGCCACCGTGGAAAAGAACTGTACTCCGTCGCACCCGCTGGCAAGTCCGAACACGGGAGTGGTGTTGTTGAATGGGCATTCGGTGGTGGCTCTGTTTGACTCCGGCAGAAACATTACCATTGTCGCTCGCCGTTATGTATTACCGCGACAGTGGCTTAAGCAACATTTGCAAGTCACTTGCGTGCATGGTGAGACCAAGTCATATCGTTCCGCTCGCTGTTACATCACCTGGATGGGGCAGTTATCCAACTTGACGGTTGCGGTGTTGCCCGAACCCCCCTATCCAGTGATTCTGGGACAAGACTGGTCACACAGAAAACGCGGTAAGACAAAACCGCTCCCGGGGCCTCACTGGATCTGGTTATGAGGGGGCGAGGCACCATTCCCGCGGTCTCCACGCCGTGCTCTTGGGCAGGCCCTACTGGCGCAGGCACATCGGGGGATGTCTCCCCGGCGATGGACCCTGACCCGGAAGTATCTGCCGGAGAACGGATGAGCCAGGGAACACTTCCGCTGACCAGCTCACAAGACTCCCTGAGCAGTTTGGACCATCAGTTTCGCTCCACGCCTACATCATTTAAAAGGGAGCAGTGGAAAGACGATTCCCTGCGGTTTGCCCGTAATGCGATTGTTCTTCCAGGCTGCTCTCAAGCTGACAGATCCATGCCACGTGAGCCTTTCTTTGTTATGGAGAATGATCTGTTGTATCGGGTGGCGACCCACGGGGGCGAGCTGCGGAAGTTTTTAGCCAGTCCCTTGTACCTTCCGGTGGGAGGTATGTGAACTAGCTCACGCTCACCTCCTAGGCGCCCACCTCGGGGCCGAAAAAACACTAGAAAGGATAAAACTCCGTTTTACTGGCCGGGATCAACGAGGAGGTCCGCCGCTTCTGCCAATCCTGTCCGGAATGTCAGATTCACCAGATTCCTAGGAGGGACCGCGCTCCTCTCATCCCAATACCCCTGATAGATATTCCCTTTGACAGTATAGGGGTGGACTTAGCAGGACCCCTGGAACCGTCAAACCGTGGCCATAAATATATATTGGTCATGGTGGATTACGCTACCCGATACCCAGAGGCGGTTCCCCTGCGCTCTGCTAACACAAAAAATATCGCACGGGAATTAGTCAACCTATTTTCTAGAGTGGGTATCCCCAAAGAAGTCCTCACGGACCAGGGTACACCATTCACCTCAGATACGTTCAGGGAGATTGCCAGATTACTGCGAATAAAGCACCTGAAGACGTCTGTCTATCACCCTCAAACAGACGGGCTGGTAAAGCGTTTTAATCAGACGCTTAAACAGATGCTCTACAAGGTAGTCAACGCGATGGCAGGAACTGGGACCAGCTCCTACCGTTCGTGCTTTTTGCTTACCGGGAAGTGCCCCAGGCCTCTACGGGCTTCTCCCCTTTTGAGTTATTGTACGGGCGACAACCCCAAGGACTTTTGGACATACTAAAAGAGGGCTGGGAGGCTGAAGCCCTTCCCTCCTCCAATATATTGGAGTATGTGGCGCAACTGCGCGACAGACTCGCTAAAATCAGGCCACTCCTAAAGGACCAAGTGACTCGTGCGCAGGCAGCGCAGGCTCGGTTTTACAACCGCAACTCCGTCCTCCGAGAGTTCTGGCCGGGGGATCGAGTGATGGTGCTCGTTCCTACCTCCCATTCCAAGTTGCTACCTCACTGGCAGGGGCCATAGGAAAGAAAGGGGCTCGTCGACTATTTAGTTAAACAACCTAATCGTCGGCCGAGTGAGAGGATCTACCACGTCAATTTGTTAAAATCTTGGAAGGACAGGGAGGAGTCTCCCGACACTCATAGATCCCTCTCCCTATTCGCTAGCACGTCTGCCCTTAACCTCGGTGACAAGCTGACATCCCTACAGCGGCAGGAGATAACCCAGGCAATCCGGGCCGTCCCCGAAGTAGTGAGCGAGTCAACAGGCCGGACCTCGCTGATTGCGCACGATATAGTCACGGACCCCGGAGTAATCGTCTGGAAAAGGCCCTATAGACTCCCGGAGGCAAAACGCGCTGAAGTGGAACTGGAGGTGCAATGGATGTTGGATATGGACATTATTGAGGAAAGCCATAGTCCTTGGTCCAGTCCTGTCGTCCTCGTTTCCAAGCCGGACGGCTCCTGGAGGTTCTGTAATGACTTTAGAAGTCTGAATCAGGTCTCCAAGTTCGACGCCTACCTGATGCTCCGCATTGATGACCTACTTGAGCGGCTGGGTGCGGCTCGATACTTGACTACTCTTGACATGACGAAAGGATATTGGCAAATTACCTTAACGGCATCTGCAAAAGAAAAAACGGGCCTTTAGCACCCCTAGTGGACATTGGCAATACAAGGTTCTCCCATTTGGGCTGCACGGGGCCCCAGCGACATTTCAACGTCTGGTGGATAGAGTGCTGAAGCCCCACCAGTCCTATAGTGCAACCTACCTGGATGACGTCGTCATCTATTCCGGCACCTAGGAGGAGCATCTATTGCAGGTCTCTGCTGTCCTTGCGACACTAGCTAAAGCCGGCCTCCGCATTAACCCCCGTAAGAGTTTTTTTGGCTTAAAGGAGGCCAAGTATTTAGGCTACCTTGTGGGACGAGGACAAGTGAGACCCTAATGTTCCAAAATCAAAGACATCCTGGAATGGCCCCGTTCGAATACCAAGAGACAGGTGCAAGCTTTCTTGGGGTTGGCGGGGTACTACCGCCGGTTCGTACCCCGCTTCTCCGAATTTAACAAAGAAGGGCGCTCCCCTACACGTGGTATGGAACTAAAAGGCGGAACATGCAACCCTAAAAAAGGCCCTAACGTCGGCACCTGTATTAAGGACCCCTGATTTTGGGCTCCCTTTATCCTCCAGATCGACGCTTCGGACACAGGCCTGGGCGCCGTGTTGAGCCAAAGCGTCGATGGTGTCGAACACCCCGTGATGTACATAAGCCGGAAACTGCTGGACCGAGAGACCAGGTATGCGGCAGTGGAGAGAGAAGTCTTGGCCATTAAGTGGGCTGTAACCCATCTCCGGTACTACCTATTGGGTCGCGAATTCACTCTAGTGACTGATCACGCTGTGCTTCAGTGGATGTACCTGCAGAAAGAGTCGAATCCGCGTGTCACCAGGTGGTTTCTGGACATATCACCATATAACTTCACGGTCACTTATCACCGCGGCAACCTTCAGGCCGATGCCCTCTCTCGCATCCACGACCTCTCGGTTAGGTCCACCCGACCTGACGGTCTTGGGCTGAGGGGGGGGTCGTGTCATGCACGGGCGAATAGGAGAACGCGGACGGACCTTAACAGCGGAGGCGTTCGCGGACAGGAGTGGCAGGGTACTAACCTTTCTCCTTTACTTTCTTCCAGGAAAAAAAACCCTCCGCCACCATAAGCCTCATTCCCGCAGTACACTACTTCCGCCCTTCCTCCGCCATCTTTCTTGACGTCATCAGTCCCATCCTCCCTCACGGTTCCTTCCCAGCATTCCTCCACTTCCGGCTCCTCCCTTATAAAATGGCCGCAGACCTGCTGTTTCTTTTTTGAATTGTGGATTGTTCTACATTATAAGGGGCCGGAAACCCCAAACATTTATGCTGTTTACTCTTGCATCTTTTACAATATATATATACACTCGTGTGTGTGTATATATATATATATATATATATATATATATATATATATATATATATATATATATATATATATATACTAGCAAAATACCCACGCCTTATGGCAAAGTACTACCTTAAAAGTTTTATTAAGAAGAAATTTTAATCTTTTTAAACTGAGGAAAAATATATTAATAATTATTTGTTAAGGATCTCATTGTATACCACATTGTGAGTTCGGCACTCTGGTTATAATATGACCAAGCTGTGTGCTGAGCTTACTCTTAAGCATGCAACGTACAGTTGGCCATGTGAACAGTAATCTTGTTTCAAATCTCACAGCTTGGATTGCTGCTGTCATAATCGGTTTGAGTTTCATGGTTTGTTTCAATTACGACAGCATTTGTAGGACTTGTGTTGAAGAGACATTCGGCATCTGTCAAGCGCTGTAAGTATACAACCAGTTTCATCGATAACTTCACATCCAGCTTTTGAGAGTTTAAACATTCATAAACATCAAAGTGTCCACTACTGAAATTGTCACCTGTGAATCTAAGATGTTGAAGAGGCATTGGCGGTTGTCCAAAGGTGTAAAATATTTGGCCATTTCGGTACACTTGAAAGCGACAACCGAACAATTCAGCGGCAGCCATCAACTCACATGCAGATGAATAGGTGAAGGGCTGAAGCATTTCATTTTTATAGTGCTCCTGTGTAGTATAATTATCTCCTGTACCGTCATTAGTCCACACCTTGAACCTGTCCCAGTCATTCAATACATAAGACACAATGTTCCTCTGGATATCAAGAGTGAGCCTGATATGGCTGAGCAATATGTAACAAAGAGAATGGAAAAGGTAGGTGCCATCTCCGGGCATAGAAACCACTCGGTAAGTGACAGTTCTTTGATCGATGGTGATTACCTCGATAGACATGTTAATGCGGGTACGGTTGGAATAATAAAGAAAATGGGTACCTGAACAATATAAAGTAAGTCTAAAATACCTACACAATAACTATAATCATAATAAATTAACGATAAAACAGCGGAGAAGCCATGGATTAAATAAAAAGGCTGTAGTTATCAGCGGGAGACGTGAATCCCGTGACGAAGCAAGGAAGGGAATGTAGAGACTGGAGCGACGGATGGCCTTATATAGGCAGGCAGCGAACAACATAGGAGGCGTTGGATGGGGACCCGCGCCGCCTGACACGATGACGAGCTGCAGGCTATGGGCGTATCTATATACGTAAGTACGATTCAGTTAGCGTTGGGAACCCGCGTATCAAATTTCTTGAAGATGGGCCCGTAAGTAACAAAGACTGTTGAAAAATTCAATATGGCGGCCAACAGTGGCATCATACCACCGAAATAAGTACCAAATTTCAGCCTTCTACCTACACGGGAAGTTGGAGAATTAGTGACGTTTGGAAAATTCAATATGGCGGCCGACAGTGGCGTCATATCACCGAAATAAGTATGTACATCGGTTTCGGTTAGCGCAGGGAAGCCGCCTACCAAATTTCGTGAAGATGGGGCCATAAATAAGAAAGTTCAACATGGCGGACATTGTCGACCGTTATCGACCGTTACATGTAGAATTTCGAAATGAAACCTGCTTAACTTTTGAAAGTAAGCTGTAAGGAATAAGCCTGCCAAATTTGAGCCTTCTACCTACACGAGAAGTTGGAGAATTCGTGATGAGTCAGTGAGTGAGTGAGTGAGTGCTTTGCCATTTATTAGTATAGATAGATATATATATACATATATATATATTCATGTATATATATAATCTGCTCAAAAAAATTAAAGGAACACTTTAAAAACACATCAGATCTCAATGGGAAAAAGAAATCCTCCTGGATATCTATACTGATATAGACTGGGTAATGTGTTAGGAACGAAAGGATGCCACATCGTTTGATGGAAATGAAAATGATCAACCTACAGAGCCCTGAATTCAAAGGCGCCCCAAAATCAGAGTGAAAAAATTATGTGGCAGGCTAGTCCATTTTGCCAAAATTTAATTGCAGCAACTCAAAATTGTACGCAGCACTTTGTATGGCCCCTGTGTTCTTGTATACATGCCTGACAACATCGGTGCATGCTTCTAATGAGATGACAGATGGTGTTGTGAGGGATCTCCTCCCAGATCTGGACCAGGGCATCACTGAGCTCCTGGACAGTCTGAGGTGCAATCTGGTGGCATTGGATAGACCAAAACATAATATCCCAGAGGTGTTCTAATGGATTTAGGTCAGGAAAGTGTGGTGGCCAGTCAATGGTATTAATTCCTTCATCCTCCAGGAACTGCCTGCATACTCTCACCACATGAGGCCAGGAATTGTCGTGCACCAGGAGCCACTGTACCAGCAAAGGGTCTGACAATGGGTCCAAGGATTTCATCCTGATACCTAATGGCAGCCAAGGTGCCTTTGTCAAGCCTGTAGCGGTCTGTGTGACCCTCCATGGATATGCCTCCCCAGACAATCATTAACCCACCACCAAACGAAGTTACAGGCAGCATAATGTTCTCCATGGCTTCTCCAGACCCTTTCACTTCTGTCACGTGCTCAGGGTGAACCTGCTCTCATCTGTAAAAAGCACAGGGCACCAGTGGTGCATCTGCCAATTCTGGTATTCTATGGCGAATGCCAATCGAGCTACATGCTGCTGGACAGTGAGCTCAGGGCCCATTAGAGGACATGGGGCCCTTGGGTGACCCTCATGAAGTCTTTCTGGTTGTTTGGTCAGAGACATTCACACTAGTGGCCTGCTGGAGGTCATTTTGTAGGGCTCTGGCAGTGCTCATCCTGTTCCTCCTTGCCCAAAGGAGCAGATACTGGTCCTGCTGATGGGTTATGGATCTTCTATGGCCCTCTCCAGCTCTCCTAGAGTAACTGCTTGTCTCCTAGAACTCTCCTCCATGCCCTTGAGACTGTGCAGGGAGACACAGCAAACCTTCTGGCAATGACACGTATTGATGTGCCATCCTGGAGAAGTTGGACTACCTGTGCAACCTCTGTAGGGTCCAGGTATCGCCTCATGCTACCAGTAGTGACACTGACTGTGGCCAAATGCAAAACTACTGAAGAAACAGTCAGAAAAGATGAGGAGGGAAAAATGTCAGTGGCCTCCACCTGTTAAACCATTCCTGTTTTGGGGGTCATCTCATTGTTGCCCCTCTAGTGCATCTGTTGTTAATTTCATTAACACCACAGCAGCTGAAACTGATTAACAACCCCTCTGCTACTTAACTGACCAGATTAATATCCCATAAGTTTCATTGACTTTATGCTATACTCTGATTAAAAAGTGTTCCTTTAATTCTTTTGAGCAGTATATATATATATATATATATATATATATATATATATATATATATATATATATATATATATATATATATATATATATATATATATATATATATATATATATATATATATATATATATATATATATATATATATATATATATATATATATATATATATATATATATATATATATATATGTATATATATATAGATATATATATATATATATATATATATATATATATATATATATATATATATATCCCGATCTACATACTGTCAAATAAACAAACCACACACCATGGCGCAACACGAGAGGCTTCGATTCCCGAGAGCTGGTGCATCGAGTGTGTATGCCTGATGAGCCCAGAATTCGGGCAAAACACGTGCTGCATACTGTTTGCATTATTTGACAGTAAAACTATTTCAATATATATGTATATCAGCGCTGCCCGATTCATTTTACCCTCGCACCCCCTTGATTTGAGAAGAAGCATGAAAAAATATGAGGTTAACGCAGAAAAACAGATCACCAATTGAAGCTTTATGAATAATAGATACTTTATTCATCATCAATAATTGTTTAGGTAAAGCCATACTCAGTGTTACCCTTCTTCCATTTCCTAATTTTTTCACGACTAGCCATGATTAAATGAACGGTAAAACAGTAAGAGCGAAGCAAGGGTCATTTATTGAGGCAGGCAGGCGACAGCTCAATAGCTCGCATGCTCGATGTAGTGCTCATCAAGTCGATCTAAAATACACGATCAGATTCGAAAAAATATATCTTTTCAAGTTCTATTTGGATATAAGTACAGTGCGTCCTCGGTTACAACATTTCGACATACAACGTTTCGAGTTTACAACACTCACTCCCATAAAAACTTAAAAAAATTGAGACATGAGAAGGAATAAAGATAAGCATTTTTTACAATAATTTTTTCTGTTACTACAGTACAGTGTACAGTACAGTATATTTATGCCCTTTTCTTTTTTCTCAGGCTTAGATTTTGTGTTTTTGTGTTCTAGATTATGATTTTGCAAATGTGTTAAGATAGGTAAGTGACTTAGGCTAGAGTGTGTTTTGACTTACAAAAAATTCGGATTACATCACTGTTGTAAGAACGGAACTGTGTCATAACCCGAGGACCCCCTGTAGGTTCTATTTAGTCGTAAGAAATATCTTTGGTAGTAATCTAAGTTGAATTTAGTCTTTAAATTTCTATGGTGAAGACAAATTTATGCAATGATGACTAAATTTAACTTACATTCCTAACAAACATATTTCTGTCGACTAAATAAAAAGTACTTATATTTAAAATTTAAATAGAACTTGAACAGATACGATAGTTCATAATACCCACGCAGCACTAAGTGCATATAAGAGCAGGAGTCATCCGTTTTAACAAGCAGTGTATTGCACTGATACAAAATAGCCTGCTCATTTAATTATTTAGGAATGGATAGGTAAATTAAGATTTTGTACAAATGTTTTTCATTTTTCTTCCTCGATGGATTCTGGCACCCCCAGCAACAGCTGCTCGCACCCCAAAGGGTATATATGTGTGTGTGTGTGTGTGTGTGTGTGTATGCATGTGTATATCACAGCAACACTCATAACAGTGACAAAACAATTACATTGACAATCATGTTACGTTATATTCAAAATGTTTCCTTTTCTTTTTCATTACTTCTTTAACACACTACTTCTCCGCTGCAAAGTGCGGGTATTTTGCTAGTAGACTTCTATATATGATATCCAGACAGAATAACTTTCTGGGAAGAGACAGCAACAGAGAGTAGAGCTCCAATAGCAGGTAGCTTTGAGGATGAAAAGGTATGTTAATAAAAAGTGCAAGTTATGGGGCACCAAAACCAAAATGAAGATGCCAGTGGACATTCACAGATCATATATAAAATGTACCAAGAACATTTGCCTAAGTTTGAATTTATATGTGTTACTTTTGGCTTGCACACTGTCATCCCTAGTATTTTTCTTTTCTTTCAGCAATTCATTCTAGAGTATGGGTCTCCAACCTTTTATCCCCTGAGAGCTAAATTTACAAAATGAAAATGGTCGAGAGCTACTCATGTTTTCTAATATTTAATGTCATAGCTTATTCATCCCAAACAAAATGAATAAGCTTGTTTTGCCTGAACATTTACAAAATGTTGGTGTCCACAACTCACATTTTGAATTAAAAATCACAAAAAATATTTAGTTCACCTGCAAGTGCATTTTGTATGTCTGTATGCATTTTCTAGTGTATCTCACACTATTGAATTAAAACATGAATGTTGTCAAAACAAAACAATGCAATTACAAATACACAGACACTGCTTATTAATTTATCATTTTGTTACATGTCACTGTTTCACTTTACAAGAGTACTGACATGTCCAGTTGCATGTGGGATGTGTATTTAAGTTAGTCAGATGGCTGGCACTGCATGGAATCAACAAGAGAGGTGTATGGTGTAGTGTAGCACCTTAGGTCCTTGTGGAGTCATTTAAATGTTCATCTGTCAGTCTTGTTTTGAACTTTGATTTCATGACATTCATGTCAGAAAAGGCAGACTCACAAAGGTATGTAGACCCAAACATACGTTTTCAGAGTTACTTGTTGAAGATTCTTATAGTTATCTTGCTCTACTAAGCTCCAGAAATGCTGAGAATGATGTTGACACTTAAACCTTCAAAATAATGTACAGTTAACTAATATATAATATACTAGAGGGCTCCGCCCCTGCTCGCTTCGCTAGCCCACCCCCGGGTTTGGTTTACCAGATATACAATTTAAAAAGATTGTTAGTTTCATGGGAATTGTTATATATGCATTATTTTCACTTTTGTTTTAAAACTTTTGTAAAAACAATACTTTATTTCCGGTCCCGGGTGTGGTTACTTCTCTTTCTCGCTGAACGTATAACGCTACTCATGTTGTGAATGGGGTTTGGCTGAACGCACGCAAAGGAGATGCCATCGGCTCATCTGCGGTCTTTCTGCTGCTGGCGAGCTGTCTGTTCTGCTTGTCTCACTGCCCGATCATTTCAAAGCCTGTACAGCAGTTGTCCTTTTGCCACTTCACATCTCTGTCGCTCGCGTTGTGAAGGGGGTGAGGTGGGTGAGGGTTAGCTTGGCTGAACACATGCTAAGGAGAATTATTCTGATCATCTGCAAGCTTTTTGCTGCTTGCGAGCTGCGTGTTTTGCTTGTCTCTTGTCGTTGTTTTGGAGCACATGAAGAGTATCTGCCAGCAGTAGTCCAACAACTGCTAGGTTAGATGTCCGTGGACTTGTTTTAAATGATGTCTCACTGCCTTGTCTTGTGTGACGTTGTAGACACAATACGTGTCCTTTATTTCCGGCCTCGGGCATGGTTAAATCTCTTTTTCAGGACGTATAATGCTGCTCTGGTTGTCGGGGGGTGGTATCAGGGGGTGTGGGGTTAGCTGAACGTATGCTAAGGAGGTGCCATCACGCTGCCATTAGCTTGAACCTGGCTGGGACGCTACAATACTTTGGAAATTTACTGCTTTCATATTCTTTACCTTTCTCTGCATGTGCATCGCGCCATCGTTTGTTTGAGCCTTTCGAATTCCACTGCTTTCATAATCTCTTATCTGCCTTTTTTTCTCTCCAACGCTTTTGGGGTCTCTTTTCTCTGCGCTGCTCTTTATTCTTCTTTCGTTGACGTTTCATCTAGAATGCATTGTCCTTATACGCTTTATAGGATCTGTGTGTGCTACGTGCCTTTACAAGAGTGTTATTTGGTATTGTTTGCGTCTCGCGGGTCTTTTAAGTGTCTTCTAAGAACTTCCGAGAAGGTCACGTATCATCGCCCTGCTTTTCCTTTCCAGGACTTTATTTTTTATAATAGAGAGATAAAATCCAATGTCTGTTTGTTTTTCACGAGAGAACACATTTAGATTGGGTTTTTTTTCTATAATTTGCCTGAACATTCCGGTTGATTTTTTGACTTCTCTCATTTCACTATGTATCATATTTAACTTGCGGTACCAATTTATTTGCACGAATCCGAGAAAAATGCAACAGGCCGAGGGGAGGGGCCTTCATCACTCACCAGCTTCGGGCATGTTCCTTAACTCTGCTTACTTAGTGAACGAGAGAACAATTGAATTCAACTTTGTTTGATAAAGTGTTACTTAGGTCTTGATGAGTTTGAGTCCGGATATTCTCTTAAGTGTATGCCACATTGAAAAGATAGATTGCAATTCATATTGTGGATCGTGATATGAATTTTTGAAAAGATCGTCCTCCCTAATTAGACTAATCGAGTTTTCAAATTTATGTAGGATTCATTAACCATTTGGCAAGCTACTAGGAAAGGGGTGGCGAGCTACTGGTAGCTCTCGAGCAACATGTTGGAGACCCCGTTCTACAGACTGTCCATAATGTTTAGAAACTCTGCTCATCTGTCAACGAATGCTGAAGTGTACCTTAAAAAACCTGTTCATTAACAATTGCATACTTTTTTCAACAGAATGAATACAACCAACTTTAAGATATATGGCATTTTTGTTATGATTACAATTAGTACTTTCTTAAAACAGAAGATAAAAGTTAGTTACAAGGTTCAAATCTTTGGAGAGGTACCTTTGTGCTGACTTTACTTGTCCACTCTAAGGCATTAATATTAACAGAACTGGTAATTTCACTTTTATCTACTGGAATGGGTGCTACACTTTAGTCATGCCATTTCATACATACATTTATTTTTTATTTAATTTCCTTGGAAGCCAACTTTGTCCAAGAGGCAGAAGCAATGGTTTGAAAGAGATGTTGATTAGGGAATAAAATTAGTTAAAGTCAAAGAGCAGTGCAGCATTTCAAGTTGAATGTGTATAATTAGATAAATAAGTATTTTGAGATAATGTGCTATATACAGTGGTGTGAAAAACTATTTGCCCCCTTCCTGATTTCTTATTCTTTTGCATGTTTGTCACACAAAATGTTTCTGATTATCAAACACATTTAACCATTAGTCAAATATAACACAAGTAAACACAAAATGCAGCTTTTAAATGATGTTTTTTATTATTTAGGGAGAAAAAAAAATCCAAACCTACATGGCCCTGAGTGAAAAAGTAATTGCCACCCTTAGCAGCAATAACTGCAATCAAGCATTTGCGATAACTTGCAATGAGTCTTTTACAGCGCTCTGGAGGAATTTTGGCCCACTCATCTTTGCAGAATTGTTGTAATTCAGCTTTATTTGAGGGTTTTCTAGCATGAACCACCTTTTTAAGGTCACGCCATAGCATCTCAATTGGATTCAGGTCAGGACTTTGACTAGGCCACTCCAAAGTCTTCATTTTGTTTTTCTTCAGCCATTCAGAGGTGGATTTGCTGGTGTGTTTTGGGTCATTGTCCTGTTGCAGCACCCAAGATCGCTTCAGCTTGAGTTGACGAACAGATGGCCGGACATTCTCCTTCAGTATTTTTTGGTAGACAGTAGAATTCATGGTTCCATCTATCACAGCAAGCCTTCCAGGTCCTGAAGCAGCAAAACAACCCCAGACCATCACACTACCACCACCATATTTTACTGTTGGTATGATGTTCATTTTCTGAAATGCTGTGTTCCTTTTACGCCAGATGTAACGGGACATTTGCCTTCCAAAAAGTTCAGCTTTTGTCACATCAGTCCACAAGGTATTTTCCCAAAAGTCTTGGCAATCATTGAGATGTTTCTTAGCAAAATTGAGACGAGTCACAATTTTCTTTTTGCTTAACAGTGATTTGCGTCTTGGAAATCTGCCATGCAGGCCGTTTTTGCCCAGTCTCTTTCTTATGATGGAGTCGTGAACACTGACCTTAATTGAGGCAAGTGAGGCCTGCAGTTCTTTAGACGTTGTCCTGGGGTCTTTTGTAACCTCTCAGATGAGTCGTCTCTGCGCTCTTGGGGTAATTTTGGTCGGCCGGCCACTCCTGGGAAGGTTCACCACTGTTCCATGTTTTTTCCGTTTGTGGATAATGGCTCTCACTGTGGTTCGCTGCAGTCTCAAAGCTTTAGAAATGGCTTTATCACATTTACCAGACTGATAGATTTCAATTACTTCTGTTCTCATTTGTTCCTGAATTTCTTTGGTTCTTGGCATGATGTCTAGCTTTTGAGGTGCTTTTGGTTTACTTCTCTGTGTCAGGCAGCTCCTATTTAAGTGATTTCTTGATTGAAACAGGTGTGGCAGTAATCAGGCCTGGGGGTGGCTATGGAAATTGAACTCAGGTGTGATACACCACAGTTAGGTTATTTTTAACAAGGGGCAATTACTTTTTCACACAGGGCCATGTAGGTTTGGATTTTTTTGCCTAAATAATAAAACCATCATTTAAAACTGCATTTGTGTTTACTTGTGTTATATTTGACTAATGGTTAAATGTGTTTGATGATCAGAAACATTTTGTGTGACAAACGTGCAAAAGAATAAGAAATCAGGAAGGGGGCAAATAGTTTTTCACACCACGGTATCATCCTGAAAATAATGACATTGAATAGAACAAGAACTCCAATGAACCATTGAAAAGCAAGTGTCTGCATAAACTAGGAACAAAATACTATGTTTTAGTGTTTCTGAATAAGTTTATTAAAGCAGATTGCAAATATTAACTAAAGGAATTAAACTCTGTGTTATTATGGTCTGAATCTTTTCAATCTTTCTGGTTTTCAGGACAGTTATACCCAGAGAGAAACTAATGTATTGAGAAAATAATGTTTTAACTAACGTTTTAGCATTGATTTTACTAAAAAATACTTCTGAAAAAATGCAATTGTAAGTTCATGTAAAAATATATATTTGCATATTACATAGAAATGTCAGCTCAAATGCAGAAACATTTGTTTTGGCTAGTGCCAATTCTCTTTAGGTACACCTCACCAAGTTTCTTTTGAGGAGATACTACCATTTAAAGGAGTGCGTATGATAGACTTGGTTTTGTTTTAAAATACTTCAGCACAATGTAATGTTTCAATAATCCTTAATTTGTTAACATTTTAAACTGCAGCACATCAAAATAACCTAACAACTAACAGCCTTTATAGTTAATCTGGTAATTTCTTGGAAACTATTAAATATATGAGAACTTACTCCTGGTGTTTAGAATATACATTTAAAAGCTGAGCTGAAATGACTGATTTATGCAAATAGAGCTGCCCTTGAGCCCTTACTACTAGCTCTAAGATATCATATTACAAAATAAAGCACAATGATTTTCAGGCTCCATAATGATTAAACTATAGTGAGGCAAATATGCATGTACCATATGATGAAATAAACAGCTACAAATTATAGTGGTCAAATCAGAAGCTTAAGGGCTTTATCTATAATATATGCAAACTAGGCAAACCCCCCTAACGCCTTTGGCATCCAACCCCCAGTTGCGGCGTGTCTGCCACTCACGTGATGAAGAGGGGAGATGAAGGCACCTCAAGGAGATGTGGTTGCTCCTCCGAAACCCCCTCTTAAATAGTGATACAATGGGAAACAAACACAGCTTTTTTTTACGTCCTCTTTGCTCGATCAGCTGTTGGCTTGCTGCTGCTGGAAATCTGCATGACCTGTACCTTGAGCGGTGCTTTGAACATTTAAAAGCCTTTACAGCAGCTGTCCTACTCTTTGTCTTATTTTCAGTCCCAGGCATGGTTAAATCTCTTGGCACTCTTGGTACTGGGACACTAGTTCTTGATATTTTATAATATATAATTTAGAAAACGGAATAAGAGTCTGAAAATCTAACAACATTACAATAAAGTTTGATAAATTCTGAAAAAAATGATACCAGACACATATATTTAGGTTTTAAAATAAGCCCGATTTAAAGCGTGACAAAAAACGTGACATCAAAACGTCACATAAAATCGCTGCACTTTTAGGCTTGGGATTTCATATAGTATATAGAGTAGATAGAAAATTTCAACTTAAATGAGTGATGCATAAATGATAGAGGTACAGTAGACTTTCAGTTATTGAATAAATAATTAATTATGGCACTGTACATCTATTCAATGCATAACACATATTTGTAAATCAGGCAGGTTTATACCTACATAAAAGTGCATGTATATTCAGTTATTTTGTGTTTCCAATTTTTTTCTTCTAAAATATTTCCCTATATAAGAAAACAAACTGCATATGTATCGGTAAGGAGACAAGACAGAGAGTCATAAAAAAACACACTAATAATTTCTTGAAATGTCTTTAGTGCCTTCTTTCTGCATTCCAATAGACTATGGAAAAAAAATTAGACCATATCCTGCCAAAGGAAAAAATATTTAATCCAGAGCTTCAGCTATGTGGAATGACATTTCAGAGGTGAAAACAGGAACAATATGAAATACCCCACTCCCAACACTAAACCCCCCATACTAACCTTAATGGTGTTATTTTTTTGAAATACATTAAAAACGGTAAAGTATCAAATATGAAATACAACATATTTGTTGTGTGCACCCCTAAGGTGGCGCGGGAGGAGATTCCAGACCAGACAGGTAGGAATAGGTGGGTCACGGTCACAAGGTGTAAGGTAAAGGGTGCACACTGTCCGGGGGCATCAAACCCCAGAATTAGACGTGTCTAACCGTTATCATGTCCCTGCGGAGCTGGACGGTGACTCTGATAATTCTGAGGTGGTAGGCAGGGTTGAAGAGCCCCAACGGGCCACCTCAAAACCAGTTCCCAAAAAGAGAGAAGTAGTGATAGTTGGGGACTCAATCATTAGGGGGATTGAAGCGCAGGTGTGCTCCAGAGAGAGAGAGTCTCGCACGGTGTGTTGCCTTCCGGGAGCAAAGGTGGGAGACCTCCCTGGAAGGGTGGATAGGCTCTTGGCCAGAGCGGGGGTGGATCCAGTTGTCATTGTCCACGTTGGAACAAATGACATACATAAGGGTAGTCTGTCAGTTCTGCGATCCAAATTCAAAGAGTTAGGTACCAAGCTGAGGAGCAGAACAGACAAGGTAGTCTTCTCCGAAGTTCTGCCTGTGCCACGCGCCAGTCAAGGTAAGATTGAGGAGATTAGAAGGCTTAACGCGTGGCTCAAATCTTGGTGCAGGGTAGAAGGGTATAGGTTTATGGGGCATTGGGACTCCTTTTGGAACAGATGGGACCTGTTCCGCCGTGATAGGTTACATCGGAACCGGAGGGGCACCAATGTATTGGGGAGGCGTATGTGTAGGCTAGTCGAGGATTGTTTAAACTAGGGAATGGGGGGGCAGGGAGTTTAGGACAGGCCAGATTTAGATCTATACATGGAAGAACAAACAATGGTGTAGAAATAAAATGCATAGTAATGTAAATTTTAAGCAAACACGTAAAGATAGAAGGATTAACACATTAAAAATAGCTTGCCTTAATGCTAGAAGTATCAAAAATAAGGTAAGTGAGTTGGAGTTGTATGTAGCAGAGCAATTATGATATTATAGCAATAACGGAAACCTGGCTAAATAACAAAGATGGGGATGAGTGTAACATAGAGGGATACACATTTTTAGGAAGGATAGACAGAACAGAAAAGGAGGTGGGGTTGCTGTTTATGCCAAACAGGAATTAAATGTAAGTCATCTTCAGTTGGATGATGAGCCCCATCTTAGTGAGGACATGTGGCTTCGCCTGGAAAATATTAGGGAAAAAGGTCTCATTTTAGGAGTGTGTTATAGACCACCCAATTCAGACAGTAATTTCAACACACATCTTTTAGTAATATCAAAAGGCAAGTTTACAGGGGATATTATAGTCATGGGGACTTTAATTATCCAAATATTAACTGGGATAACCTTACAGATGGAGGAGCACAAGAGCAGGAGTTTTAGAAGTAATCAGCGACTGTTTTTAACACAGCATGTTAAAGCACCAACAAGGGGTGAAGCCTGTCTGGATTTAGTATTCTGTAATAATCAGGATAGAATTGAGGGTGTAGAGGTGATTGAACCACTAGGGTCAAGTGACCATAATGTAATACAATTCTCAGTATTTTGTAAGAGTACAGATGCAAAGACTAAAATTGTTAAGTTGAACTTTAGTAGGGCTAATTTTGAGCAGATGCACAAAGTCTAAGTAGGATAGACTGGGATAAGCTTTTAAATGTGGAGACAGTCGAGGAGCAGTGGAACAGGTTTAAAATGTTTTACATGTAATGCAGGACAGATACATACCTAAATTTGGAAGTAATAGGAAACTAAAAAATCTCCACGATGGATTAATAAAGATTTAAAAAGAAGTTGCAAAGGAAAAACTGCTGTATAAGGCATATAAGACTAATGACTGCAAAGAGAACCGTAGCAGTATGAGAACATGAGGGCAACCATTAAGAAGGATATCAGAGAGGCTAAAAGACAGTTGGAGAGGAATATAGCAGATAAGGCAAAGAAGACCCCAAGAGATTCTTTCAGTATTTTAGTAGTAAAAGAACAGTTAAGGAGGAGGTCAAGTTCATCAGGAATAGTAAAGGGAATTAAAAGATACAGACAATGAAATAGCAGATGCCCTAAACTTACATTTTCTGAGGTGTTTACAAGTGAGCAAGTGGATAACCTGCCAGAGGTAAACACAACTACTAAGGAGGTACTGAGGGATTTGGAAATTGTAGAGGGAGAAGTGCTGCTCAGATTAAATAAGATGAAATCAAACAAATCACCAGGCCCAGATAATATTTATCCTCGTGTTCTTAAGGAGGCTAGTGAGTACATATATAAACCCTTGACACATATTTTTAGGAAGTCACTGTGCACTGGAGAGATTCCAAAGGACTGGAAAATGGCAAATATCATCCCATTATATAAAAAGGGTGACAGGGCAGATCCAAGCAACTATAGGCCAGTAAGCTTAACAAGCATCACAGGAAAATTAATGGAAGGAATTATTAAGGATAAGATTGAGCAACACATGACAAGGACAGGAGTTATTCTGAACAGTCAGCATGGGTTCAGAAGAGGGAGGTCGTGTTTTACTAACATGTTGGAATTCTATGAGGAGGCAACAAAAGGATACGATCAAAGTGGAGCTTATGATATTATTTATCTGGACTTTCAGAAAGCATTTGATAAGGTGCCACATGAGAGGTTGGGCATCAAGTTAAAAGAAGTGGGAGTTCAGGGTGATGTTTTTAGATGGGTGCAGAATTGGCTCAGACACAGGAAGCAGAGGGTGATGGTGCGAGGAACCTCATCAGAACTGGCGATGTTAAGAGTGGTGTTCCACAGGGGTCAGTGCTAGGGCCTGCTATTTTTAATATATATAAATGATTTAGATAGGAATATAAGTAACAAGCTGGTTAAGTTTGCAGATGATACCAAGATAGGTGGATTAGCAGATAATTTGGAATCCGTTATATCATTACAGAAGGACTTGGATAGCATACAGGCTTGGGCAGATTTGTGGCAGATGAAATTTAATGTCAGTAAATGTAAAGTATTACACATAGGAAGTAAAAATATTAGGTTTGAATACACAATGGGCGGTCGGAAAATCGAGAGTACACCTTATGAGAAGGATTTAAGAGTCATAGTGGACTCAAAGCTATCAACTTCCCAACAGTGTTCAGAAGCCATTAAGAAGGCTAACAGAATGTTAGGTTATATAGCACGATCTGTGGAGTACAAGTCCAAGGAGGTTATGCTCAACCTTTATAATGCACTGGTGAGGCCTCATCTTGAGTACTGTGTGCAGTTTTGGTCTCCAGGCTACAAAAAGGACATAGCAGCACTAGAAAAGGTCCAGAGAAGAGCGACTAGGCTGATTCGAGGTCTACAGGGGTTGAATTATGAGGAAAGATTAAAAGAGCTGAGCCTTTACAGTTTAAGTAAAAGAAGATTAAGAGGTCACATGATTGAAGTGTTTAAAATTATGAAGGGAATTAGTACAGTGGATCGAGACTTGTATTTTAAAATGAGTTCATCAAGAACACGGGGACACAGTTGGAAACTTGTGAAGGGTAAATTTCGCACAAACATTAGGAAGTTTTTCTTTACACAAAGAACGATAGACACTTGGAATAAACTACCAAGTAGTGTGGTAGACAGTAAGACGTTAGGGACTTTCAAAACTCGACTTGATGTTTTCTTGAAGGAAACAAGTGGATAGGACTGGCGAGCTTTGTTGGGCTGAATGGCCTGTTCTCGTATAGTTTGTTCTAATGTTCTAATGTTCATAAAATCCTCAAATTAGCTTAAGAAATGGGTGGGTGAATAGAAAATGTGTACATATGTACTGTAGTTCTTTTTTCTTTCAGTGAATGTGTGTTTGTCCAGTATGCAAATTCACCCCATTAAACCTAACTCCAACACCTTTTACACAGATTTCACATGTGTACAGGGGAAAATTATAGGCTATATTTCAGTTAGAACATTGTCCTCTTAGGGACTTTTCATTAGTCATAACATAGTTTCATAGGGATGTTCCTCTAGGAGGCATTTTTGGGACTTGTGGCACAAGCAGGCAACATTGCTCACAGTCAATCAGTGAAGTTTTGATTTGGTACCAAAATTTCCCCTTTGAGCAATTTATTTAATTAACACACCTGCACTTTATTCCACCAAGGGCAGCATTAAGTACTCATGTTAGTTTACTACAGAAGAAAAAATGAGAAACACTAAACACAAGGTTACAACAGTGTCTGATCTGTTTAACAATGCATATCACAACTCTCCTCCATATACTTTAAATTAGTTCACACAGTCAATATCTCTCAAGAACCATGTTTTAGTATGCTCGAGGTAAGGTATGCTTCTGTTTGCTACATGTGCTCCTGGATCAAAACAACTACTTACTTATATAAAGCTTTATATTCAATATCTAACACCAAACAAAATGCCTATTAATTAAGCCGGCAAAAGATCTAACTTGAGATTCCATTTACATGAAAAACTATAGAATATTGCACAAGCACTGCATGGCAGCTTATTTCTAAAAACTGTTCATCAAAGAAATATACCTAAAGAGTTTTGCAATGGGAAAATATTACTATATTATTAATATTAACTCAAAGAAATTTCAAATTTTACTTCAAACTAGTACCCCAAATGTTATTTTCCACTTATGTTTAAAATCCAGTGGCACAATGAAATCAAATTCATTAACAGTCTTCTTTCTGCTTGTTAATTCTTATTCTAATCATGATCCTGGTACTGTGTGCCTAAAATCTGAAATTATTAAAACTTTGATTACTTTTCTAAAACCCTAAAACAATACTCATTACTATCATGGTATTACTATAAATATCTAGGCCAGGGTAACCCTGATCTGGTTTGAGAATATTATATTACACACACATACACATATACACACTACCAGTCAAAAGTTTTAGAACACCTGTTTTTCCAGTTTTTCCTTCAAATTTAATCATTTGAAATGCAATGAATTTAGTAAAATGGTGAAAAGGTAAAACTGCCAGAGGTTTAAATTTAAAGTTTAGGTTAGCAAAAACTAAAAAAAAAGAAAAGTATATTACTAAACAAAGGTTGTATATATGCACGGATGCCAGACGCACCGAACACGCATGCGCACTGTCCCTCAACGCTCCAGAGTCAAACCCAGCGGCATCCCAGAGTCAGTAGGTGGTGCCCAAATAACACAACACAACACAACGTGTAAACTAAACTTCACGTCACAATACAACTGCCGCCTGAACGTGAACACCATCACATATACAACCTTCGTTTAGTGATATTTGTATATATGCAAGGAAGAAGCACCGAAAGTGCACCCGCACTGCACCTCAGTGCCCCGAGTCAAACCCAGTGGCTTCCCAGAGTCAGTAGGTGGCACCCAAACAACACAACACGACCTGTAAACTAAACTTGAGGTAAAGCGTGCATGACAGGTTTTACATATGCACAAATGCCAGAGGCCACAAAGCAAGCCGTACACACTACCACCGTCGGCCAAACGCGACCGCCCACACCACCTTCGTTTAGTAATGTAGCCCTCCAAGACCGGATCCGCCTCCATGGTCACTACAGCACGCGAATCCACCGCCATCAGCAAACGACTTCTAGCTAACAGCACAGCCATAGAAAAACAATAACGAGACTGCATGAATATAACCAATGAACGCAGGCGCCAACAACGTGCTCCTGTAACAACAGAACCAAACGAGTCACAGCTCCAAAACGAAACCGCTTTAGTACAAATATGTTTATTTACTTAAATGAAAACTTTCCCAGGATGCATCCACCCTCCATGATTTTTCTTCTCTCTAAATATAAGAGGGAACAGAAAGTGATTGCCATTCTTGGATTTGCGATTCTTTCGAGAATCGTGGGTTTGCTGGTTTTAGAATATTACAAACAGGCCTTCTTCAGCTAACAACTAATTAGTTACAACCTACAGATGTTAAGTAGCAAATAAAGTAAATTAAGCATTGCAAGCTGAAGCAAACAAATTGCACAGGCGTCCCAACATCTTTTGATTACTTAAAAACCCTCTGTCTCTCTTAAAGCAGTGTTGCAACAGACTGTATTACTACACAATATACACCCTAGAATGTTGTAAATTCCAGTGACACACTCTCCTCTCCCCAACTACACCCCTCTGCTATTATCAGGGTGTCACCAGTGTTGACAGTGTATATATGATCAACTGTTTTATTCAGTTTTTCATTTTATTTTTTTAACTTCAATGTGAGACAACCCATTCATCTATATAATAAAAGTCCAGCACGGTGTCCGTGTCCGGGTCCGCGTTCCTTTGGGCTGTATAGCCGTCCCGTAGAAAAGCCCCAGTCCGTCCCCTCTCAGAATTCCTGCTTACCCCCCTCCGTTCTTTCCCCTTTGCTTTTATTTTTCCTGTTCCCGAAAATCTGTTCAAAAGAAAAGTGAAGAAATAGTGCGTCACATTAAAGTTTTCTCCCCTCTGCCTATTAAATAATAAATGAAATGAAATTAAAAAATCACGAAAGAAACAGAAACCACAACCTACCCTTACAGCGTCCACCGCGCTTCCGGCGTTACAGCCAAACACGTGGTGTATGCAGGTTATGAGGTGTGACGCTAATTAACGCCCGTACTACAACAGATTATATTGTTGATATACTATTAACTATTTACAGGCATCAACTCTTTTGGGGAAGTTCATAACAACAAAAAAAAAAACTTAAATTATAAATAACATGTGCACTTGAGTATTTCGAGCCCCGCGTCTGAGTCGGAAAGGTTCCCCTGCTCACCAATTCGTGTGTTTCACTATGCCCACTATGCCTTTTCATCTTCAGCTACCCATATGCACTTGTACGGAGGAGACCTTATGGAACAATGGCGAAATGAAACGCAACTAAACCTGATGCTGCAAGAGAGGACACATTACAGCGTGATCACGAAGCAAAGAGGCAAAGGCGTGACAGTTGCTCGCAAGAAACGGACACTCAGCATTCACACAGATTAGCTCAACGACAAGTCTCTGCCGCACAACGAAAGGCAACTGAAACCCATACAGAGAGAGAAGACAGATTAAGCCGTGATCGCGAAAGAAAGAGGCAAAAGCGTGCCAATGACACACCCGATGAGAAGACCTTACGATTGCAAAACAACCGTCATAGACAAAAAAATCTAATCTGGTACGATGAAGGACCCAGTTCACGACTGGCAGCCGCGTTTAAACAGGGAGTCCTGCAACTGTGGTCATCCAACACGCAGTGTAGCGCGCGCCAAGTCGCTAGTATTAAAATATAATTACAACAATGCACATTTTCATTTCTAAAACTATTGTATGCATTAGCTGTATAATAAATGATGTATCACAGAAATAAACATGAATGTGTATTTTTCTTTGTATTTATAGAGGCTTAAAAGTAAAGAGGAATATTTCTGACAAAATTAAATAAATAAACAAATGCACAAATAAAGTACTCTGAAATGTAAGCATAAACAAGTGTTCTGAAATGTGAACATAACTAAATAAATGTGTCACAAAAATGCTTTTTGATGCTTATTCATTTAATTTTGTCCGTAATATTCCTCCAGATGCATCATGAATATGGCTTGAAGTAAAACTGCCACTTTCTTTCGTCAAAGTTGAGAGGGTGGGATCTAGAACATACTGTGTTATGATGAACTGTGAAAAGTATTGTGTATAACACTCATGCCTAATTCAGTATATGTTAGTGCGGGAGATGTAGGTAAATGAGTAAATGCTTACTACTGCCAATGAAATGAATTCTGCTGAAATTATCACTTATTTCAGAGAGAAAACTGAAGATTTGCCAGAAGAAATTACAATGTTGGTAGGCCTTTTAGACTCTGATATTGATGAATCTACTTTTGAAAATGTCATAAGAACTGGCGCAACAGACTAGGCTACATGCAAGTTCAGGTGACAAAGTTGCCTGTCCTTGATACCCGTCCTTTGCAATTCCAGCTGAGTCAATGGAATACTTTCTTTTATGTGGTTTAAAAGTAGGACAGATTGCAGATCTACTGTATATTGAGTATCAGAGAAGATGATGACAAGGAGAATGAAAGTGTTTTGGTAAGTGTTGTACCCACTTCAGTTTTAACATTTTCAAGCCAACATAATTCACATTAGGATGATGGGGGGCTGAGTCTATCCTGCAGCTTGGGTCATCAAGAGTCGAGCAGGAAGCCAAGATGGGATATGCCACAAAGGCAGGGGTTTGTCAAGGGACAAGTGTTGCAAAATTGTTGGATGGAGCAGTTGTGAGATGATGAACACACTACCTAACAGGCCTGTACAGTTGCTGCTATTGCTATTAACATCTTTACAAGTCTCAATAGCATCCTTGTCTTCCAGATCATGGCCTTTCCTTCTTTTCTCTTGGTTTAAACAATGAACTTTTAAAAGGCTTTGCATCCTCCCTGTTCTGCATCCTTTTTCTTTTCTCACATGCACTGTAGTAATATATCCCCTGTCTTTACTTATTCTTGCCATTTTCCATCAGCTAGTTAGTTTAGCTATTTCATATTCCACAAAAACTCCTAGGTAGCAACTGATGATATAATTTGTGCAGGGCAGTTGGGTCTCCAGTTTTCAATACTGCATCAGCTCTCACACTTATTTTTTTTTACTAACAATGAATTCTAGAATATTTGTTTTGTAGGTCAGTTTATTAAAATATTTTAACTTGTATGTATTTATGTATGTGTGAAGAAAGATTGTTAAGTAGGGTGGCTGCTCTGGGTACAGCATAAACACAGTTTATGATTCCATATATTTACACCAGAAAATACAGTATATAGAAAATATAAATATGCAGATAAATATAGTATGCTTTTATCTAAGCCATATTTATTAGATATAATTTGCTAACACAGATTCAACAGTTTAATATAGTAAAAATATCATGTAGAAGAAAGAAAATCTAATACAATCAATGTAATGCTTTATTAATGCATTAACGCACAATTTCCACAGGATTTGCATTGGTAAACCACATTTCATTTTTCTCTTTTGGAATTATAGTATTTTAATTGGTTATAATTCATTTCTTGATCACTTTAAACTGTGCCAGCTCTTAGCAGACATCACCCCCCAACCCTGTACTGACAAAGACCAACATCTCTACTCAGACAGAAAATAAGACTTGTCACACCACTCTAATTTCTTTCAAAGCACCTTGAAATCCATCCTTTTTACTAAGTAAAATATGTGTGCAACAATGTTGCTATAGTAACTGGGTATTGTCAAAGTAGCCATTGCACCTTTTGTGTATGCATGGAGTACAGCTGATAAACTATGAATCTGACTGATTCAAAAAATAAAAAATAAAGATGGTCTTTTTACATTTTTTTCTAGATGTAGTGCATTTACTAAATAGCAGTTTCAAGGATTTCATTTAAAGACTGGACTTACCTTGAAATGGCACGACCATCGGCAGACACAAAGCAAAGAAGAAAGTCAGCACATAGAAAAAAAAAAGAAACAATTAGCCACTCAGATTTAAACATAGGTGGAAACATAATGATATAACATCCTTAACAATCCGCAGTAAAAAGTGGAGGGGGAGATAAAACATATTATTAAGAAGCAAAGATAAAACTTTACAGAGACATACATTGAGTCTCAAATGAGGTCACCTCCTATCAGACATTTCAGGAGATGTTTTTATTAAAATAAGGCATTAGCTTTGTTCCCTGTTGGCTAGAGATGAGAAATCCTGACATAGCATAATATGATATATGTGTGTATGTGTGAGATACTGCTTTTAAAATGTGAAAAAAAGTTAAATAGTTTTCTTTTTCTTTGGAAAAGCAGAATTTCATTAAGGTGATTTTATTTTGAACTTCAAATTAAATGCTCTGCAGGGGTTGTGGAACCAGCTCAGAGTTTCTCTAATTTAACAACTTAGCCACTAAAGAACAAAATAAAATTTACACTATGCAACCCTGCTCCAAGAATGCAGATGGTTCAATTTGAACAATTATACGAATTAATATTTATTTCTTTACTCGTGTCTGTCATTCCGGTCTTAAAAATGCTTTGTAATCCTTTGTGTGATCAAGAGACTGCAAAATACATTATCTTAATTTTTCTAATAGAAAGCAAAGACATTTATCAGTGTTCTCAAATGGACACCTTATTAGCAAGGCTGTCAAGAATAAGAATCAAGCGGGTCCAAAAAGTATTGTGTGTGTTAGGACTGAGAGTGGTCAGTCACATTTGACCTGTCATGTTTTTCATTTACAATATAATTATATTAATTATGAGAAGTAGCCTAAAGATAATTTAAGTGCAAGTTTATCCTGCCACAAGCAGGTTTAGCTCAGGCTGCAATTATTTACTTTTACTTCTTACCTGGTGTAGGGACTTTTCTCTTACAGCCTACTTTTGATATGCTTCCCTACCTCAGAGTGCCTAACAACTATTTAATCTCCTTCATTTTATAATTACTTGATTTTTAGTATATTTCCCTAAGGCTTTCTTAGTATCATAAAGAAATCTTTCCAAAATTATCCCACAGATAAAGATGTCTAAACACATGGACTAAGAATGATTAAACAAATATTCCAATAACCACAGTAATGAATTAGGAGAAATCACTAAAAATATTAACTAATTCTTTTCTTTTCAAGAAAGTAACATTACATACAATCAAGCAGATAATTTTTGCAGAGTTATACAACAAATAACTTCAAATTCAAACAATATTTTAAAATACCAGAAAATTAAAATAAACAAAATGCAGCCAAAACAAAACCCAACAGAACAAGAATTCAACCCCAACATAAATGAAAAAGAGAAGAGCCGAGAGAGGGGAAAAAAGCAAACAAAAAAATATTTTTATCCCTTTATGAATGCTTAACCTAAATTTTTTCAATTAAAAAAACAGTTTTAGACAGACCATCTAGGCAACAATTTGATGCTTACAAGTTTTATAAAATATATAACATCGGTTAACAACTGAATTATTCACGGTGAGTTGGGATTATCCCTGCTAAGCAAAATAAGTCTACATGCTAGTAGCGTGGTATAGGCTGTTACAATCAATATTTCCTTATCCATTTTAAGCCCACCTTGGAGTACAACAAATACAACTACTTGTGGGTAAAAAGTGATTGTAACTGATAAAGTTTGTTTGATAAGTATCCAAAGATTTATGAAAAAGATCACTTGTTTGTAGCTATTTTGGTTGCACATCTGTAATTATGGAAATGATAGGTGACTACAATAGCCCTCCCTGCTTATAAGTTATTTTAAGTTAATATACAAGGCCTATAAATTTAATTTAAATTGTACCTTGATTTAATTATCATTAATTAACATTTCAGTTTAAAATAAAATTAAAATGGCAACCATAAACTTTCAAGAATTAACATAAATAGGTCAAAGCTATATTTAATTAACGATTATTTTAAAAGTTGGAATGGCCTACTCCATGGATACAAAGCTTCTTTTTTACTTTTACTCATACATTCATAATCAGAATTTCCTATTCACAATTAATAACCTTCTGTCAATTTACTAGAAAAATGAAATCACCCATAGAGTAAACTAAAATGATTTCCAATAAAAAGTATTCAAAGATTTTTGTCCAAAATGATGCTAGAACATTAAAACAATCTAGACTAGAATAAGAAATTCAACCCAACAAAGCTTGCCAGTCCTATCCACTTTATTCTTCTAAAAAGACATCAAGTCTAGTTTTGAAAGTCTCTATGTAAAAAAAAACGGCCTAATGTTAAAGCAAAATTTACCCTGAACAAGTTTCCAACTGTGTCCTTATGTTCTTGATAAACAGTCTTGATCCTCAGTACTAATTCCCCTCATACTTTTAAACACTTCAATCGTGTCACTTCTTAATCTTATTTTGCTTAAACTGAAAAGGCTTGGCTCTTTTAATCTATCTTCATAATTCATCTCCTCATCTCAGCCTACTTTCTCTTCTTTGGACCTTTTCTAATGCTATGCCCTTTTTGTAGCCTGGAGACCAAAACTGTACACAGTACTCATGATGAGGCCTTACTAGTGCATTATAAAGCTTGAGCATAACCTCCTTGGACGTGTACTCCACATAACACGCTTACAGTAATTCCTCCTCGATCTCTGGGGTTGCGTTCCAGAACCCGCCGCAATAGATGAAAATCCGCGAAGTAGAAAATCATTTGTTTGTATGGTTATTTTTATATATTTTAAGCCCTGATAAACTCTCCCACACTGTTAACATTATTAGAGTCCTCTAGACATGAAATAACACCCTTTAGTCAAAAGTTTAAACTGTGCTCGATGACAAGACAGAGATGACAGTTCTTTCTCACAATTAAAAGAATGCAAACATATCTTCCTCTTCAAAGAATGCGTGTCAGGAGCAGAGAATGTCAGAGCGAGAGAAAAGCAAAAAATCAATACGTGCTTTTGGGCTTTTAAATATGCCGAAGCACCATGATAAAGCAGCGTTTATTAGAGGAGCGTCCGTATCCTCTGTGCAAACAGCCCCTCTGCTCACAACCCCTCCATCAGGCAGAGACAGTGAGAGAGACAGAGAAAAGCAAACAATCAAGCACCGTGTGAGAAGCATATCGTATGTCTTTGAGGAGTTTTATTTAATATGTAATACATGCTCTGATTGGGTAATTTCTAAGCCATCCGCCAATAGCGTCCCTTGTATGAAATCAACTGGGCAAACAAACTGAGAAAGCATGTACCATAAATTAAAAGACCCATTGTTCGCAAAAATCCGCGAAAAATCAGTGATATATATTTAGATATGCTTACATTTAAAATCCGCGATGGAGTGAAGCCGCGAAAGTCAGAAGCGACATAGCGAGGGATCACTGTATAACCTAACATTCTGTTTGCCTTCTTAACACTAGAATCCCTGAAGCCTACAAAAAATCTATAATCCCAGGCCACCTTAAATTCCTTCGCACTTCTCCATTAGTGTCTTTTGTTTTGCAATATGTCAATCAGCACAAGCAGCAAGCTATCCCATCTCCTCTAAATGAAGCTCAACTTGGGGGAGTTCTCCCAACTTTAGCTCCCAGCTAAAGTTTCTTTATTGTGATGTGAGGTGTCTGGAGTTGTATAGGGTAATTAATATATTGTTATTTGGAAGACATGCATGTGTGTTCCGTGTCTACAACAATTTGGGTAAGTGTAGGATGAAATGAAATGTGAGTCAAGAAATGCTGAACACATATCTAAAGCAAAAACTATATTATTATATATTAATAAAGACATGAAGTGTATATTGTGTGAAGACTTCATAGCCTAAATATCAAATAAATATGTGCACTTTTATTCAAGAACTAGCAAAATACCCGCGCTTTGCAGCGGAGAAGTAGTGTGTTAAAGAAGGAAAGAGAAAGAAAAGGAAACATTTTGAAAATAACGTAATATGATTGTCAATGTAATTGTTTTGTCACTGTTATGAGTGTCGCTGTGATATACTGTATATATATATATATATATATATATAGCAAAATACCAGCGCTTCGCAGCGATGTCATGTGTTAAAGAAGTTATGAAAAGAAAAGGAAACATTTTAAAAATAATGTAACATGATTGTCAAAGTAATTGTTTTGTGTATTTGGTGGCAGCGTCACAAAGTTGTTTTCGGTAGCTGCATCAGAAAATGTACCACGACGTCTGACACGCCTCCTTTTTACTGTTTTCTCACAGCTTGGATTGCTGCTGTCATATATATATATACACACACATACACACATACATACACATATATATAATATACATATATATATATATACACATACATATCTTCATATCTACATATCTATATACATATCTACACACACAAATTATATATATGTATGTATGTATGTATGTATGTGTGTGTGTGTATATATATATATATATATATATATATATATATATATATATAATCTAGATGGGTGTGTATATATATATATATATATATACACATACATATATATATATACACATACATATACTTGTGTGTATGTTTGTATGTGTCTATATGTGTGTGTATACCTTTGGTCACTGAGTGCAAGGGAAAAATAATGAAATATAGTCTATAAGTTATTAAACAGTAAAACATTAACGCTTTAAGAAGTACAGGTACATTGAGCACTAGTGGAGTGGTTGCGGTAAACTACATTTTAAAGACTGTGTAACAAAACAGGTAAGTAACTAACAGCAGCTAAAATGTATATGGATAATCTCGGTAGTAGATCCCTTTTGAAAGCTACGGCGGCTGTGGTATAGAAATTACATTTTCTATGTGAGCGTTCAAATTTGTGCCTCTGGTAATGTGCCTTACCGGCAATTAAAGAAAATTATTTTTGTGTCCTCTGCGTGTTAAGAGAAAGGCTTTGGTTTGGGATAAAAGGAAAAAGGTGTAAAGAAAGGAAAGTTGCCTTTTTCTTTTATATAGTATAGAGATGTGTTAAGCTGGCGTTATGATCGCCTTTTGGAGACAGTCGCGTTGGGTCTTGTTTAGACTGGTGAGATGTCCCCGCCATTAATCGGCTGTGATGGCACTGTGAGTCCTCCACTCGTATGCGTGTGTTCATAATCTGAGCTGAGGACCTGATAATCGTATCGTGCAAAGAAAGTGTGAATCGCCTTAATATTATTTTGCCGTGGTGTAGAAAAGGGGTCCGTGTTTGCACTTGTCTGGGCTATAGCTCAGAGGCGGATGAAAAAATTAAAAGTGCTCACTTTGACTTAAGGCAGAAGCGCAGTCAGCGTCTCAAAGGCGGCACAGCTATGCCGCGCTGGCTGCTCGACTTTGCTGGGCAGGAGACCCCTTTGTACACACGTTCATGATATCAAAAGTCTCAGCGCTCTTTGGAGGTAATTCATATATTATATATATAGCAAAATACCCGCCGCAGCGGAGAAGTAGTGTGTTAAAGAAGTAATGAAAAGAAAAGGAAACATTTTAATAATAGCGTAACATGATTGACATTGTCATGAGTGTTGCTATCATATATATTCCTGCCTAAATAAGTCACCTCGCCGCTCTTACTTTTTACCGTTCATTTAATCATGGCTAGTGGCGGAAAAATTATAAAATGGAAGGAGGATGGCTTTACCAAAACAATTATTGATGGCGAATCGATTATTCATAAAGCTTGAATTGGTGATCTTTTTCTGTGTTAACCTCATATTTTTCATACTTCTTCTCAAACTAAGGTGGTGCGAGGGTAAAATGAATCGGGATGCGCTGATCAATGTAATCGGTGTACCAGGAAATCATGCATTGACAAAAGCTCCCCTTTGCTTGTAATGCAAAGTGTGATTAAATGCATTATTTTTCAGCGTTATGGAGCACATGCATGAAGCTTCTCAGCTGTGCTTGTGCTAAGAAAAGGAAAGATTTTAAAAATAGCGTAACACGATTGTCAATGTGACCTTTTGTAAGTAGTGCCTGGAGGATTCAGTGTGTTGAAACTCTAGAGACAGCGTGTGTATTAACTTGAGGTAAATGGGAGGGGAGATGATGACGTGACTCCCCCACCCTTAACTGTCAATCCCCACAAACACAGTCTCGGAATTTGCATAAGCACACCCCTTCACCTACAATTTTAACTTAGTTACAAAGTGATCAAAACTCTCGTTTATATCCTGCGTCCTCTCATTAAACTTGTATCCCGCATTACCTGTGGGCATGTGAAACGCCAGTGGTAGCCTGTCTATGAACTTAATTTAAAGTTTAGGTTTACACCTTGCTTTCTTTCCGAGGTAGCAGGCACTCATGAATATGGTAGTATATGCCACTCGCTCGCTTCTTATTGTTTCGCTGCCTTCTCAATTATATAATGCATGTTTTCTTAAGCGCTTTTTGTAGGTCTTCCTGGTTTTCTACGTACTGCGTTGACAGTCAGTTCGCGTGATTACGTGGGAGGCGTGATGATGTCACACGAAACTCCGCCCCTACGTCTTTGCAGCTCTACTCCATTACAGTTAATGGAGAAAATTACCTTCCAGTTATGACCATTAGGCGTAGAATTTGAAATGAAACCTGTCCAACTTTTGTAAGTAAGCTGTAAGGAATGAGCCTGCCAAATTTCAGCCTTCTACCTACACGGGAAGTTGGAGAATTAGTGATGAGTGAGTGAGTGAGTGAGTGAGTGAATGAGTGAGTGAGTGAGTGAGTGAGGGCTTTGCCTTTGATTAGTATAGACTAGCAGAATACCCGCGCTTCGCAGCGGAGAAGTAGTGTGTTAAAGAAGTTATGAAAAGAAAAGCAAACATTTTAAAAATAACGTAAGATGATTGTTAATGTAATTGTTTTGTCATTGATATGAGTGTTGTTGTCATATCTATCTATCTATCTATATATATATATATATATATATATAGATATATATATATATATATATATAAAATATATCTAGCGATTGGCAGGAGAAGTAAAAGAAAAGGAAACATTTTAATAATAGCGTAACATGATTGACAATGTAATTGTTTTGTAATTGAGTGTTGCATATATATATATATATATATATATATATATATATATATATATATATATATATATATATACACACACACACACAGAGACATATATAAACATATATATACATATAAACATATATATACACATATATATACAAATCTACATATATATATCTACATATATATATTAGGTGGGACTTCGATTAAAAAATTAATCCAATTAATTAGAGGCTGTGTAAGAATTAATCTTGATTAATCGTATGTAATCGCTACACGTAAATTTGCCCCAAATCGCAAATGTTTTTTTTTTTTATTTAAAACGGTTTTAGTGGGCGACAGAATCAAATAATAGACATGGACATGAATATTGTAAACTGAAGCTGTTTTAATTTCTGAAAAAAAGCTTTTAAACTGCATTTGAATTCAAAACAGAAACAAAAATATCATCCCTGGTTAAAATTGGGCAGACTTAAAAATAAAGTGGTAGTTTAAGTACTTTAAGTACATTTTCAGAATAGTATTGTCTTTAAATAATAATAACCAAAATTTCACCAAAAAGTGCAGTTTTCTTCTTAAAAAATAAGTCAGAAACATAAAAGGTAATTTGACCAGCTTACTCTTTAAACTCTGAGTAACATTAGCCAAAATTATTTTGTACATTAGGCTAAAACAGTGTGATCATTGAACATTTTGTAATTAGATGTATTTAGAATTACTAACGGTCACGGAAGTCCAATGATCCCCAGTAAGAGCCACAAAGTCCGCTTTCTGTAATGCATCTAATTTTGCTTGCTTTTCAGTGTGCACAAAACCATGCTTTTATCAAGGCTTCGCTCGGGTAGTGAAATGATCAGTCGTAGGAACGCGCTTTATTCAGACTCTAACATTTTTGTAGCTGTGATGTGTGCATCAGTGTAATGGATGTACCAGGAAATCATGCATTGACAAAAGTTCCCGTTTGCTTGGAATTGAAAGTGTGATTAAATGCGTTATTTTTAAGCGTTATGGAGTACATGCATCGATGCTTCTCAACTGTGCTTGTGCTAAGAAAGGGAAAATTTTAAAAATAACGTAACATGATTCTCGTTAACCTAATATTTTTCATACGTCCCAAACCAAGGAGATGGGAAGGTAAAATGAATCGGGTAGAGCGTACATAGTCAGTACATCCCCTCGGGAATCGAACCTCGAATGTCGGCGTTAGAGGCGAAGACTCTACAATTGCGCCACCGCTTGTCTATGCTAAAGTATGTATTGTAGATCGGGCTATAGATATACATTTATATATATACCCGTGTATCGCAGTGGAGAAGTAGAAGTTATGAAAAAGAAAAGGGAACATTTTAAAAATAACGTAACATGATTGTCAATATACAGTAATTGTTTTGTGAGTGTTATTGAATGTTGCTGTCATCAAGGATTTGATTATCATTATTTCTTTCAATCAGGCTCGTATTTGTAGGATGTGTTCAAGTTACATTCCGTGTTTGTCAATCGTTGTAAAGATAAGAGGTTTCATTCATCGATTAGTTCCTTACTGCATCAATAAACAGCTCGTCTTCCTTTTTATCTGTGATGTGACAAACTGCATGCACGGGTTTTTTTTTTCACGCTGTCTTCCTTTAGCGGGACATTGACTTTTCCACCGTGTGCTTTGTTTCCACAGTAGCTGCATTTATGAATATGCTTATCACACGCTTCATATTTTTTTGCTGCCTTCTCAATTGTGTAATTGGTTTTGTTCAGCCCTCTTTGGAACTATTGCTTTTGTCTGTGCACTGCGTCATTTCATGTGAGCCGCTCGGTGTAAAAGCTTCGAAGGTTCACAGCTGTGCTGGTACCATCTCGTGCGATGTCCACGGCTGTATTTAATGTTAGCTAAGACCTGGCACTTAAAAGTTTCTCTCACAGTTTCGCTGAGTTTGTGCCAAACACCACCCTGATCATCTCATCTTCCTCTCCATAAGCACAGTCCTTCACCCGTGAATATTTACCCGTGGCAGTTTGCTATTGGATTGCCGCTGACGGATGGCCTTATATGGGCAGGCACTAAATTACAAACGCCAGCGGCAGCCTGTCTATGAACTTAATTTAAAGTGTAGGTTTACATCGTGCTTTGTTTCCGAAGTAGCAGAACTCGCTTCTTATTGTTTCGCTGCCTTCTCAATTATATAATGCATGTTTTCTTCAGCGCTTTTTTGAGCTCTTCCTGGTTTTCTATGTACCGCGTGATTACGTGTGAGGCGTGATGATGTCACACGAAACTCCGCCCCCACGGCGTTGAAGCTCATCTCCATTACAGTAAATGGAGAAAAACTGCTTCCAGTTATGACCATTACGCGTAGAATTTCGATATAAAACCTGTCCAACTTTTGTAAGGAAGATGTAAGGAATCAACCTGCCAAATTTCAGCCTTCCACCCACACGGGAAGTTGGAGAATTAGTGATGAGTCAGTGAGTGAGTGAGTGAGTGAGTGAGTGAGTGAGTGAGTGACTGAGTGAGGGCTTTGCCTTTTATTAGTATAGATATATATATATATATATATATATATATATATATATATATATATACACACACATATATATATATATACAGTATATATATATATATATACACATATATATACATACACATATATACATATACATATCTACACATATACTGTATGTACATATATATATATATATATATATACACAAATATACATATATATATATCTACATATATATATTAGGGGTGGGACTTGATTAAAAAAATTAAATTAATTAGAAGCTGTGTAATAATTAATCTTGATTAATCGTATGTAATCACACATGAAAATTTGCCCCAAATCGCAAATGTTTTTTTTTTTTTTAATTTAAAAGGGTTTTAGTGGGCGACAGAATCAAATAATAGACATGGACATGAATAATGTAAACTCAAGCTCTTTTAATTTCTGAAAAAAATGCTTTTAAACTGCATTTCAATTCAAAACAGAAACAAAAATATCATCCCTGGCTAAAATTGGGCAGACTTAAAAATACAGTGGTATTTTAAGTACTTTAAGTACATTTTCAGAATGATATTGTCTTTAAATAATAATAACAAAAATTTCAACATAAAGTGCAGTTTTTCTTCTTAAAAAATAAGGCAGAAACATAAAAGGTAATTTGACCAGCTTCACCTTTAAACTCTGAGTAACCTTAGCCAAAATTATTTTGTACATTAGGCTAAAACAGTGTGATCATTGAACATTTTGTAATTAGATGTATTTAGAATTACTAACGGTCACGGAAGTCCAATGATCCCCAGTAAGAGCCACAAAGTCCGCTTTCTGTAATGCATCTAATTTTGCTTGCTTTTCAGTGTGCACAAAACCATGCTTTTATCAAGGCTTCCGTCGGGTAGTCTTTTGAAATGAAATTTTCCTCCGATCAGTCGTAGGAACGCACTTTATTCCGACTCTAACATTTTCGTAGCTCTGATGTGTGCATCGATGTAATCGATGTACCAGGAAATCATGCATTGACAAAAGTTCCCCTTTGCTTGGAATTGAAAGTGTGATTAAATGCATTATTTTTTTTTACGCGTTATGGAGTACATGCATCAAAGCTTCTCAGCTGTGCTTGCGCTAAGAAAAGGAAACATTTTAAAAATAACATAACATGATTGTGAATGTAATAGTTTTGTGACCGTTATGAGTGTTGCTGTCATCAAGGATTTGATTATAATTTCTTTCAATCAGGTTCGTATTTGGACAGTTTGCACAAAACCACGCTTCTATCAAGGCTTCCGTTGTGTAGTCTTTTGAAATGAAATTTGCCTCCGATCAGTCTTAGGAACGCGCTTTGTATCCATTATTCATAAAGCTTCAATTGGTGATCTGTCTTTCTGCGTTAACCGCATATTTTTTCATACGTCTCAAACCAAAGGGATGCGAGGGTAAAATGAATCGAACCTTGGATGTCGGCGCTAGAGGCAAAGCCTCTACCATTGCACCACGGCGTGTGGTTTGTCTTTTTGAGAGTATGTAGATCGGGTTATATATATACATATATATACCCGCGCTTCACAGCAAAGAAGTAGTGTGTTAAAGAAGTTATGAAAAAGAAAAGGGAACATTTTAAAAATAACGTAACATGATTGTCAATATACAGTAATTGTTTTGTGAGTGTTGAGTGTTGCTGTCATCAAGGATTTGATTATCATTATTTCTTTCAATCAGGTTCGTATTTGTAGGATGTGTTGTGTTCAAGTTACATTCCGTGTTTGTCAATCGTTGTAAAGATAACAGGTTTCATTCATCAATTCGTTTCTTACTGCATCAATAAACAGCTCGTCTTCCTCTTTATCTGAGACGTAACACACTGCATGAACAGGTTTTTTTTTTTTTTTTACACTGTCTTCCTTTAGCGGGACATTGACTTTTTCCACCGTGTGCTTTGTTTCCGCAGTAGCTGCACTTATGAATATGCTTGTATGTATCACGCTTCATATTTTTTTGCTGCCTTCTCAATTGTGTAATTGGTTTTTTGTTCAGCCCTCTTTGGAACTATTGCTTTTTGTCTGTGCACTGCGTCATTTCATGTGAGCCGCTCGGTGTAAAAGCTTCGAAGGTTCACAGCTGTGCTGGTACCATCTCGTGCGATGTCCACGGCTGTATTTAATGTTAGCTAAGACCTGGCACTTAAAAGTTTCTCTCACAGTTTCGCTGAGTTTGTGCCAAACACCACCCTGACCATCTCATCTTTCTCTGCATAAGCACAGTCCTTCACCCGTGAATATTTAGCGGCAGTGTTTCTATTGGATTGCCGCTAACGGACGGCCTTATATGGGCAGGCACTAAATTACGTGGGGGCATCGAGCAGAAGTCTTTTATAGTATATGGACGAAAAAATAGGTTCCAGTTATGACCATTATGCGTATAATTTCAAAATGAAATCTGCCCAACTTTTGTAAGTAAGCTGTAAGGAATGAGCCTGCCAAATTTCAGCCTTCTACCTACATGGGAAGTTGGAGAATTAGTGATGAGTCAGTGAGTGAGTGAGTGAGTGCTTTGCCTTTTATTAGTATAGATATGACCAAAGTATAAAAAAAAAAAATCATTCAATTTACATGTTGCTGTCAATGACTTACAAACCCAAACTCAAATGTCAATCGAGTGTTGATATGTATTCTTCGATGGTGCATAGGTAAGAACTGCTGCCTTATAACCAAAAGGTTATGTGCTCAAGTCTGGGCACTCCATGTTTTCAGTAGTGAGCTGTTATTATTATTACTACTATAATACAACAAAAAACATACATTTGATTCGAGTCTGTAACAGCCAGTGTAAAATTTTGGCTACTTGTAAAACATTTTTTTCCCCAGTTTTACTGGGTCAGTGACAGTCACGTGGTACACCTAACTTGCTACTCCATCTCTGAGTCGATGGTGTTTATCTCCACCTCAAAATCATCAGACACACCATGCAGCTCCTCAAGGACCTGAAAATGGTTTTATATTTCCAATTCTGTAGTTGATGTCCCTGGACAGTTTATACCCTTTACCTTGCGTCTTATGACCGTAACCCACCTACCTCTACCTGTCTAGTTTGGAATCTCTTTCCATGCCACCTTAGGGTTGCACACTACCTCTCTAAAGGACACTTGGGTCGGGTCTGCCAATTCTCTACTACAACAAAGGCCAGCCAATTCCTCCTCCAGTTCAGCGACCCTGAGTTTCAGGTGCTGGATTAGATGGCATCTCCTGCAGATGTAGCCCTCATAGACTGGCTCATCCAAGCCATCATCTAAAAAATCCAACATCCAAAATTACATTAAATTAAATCTCTCTTAAGTAAAATCACTCTTAGGTACAACTATTGAGTGTTTGGCGCATGTAGAGCTGGAGGCATTATATGTATGTCTGACTTCCACTTCTTTTCTGAGATTTTAGTTAATAGATCCTTTTCCTGCTACACCCTAGAATTGTTGAAGAGAAGATTCTGTAAGGTGCTTGTATGTATTTTTAAGATGCTGTCTGAGTTTTCAAGCCTGATTTTTTTTTTAAACAAAACAGTAAAATATTACACACAAGTCCTTCGACAGAACTTATTAAACTCTCCATGGAAGTATTCAAGTTTAGCTGGTAATACAAAATAGCAGGAATTCACATAGCAATCATAGGTGTCATGCCCTTTAAGAGATGCAGTCTGGGATAAGGGATATAGCACTTCCTGCAGCCTCCAGAAGGAAGTCTTCTTGAATGGTTGCGCTTGTCCTTCGGAAGGAACAACAGCAAAGGAAAAGACCAATGGAAATATCAAGCACAGTAACATTTACAGGGCAGATGGAAAACTGCAAATAGCAACAACATTGAATACAGAGAAGCAGAAATGCAGCATACACATATTCTGGAACTGAATAATGCTGGATGGATGCAGACATTATTAATTTTTGTTTATTTCTTCCTCAATGTATCTCGTTTTCAAAGCCTGTGTTATTAATTGCTCATATTAAACAAACGGACAACAAACTGGGATAAATGTACTGTACTAAAATGTGGCAGATCAAGAAACAGTTTTTGAAATCAAGACATTTCAGTCTGCATTAACAGACTCTCTGTTCTAAACATACATTTTGTCATTAGGAGATATAAATCAGTTAAACAATGCTGTCATTCACAAGTTGAGGACAATCAGTTGTATTTTTTTTTAATTATCCCAAATGATACCTTTCAGTAACAGCATTAATTAAATGTTCTTTTGATGTAAAACAGAGTGATAACTTGTATTTTAAAAAAAATGTATATATATAGATTTTTAGTAGTAGTTCATGTGAAGTAAGGCTATACTGGTAACTCAAAAGCTTGGATCTTAATTTGGCTGACTCTACCAAGTACTATGTTTTGCACTGATTTTAACCTTTAAGTATTTTATTTCTACAAATTTAAGATTGGGTTTAGATGCGAAATACTGCTATATTACAATACAGATTCCAGTTCGTAAATTCATTCAACAGCATGCAAATAAGTATACAGACAATTTCAAAATCATCCTTGTAACTTGGGAAGGCCCTTCAGATACAGTATTCTATCTAGACCACATCATTTCAGCATAGCATTGTCCTGGGGGAGCCTATATACTAAAACTATTCATATTGTTTTATTTTGAATTATCTGAAGTAACTGTTTTGAATAGCTATTATCAAGGCTTTCTCAGTTTCCATGAAGGCCTCCTGGTTTGCTGTGCATGTGTTTTTGCAAATTATCAACCTTTCTTTAGATATTTATTCAGTTGAAATTTAATGAAGCCTTTTTTGCTCACCAAGTGGTGCATTTCAGAGGCTGAAATAAGACAGTTGGATATACAGTGCCCACCACCAAGTTTGGGATAAAGACACATTTTTCCTTAATTTACCCCTCTGCTCCACAGTTTAAAAGTACAAATCATCCCATTCAGATGTGATTAAAGTGCACATTGCAGACTTTAATTTGAGGTTATTTGCATACACCAGCAAATGTAGCAATGACACTTTTTTTTTATATATGCCCCCCAATTTCAGGACATCATAATGTTTGGGATAATTGCCATCACAACCATTTGTGATTACTCGGGTGTGTTTCATAGCTTCATTAGTGCGGGCATGAGATACCTAGGCTTGCTTCTTCCCAAGGACTACCTTTGGAATTTGTGGTTGCCATTGTTTAACATTAGGACAAGAGATGTGACAATGAAAGAAGCCATTATGAGGCTGAAACGCAAGAATAATATCATTAGAGCCATAGGTAAAACCTTAGGATTACCTACTGTAGATCAACTGTCTGGAATATCATTAAAAAGAAAGTACTCACTAGTTAGTTCAGTTATCACAAAGGGACTGGTAGAACAAAGAAAGCCTCCACTGCTGAAGATAGAAGAATGGTAAACAGAATGTCCTAAACACATGTCCAATAAATCAAAAACAGTTTACAGGAGGCAGATGTGTATGTGTCAGAAATACAGAAGCCACACTGCAAGATGCAAACCACTAGTTAGCCACAAAAATGAGATCACCAGATTAGCTTGCGAAAAAGTACTTAAAAGAGCCAGTCGAATTCTGGAAAAAGGTCTTGTGGACAGACGAGACAAAGATTAGTCTGTATCAGAGTGAAAGCAAGAGCCAAGTGTGGAGACAAAAAGGAACTGCCCAAGATCTAAAGCATACCACCTTATCTGTTAAACATGGAGCTGAGTGTGTTAATGCTTAGGCATGTATGAATTCTAAGGTTTATAGAAACATCTTATTTACTCAAATTCCAGAAAATGACTTGAAACTCACTGGAACACATTTCATTCTACAATAAGATAATTATTCCAAACATATTGCTAAGGCAATACAGGAGTTTTTGAAAGCTTAAAAATGGAAAAATCTTAAATGGCTAAGCCAGTCACTCAATGTATGTCCAATTGAGCATATCTTCCATATGCTGAAGGGAAACCCTAAGGGGACAAGCCTCCTAAAAACTAGGAGCTAAAGATGGCTGAATCAGAGGCTTGGCAAGGCACCACCAGAGAAGATACTGGTGATGTCTAAAAATCAGACTTCAAGCAGTCAGTGTATGCAAGAGATATGCAATATGACTGCTTTAATATACTGACCCACTGAAATGTCCTAAACATTATGGTGCCCTGAAATCGGGGGACTATGTATAAAAAGTATTTTCATTTATACATAGTCTTTAATTAAAGTCTGCAATGTGCACTTCTGAATGGTTTGATTTGTAATTTCAAAATTTGGACGAGAGATGTAAATCAGGGAAAACTGTCTGTCAAAAACATTACGGAGAACACTGTAACTATTATATGTAATTTCTTTATGTTCAAACATTGAGTTATGTGTTGGTAGAAGAATTTTATTGAGTACAGAGTACAATAAAATTGTTACATGTTGATGATCTTTCAACCTCTCTACATATATAATTACTATATAGCCTGTGGCTATGCAAAGGAATGAAGTCCCATCCAAGGCAGATTTCTTTCTTGCACCCAGTGCTGCCAGTATTGGCTCTGGTCTACTTTCACATAGAATTACATTACGCAAGTTTAATAATTGTATGTTACACAGTGAAGTGAGCTCTTAAACATAACTGCAGTTAATATGAACAAATTAAATTTGATTTAATTGTCAACTATTTTGAAAAGATTACCTAGACTCCACATGCATAAGATACTAAATTTTAGTTCCATCATCAACAGATACTAATGTAAGTTTGCTTCTAAACAGCATAATGAGGTCATTGCCCAGGAAAAGCAAGAAAAGTAACTCACCCAGCTTCCAGTTGACAAAAAATACATAGTGCCAAAAAATAATAAATTACCTTTTCCTTTCTTATTTGTGTGCACATTTAAATAACTCTCAAATGTTAAATTCTTATCTCTGTCATAAAATTTATAAAGCAAAAAATTATGGTGTCATCAAAAAACATTATGGGAAATTGTATGTACAAAATCCTTAAGGCTGAAAAAACTCTTATCTGTTTATGAAATACACATGCTATTTTTGAAAATGTAATTTCCTACTTAAACAGTTCTTGAAGGAAGCAGGATTTGAAGTACTAAAAGTGGTGGTGATGCAAATTATGCATTTCATTGGTTGACTGTGAATTTTTTTTATCTGTCCTTTAATTCCAGAAAGGAGGGTTGGCCTCTGACGCAGGGTCAGACAAATAATATGAATAACTCTGTATCTATACTAATAAAAGGCAAAGCCCTCACTCACTCACTCACTCACTCACTCACTCACTCATCACTAATTCTCCAACTTCCGTGTAGGTAGAAGGCTGAAATTTGGCAGGCTCATTCCTTACAGCTTACTTACAAAAGTTGGGCAGGTTTCATTTCGAAATTCTACGCCTAATGGTCATAACTGGAAGGTATTTTCTCCATTAACTGTAATATAGTTGAGCTGGAAAGGCGTGGGGCGGAGTTAGGTGTGACATCATCACGCCTCCCACGTAATCACGTGAACTGACTGAAAACGCAGTGCGTAGAAAACCAGGAAGACCTCCAAAAAGCGCTTAAGAAAACATGCATTATATAATTGAGAAGGCAGCGAAACAATAAGAAGCGAGCGAGTGACGTATACTACCATATTCATGAGTGCTGCTACCTCGGAAAGAAAGCAAGGTGTAAACATAAACTTTAAATTAAGTTCACAGACAGGCTACCGCTGGCGTTTCACATGCCCACAGGTAATGCGGGATACAAGTTTAATGAGAGGACGCAGGATATAAACGAGAGTTTTGATCACTTTGTAACTAAGTTAAAACTGTAGGTGAAGGGGTGTGCTTATGCAAATTCCGAGAGACTGTGTTTGTGGGGGATTGACAGTTAAGGCGGGTGGGGGAGTCACGTCATCAACTCCCTCCCATTCATCTCATTTCGCTCTGAACTGAGCTCGCTAACTTGGCGTCTTCGAAGCAACTTCGTCAGACTGCCACCAAATACTCACAGAAAAATCCACAAGTTAATACACACGCTGTTTCTACAGTTTCTCCACACTGAATCCTCCAGGCACTACTTACAAACGGTCACATTGACAATCGTTTTACGTTATTTTTAAAATCTTTCCTTTTCTTAGCACAAGCACAGCTGAGAAGCTTGATGCATGTGCTCCATAAGCGTTAAAAAATAATGCATTTAATCACACTTTGCATTACAAGCAAGGGAGCTTTGTCAATGCATGATTTCCTGGTACACCGATTACATTGATCAAGCATCCGATTCATTTTACCCTCGCACCACCTTAGTTTGAGAAGAAGTATGAAAAAATATGAGGTTAACACAGAAAAACAGATCACCAATTCAAGCTTTATGAATAATCAATTCGCCATCAATAATTGTTTTGGTAAAGCCATCCTCCTTCCATTTTCTAATTTTTCCGCCACTAGCCATGATTAAATGAACGGTAAAAAGTAAGAGCAAAGCGAGGGTGACTTATTTAGGCAGGCATATATATGACAGCAACACTCATGACAATGTCAATCATGTTACGTTATTATTAAATTGTTTCCTTTTCTTTTTCATTACTTCTTTAACACACTACTTCTCCACTGCGAGCCGCGGGTATTTTGATATATATATATATATATATATATATATATATATCATATAATATATGAATGACCTCCAAAGAGCTGAGACTTTTGATATCATGAACGTGTCTGCAAAAACTGGGGTCTCCTGCACAGCAAAAGTCGAGAAGCCAGCGTGCGTGCATAGCTGTGCCGGCCTTTGAGACGCTGACTGCGCTTCTGCCTTAAGTCAAAGTGAGCACTTTTAATTTTTTGTGTGTGTGTATGTATGTATGTGTGTGTATATATGATGTAGATAGGTATGTATGTATGTATGTATATATATATATATATATATATATATATATATATATATATATATATATATGTGTGTATATGTAGATATGAAGATATGTATGTGTATATATATGTATATGTATGTATGTATGTATGTATGTATGTATGTGTGTGTGTGTGTGTGTGTGTGTGTGTGCATATATATATATATGACAGCAGCAATCCAAGCAGTGAGAAAACAGTAAAAAGGAGGCGTGTCAGACGTCGAGGTACATTTTCTGACGCAGCTACCGAAAACAACTTGGCGCTGCCGCCAAATACACAAAACAATTACTTTGACGATCATGTTACATTATTTTAAAATGTTTCCTTTTCTTTTCATAACTTCTTTAACACATGACATTGCTGCGAGCGTGGGTATTTTGCTATATATATATATATGACAGCGACACTCATAACAGTGACAAAACAATTACATTGACAATCATGTTACGTTATTTTCAAAATGTTTCCTTTTCTTTCTCTTTCCTTCTTTAACACACTACTTCTCCGCTGCCAAGCGCGGGTATATATATATATATATATATATATAGATACATAGAGATATATATATATATATAGATAGATATGAGAACAACATATATATATATATATATATACATACATATATATATATATATATATACATATATAGATAGATATGAGAACAACACTCATATCAATGACAAAACAATTACATTAACAACCATGTTACGTTATTTTTAAAATTTTTCCTTTTCTTTTTCGTACCTTCTTTAACACACTACTTCTACGCTGTGAAGCGCGGGTATTCTGCTAGTAACTAATAATACTCATGAACAATAACTGCAATGCTGTTCATGCCCAATAATGTAGTTTTGAGTGCTGTTTATTTAACATTCGCACTCTTGGCAATAAAGCTGTTTTGGTAAATGATATTATATTACATACAAAATCTGATCTGTGTCTTCTCACTGAAACCTGGCTTAGTAAATCTGACACTGTTCCCCTAGCTGAGGCGTCACCAGATGGATCCTTGTTCCTTCATAAGTCTTGAGATTTTAGTTGAGGAGGGTGCCTTGCAATAATTCTTTGTAACAAAATGCAACTCATTTCTAAAAAATTTAAGCGACTTTACATTCTTTGAGATATTCACTTTAAATATTAAAACAGATTCCAACACAATTATAGTGCTAGTCTACAGACCACCAAGGCCATATTAATTGTTCATGACTGAATTTAGCAACCTTCTATCTGATTTGGCTATAAATTATGATCATGCAGTATTGATGGGGGATTTTAATGTACACATTGATGTGGAAACTGACACTTTTAGCAAATGTTTTACTTATTTGTTAAATTCAGTAGGATTTTGTCAGATTGTCAAAGGTCCAACTCATAATCATAACCACACATTAGATTTAATTATAACTTACAAAGTTGAAATTCAAAATTTAAATATTACTCCATTAAATTATTTCCGATCACTACTTAATTACATTTGATTTAGTCCTGCCCTTGCCAAGCACTCACAGATTAAAACAAAGACAGTGCGACATCTACATTGTAATTCTGCTTCATTTACAGTTACTTTGAGCAAGTCAAGGGTAATTATGAAAAACTATTTAGATCAGTTAAAATCAAATGTAAATGTGGAAAACAATTTAGATCAGCTAACATCACATTATAATGTGACCTTGAGAGATGCAGTGGCTCCCCTTAAAACAAAAGTGATCAAAGCACATAGAAACTCTCCCTGATTTAATGAACACACTCCAGCTCTTAAATTAGAGTGTCGAAAATTGGAGCACAGATGAAGAACACCAAAGCTACATGTCTTTCAAATTGCATGGACAGAGTGTTAAAAAATATAAAAAAGCTCGCTTTAAAGCTCGCTCAGAATACTATTCTACAATAATAGATAGCAATAATAAAAATCCTCGGGTACTGTTTAGAACAGTGGCTAAATTAACAAATGGGAATTCAGATCTACAGTGCAAAATACCAACAGATATTAGCAGTACAGACTTTATGAACTTCTTCAATGAGAAAATTAAAAATATAAGATCCCAGATCTCAGCATCATAGTACAAACCACATACTAGATTAGCAGACACAGTATACATTGCATTCAGCACTTTAGTAATTTTAACCCTGTAACTGAACATGAAGTCTTAACTTTAATTTCTAAAATGAAACCCACTACTTGTTCCCTAGATCTAGTGCCAACAAAACTAGTAAAAAGTAAAATGGATGTTCTTGCAGCACCTATTCTAAACATTATCAATAGTTCATTATTGCATGGCACAGTACCTGATGCACTAAAAGTGTCAGTCATTAAACCATTACTTAAAAAGTCAGACCTAGACCCACACATACTAAATAATTATAGGCCTATTTCAAATTTACCATTTCTCTCTAAAATACTAGAAAAGGTAGTAGCCAGTCAGCTTCAGTCACACCTTACGCATTACAATTTATTTGAGAAATTCCAGTCTGGTTTCGCACTGGTCATAGTACAGAAACGGCACTAACGGGTTGTAAATGACATTCTGATATCCTCTGATGAAGGAAACTCCACTGTAATTATGTTGTTGGACTTAAGTGCAGCATTTGACACCATTGACCATTCTATTTTACTGCACAGGCTAGAAAATGATGTTGGGCTTACAGGCCTGTGCTTGCTTGGTTTAGTTCTTATTTATCAAATCGATTCCAATATGTACAGAAATGTGCTGACAGTACTCCATCATTATACACAGAAGTTCAATATGGTGTCCCGCAGGGCTCAGTACTGGGACCTTTACTGTTTTCACTTTACATGCTTCCACTGGGATCTCTCATTAGGAAACATAATGTTAATTTTCACTCGTATGCAGATGACACCCAGTTATACCTTTCATTTAAATCAAATGAAGTTTCTCAAATGTTGTCTTTAATTAGTTGTGTTAGTGAATTAAAGGAGTGGATGGATGAGAACTACTTGTCTTTAAATACAGATAAAACAGAGATGTTAATTGTTGGAGGGAATGACGCTGATCACAGCAATATTTTGTCATCATTTAACTCAGTTGGAATCCTCATTAATTTTACTGAATCAGCCCGCAATCTAGGAGTTATCTTTGACTCTAGCATGTCATTTAAAGCACATATTACAAAGTTGTCCAAAACATGTTTCTTCCATCTTAAAAATGTTAGGAAATTAAAGCGCTTTCTAAATAAACAGGATTCTGAGAAATTAATTAATGCATTTATTTCTAGTAGGATTGACTACTGCAATGCGGTGTTCACTGGCTGTTCAAACTGTTCTTTATACAGCCTCCAGTTAATCCAAAATGCTGCTGCAAGAATTATTACAAGAACAAGAAAATATGAACACATAACTCCAGTTCTTAAATCCTTACACTGGCTCCCAGTTAAGTTTAGGGCAGATTTCAAAATCCTCCTTTTAACATATAAAGCATTAAATGGCCAAGGTCCGGCTTACTTGTCTGAACTTATCATGACTTACAAACCTGAGCACACATTAAGATCTCAAGATACCGGTCTGCTTATGATTCCAAGGAATAATAAAATAACAGTGGGAGGTCGAGCTTTTAGTTACAGGGCCCCTAAACTGTGGAATGGTCTGCCTGCTACTATAAGAGATGCCCCTTGGTCTCAGCTTTAAATCCCGGCTGAAGACTCACTACTTCAGTTTAGCATATCCTGACTAGAGCTGCTGATTAACTATACAGACTGCATCTCTATTGTTAGTCATTAGCACTAAAACATAAGTAACATTATAGTTATAATTTGAATACTAACCCTCACCTATTCTGTTTCTCTTCTCGGTACTCAAATGTGGCACTTGGTGCCACGCCCAACCTGCCAAGTTGTTTTGCCTGCCTAAGGTAAAGTCATCCCTGATGGAGGATCACAGGAATCATGGGAAAGAGGGTCCTTTCATCGATTGGCTGGCCCAGCTGTTTCAGCTGTGGAACGGCCAAATGGAGGAGCTTGATGGTTGAGGTCTCCAGGACTCTAAACAAATCCAAATAATATTATGCGATATCATCTACTGTTGCATTCTGCTCCATACTAGTATATTTTTTATTTTTATACTGTATTGAAGATTTGTTTTGGTCTGTGTATTGCATCGTATTGACGCCCTTCTTTTTGACACCCAATGCACGCCCAACCTACCTGAAAAAGGGTCTCTTTTTGAACAGCCTTTCCCAAGTTTTCTTTCATTTTTTCCCTTCAAAGGTATTTTTTGGGAGTTTTTCCTTGTCTTCTTAGAGAGTCAAGGCTGGGGGGCTGTCAAGAGGCAGGGCCTGTTAAAGCTCATTGTGGCACTTCTTGTGCAATTTTGGGCTGTACAAAAATACATTATATTGCAATGTAATGTCAGCAACTGCATGTTTTTTACACATACAAGTAAAAATTTCACTGTACTTTAAATGTGTGTCATTCTACAAATACTAATACAGATAAAAATGGTTTTAGATGCTAATGTCAGAATTACTATCTAAAAAAAAATCTAGTTAATGTTTACATGCAGTGATACTGCATAAGCTGAAAAACTACAGTGCACTGTGCTTAATTTCTTAACACAGAGGGCTGTTCTTTTACAGTAACCTTTTGGATAAACTCTTTAAATTAATTCTTATATGGCCCATGGGAAAACAATTTATGACTTAGCAATTGGTTCTGGTAAGTAAAAGGTTTTATCAATGACAAAGAGAAAACAATCAAAAAAGCATCAAGCAAGAAATGGTAAAATTCCATGTACAACTGGGGTATAACAATTGCTGTATGTCAGCACTGACACAGTACTGCTAACACAGCCATATACAATTTGATTTCTTGTCAGTATCTCAGAGGTTTAAAGTCCTTTGTTGTATTACTTAGGGAGCTATTTGTGCAGTCCTGGCTACATACTGTATAGTGCATATTTTAAATTAGTTTGACTACATAAAATTGTGCACAATTATATCACACAACTGTTCAAAATCATTATTTACATATCAAGTAAACAATCTGCTTGTCTCATTTACTCTCACTTTGTGATATATACAAATCTACTTTCTACAAATAAAATCCACTGTTTGCACAGAAATCAGACCTAGTTATGACTTAGGTAACAATACTGTACATAATATGCTCCACAGTTTGCCTTTAATCAGATACCTGGCAGGAATTTCTTTCCTACTGGAACCAGACCATTATTTCAGTATTTTGCCCATTATAAAAAAATACTGTCTTATCTCTTTTTTAAAATTTAAATGACCCCTGTACCATTAGGGCCTCTTAATTTTCAGAGGTCACAAGCAGAGTAAGATCATAGTTTGGAAAAATCAGACTCTAAGACTGGTAAAAAAAAAAAATTGTGCACTGCAAGGCTTTTGAAAGCTGAAAGAAACATTTAAAAGAACAGAAAACAATCCATCATAGCCGAAGTGTATTTCTTGGTTTCATGGAATGGCTAAAAATCAACTGGAGAAGGCACACTGAAATAACAAAATTTCACTTCCATCTAAATTGCTGAAGTATGAGGACAATACATAGTTATCTTATTTTTTTTAATTACATATTTTACCTTTCATAGTGCATTTAATGTGTCATTCATCAATTAATAAAGCTTGATATTTACCTTTAAATAGCTCACAACATATCAATGAAAGAATAGAATATCTGAGAATAAGGGTCTGAAAATCTAACCAATTAAATGTTATGGACTATGGCTTATGGACAATTAGTCCACTTCTAGAACATCAATTAAGTCTACAATATACATAGCTTAAAATGTAGATATTACCATTTGATTTGTACCAGCACATTGCATCTGACCCAGAAGACTGAACAGTTATGGCAGTACCCTCATATTTATGTCACAGGAATCTTATTACCCTCTTGACCATCACATGCAATATACATCAGTAGATCTCATTGAGAGATACAGTGTTGCCACCACTATGGAGTTTCTGGCCCAGTGCAGTGGGCTCTCTTCAAATGTCCATCTTCAGGCAAAAAAGCAAACTAAACTGTTTTTAACATACAGTATATGATAACTGGACTGTCAACAATAATTATCATCATCATAAATTTGGTGGACGTCTTTCTGTAAGGCGAGTTACATGAGGAGAATGTATTACGATTGTTTGCATACACATTCTTAGAACTGGAATGACTCAGATTAAGTGTCTTGCTTAGAGTCAGACAGGTATTCAGTAGAAGAAACTGAACCAAACATCCTTAGTTTTTAAGATCAAAACTGCTAGAATTGTTACTGAAAGAGGTTTTTCTGGAGTATGAGGATCCAATATTCAAAGGGAGATGCAAGACAAGGATGAACCCAAGAAAGTAGATGTACTGTCTTTTCTTTAGAAGCCATACAGAACAATTAAGTCAAGTCAATTCAAGTTGGAGAGCATGAACTGTTACAATGTGTTGCCATACCCACCACAGAATGAAACAGCTCGGGATCCTGGTTGGCAACCCCCTAAGGCAGACACGCGCTCTAATCCCACCCTCTGGAAATGAGTCTGTATCTGCCGCAGCCAGGTGTTACGTGGGCGACCCCTTGGCTTGGTCCAGCCACTTGGGTCCAAAACAAAGAGGATCCAACGATCTGGATCACCCTCAGGGAATTGCACTACATGGCCGTGGGGCTCCGTCACAATGCAGATAATGTGCCTTAGTCGGGACTCCATCATCAATCACTCATTTGACACAAAGTCAAACCAACAGTACCAAAAAATTTTCCAGGGAGAGACAGTACCAAAGGAGTCCATTCTTCGTCTCAGGTCACTGGATAGCGTCTATGTCTCACAACCATTTAGCAAGCACCAGGACTCTAAAGACTTGGACCTTCTTCCTTTTGCATAGATATCTGGAGCACCACACACCCCTTTCCAGCGACCACATGACACTCACCCCCACCTCCCCCCCACTCACCATGTTCTCCCAATCCGTGTACTGACTTTATAAAAACAGCCTCCAGAAACATGAATGTCACTGCCAAGGTAAGTAAAACTCTCAACAAAGTCGACACTCTCACCGCAGACAGACACACTGCTGATGGCTGTGCCTAAGAGGTTATTAAAGGCCTGGATCTTGGTTTATATTTGGGACACTTGCAATCCCAGACACTCAGACTCCTCGTTCAGTCTCTCTAGAGCCCCGATCAGAGCCTCCTCTGACTCTGCAAAGATCACAGCATAGTCAGCAAAGTCAAGACCAGCGAATCTTTCTTCACCAACAGATGCCCCACAGCCACTGGACTCCACGACCTTGCCAAACTCCCAGTCCATACGAGCAAGAACACACCCCTGACGAACCCCAGAATCAACTGAGAAAAACACAAATGTTGTGTCGCCACTCTGCACAGCACTCACAGTACCAGTGTACAGGCCAATCATGAAATCCAGCAACCTTGAGGGGATCCCACGAACCCTTTAGGATGTCACACAGGGCAGCTCGATAAACTGAGTTGAACACTTTACAAAACTTGACAAAGGCTGCAAAGCAACTCTGCCAATATTCACGCTTGCATTCCATGAGAACCCTCAGTGCCAGGATGCGGTCAATGGTAGGCTTCTTAGGTATAAAAACCAGACTGCTCCATTCACTGGTAGGTGAGCAAGTGATCACTGATCCTATTCAGGACGACCCTAGCAAGGACCTTACCCAGTACGGAGAGCAGTGTTATCCCCCTGTAACTGCTGCAATTCAGGCAATCACCCTTCCCTTTCCAGATAGAGACGACAGTCAGCTGGGATGATGCCAGTCTCCCAAATGGAAGCAAAGATTGTTTGCAATTCTAGGAGGACAGTTTTACCACCAGCCTGGAGAAGTCCACCCCGGATACCACAGATCCCTGCAGCCTTGACCTCTCTCAGCTTGTTCACCACCTGTGCAATCTCAATGAGATTGGGTGGTTCACAGCTAATTGGAGGATCAGCCTCAAGAATAGTGGATCCAGAGATATTTAACGTCCTAGCCAGAGGATCAGCTTTGAACAGCTGCTCAAAGTAGCCAGCCCAGTGGGTAACAACTGCAGTGTCATCTGTAAAGACCGTTCCATCAGCTGCCCCGACTGCAACTCCCCGAGGAACAGATTTGGATGTGCGTAATGCTTTGATTCCGCTGTAAGCAGGACATGGGTCGTTAGACCACAGATGGTGTGTCACTTGCTCACAGATTCCTCTAACAAATGCCTCCTTATCTGCCCTCAGAGCCCTCGCAGCTGTCCTTCTTACTTCTCGGTACAGACCAGAGTTGCCACTGAGCAATGTGCTGAGACTCATCTCGATAATATCCATCGTGCCCTGCAAGATGAAACACCTCCTTCTGGGAACACCAGTAAAAACAACACAGCCCTCAGCAACCTTCAGGGTTTTGTCACAGTAGGTCTCCCACATCACATTAGGATTGGCAGTCGCACCCAAATCCGCAAGATCCTCACAAAAACTGCGTGCAAACTCGTTAGAAACAGCCTTGTCTTGCAGTCTGGCGAAGTCCAGGTTCATTTTCCTAGAAGGTGGTAACCTACTGGACCTAAGCTGGATTTTCAGAGTAGCAACAACAAGTCTGTGGTCAGAATTCACAAACTGGGCACTTCTGTAAATCATGCAGTTTTGCAAGACCCTCCAGCATCTGCCCACGAGGATGTGATCTATCTCTTTCACCACACCACCAGTATTGGAGTACCATGTCCAATGGTGTGGCTCAGGGCGCTGGAACCAGGATCCAGTGATTCTCAGCCCCTGACCTTTTCAAGAGACATGGAGCCACTTTCACCACGGTCACCAGACCCATGGGGACCGAGACAATCCTCAGAGCCAGCCCTGTAAGTGCCACCTCGTGGGGACCCATCAACCACCAAGCGAAGTTGAGAATAATATGTCTCCCTCACCGAGGCATCACTCACCGCGGTTGGAGCATACAATGAGACAACAGACAAGGCACCTAGGGAGTGCCATTATCCGAGTCTCATAATACACTCGTTGAAAGGAGTGACATTGGACACGATCGGAAGAAGCCAATCTGCTACAGTATTAGCTACTCCCTGAGTATGACAGCCATCAAAGCGACCAGACCAATAAAAGGTTTTTGCACCTACAGAGATCTGGCCAGTCCCAGGTCTGCACACCTCAGAGAGTACCGCCACTAAATGTGGAGATCATGCAGCTCCTCCAGCAGCAGAGGAAGATGATCATCATGCCAGAGAGACCAGACGTTCTATGTACCTACCCAGATGGGCCGCCTCAACTTGGTACCCGATTGCTGCCGTGCAGAGGGTGACGACTCAGCACCACACCAGTTCTGATCCCCAACAGACCTGACCCCATTCGACTTTTCCTGGGATGGGGTTCCCGAGGGCTTTCCGCCATACCCTTCATGATGTGAGCAGCCTTCCTATGGGAGGCAGCAGCAGAACTACTCCTGCGGAGAGCAAAAATGAATCCTTTCTCTTGCCTCAGAGCAGCGTGAAGTTTTTTTTACGGTGTCTGGAGTGTCAATCCTGCCTCCAACACCCATGAATTCCCTGCAAGTTGGATGACCGCTTGAAGGGCCGGATGCAGTTTAATGTCATACCCAGGACAAGCAATTTTGTACAAGTAAATAATCCCTATTGTCACTCAACTTACCAGTCTTCACATAGTATGTTTGCCTGGGCCTCCAAGATACTTCAGGGTGTGTGTATTTATCAACCTGCACCCATCATTGTAAACAACTTAACAACCCGAATCAACTCCATATGCACCACTAACTGATTTTTTGGATTCAAGTTTAAAAATATAAAAATCCTTACCACAATCCTTAGAAACTTAAAAATAGGGAAATAAAATACCAGTCATTACATTTTGATGTCATGTTAAATTTTGCAAATAGGCTTAAATCAACTGGAGAAGTAAGTTTTTATTCTGTGACATTAAAATTTCATGAAATTTAATTAAGAGAAATCCAGAAAGCTTTGTCTTTTAGGAATGTCAAATTTTGGAAAGATAGTAAATTTAATATAAATATCTGGGAGTGCAGCTGGATGATGAATAGGGCTGGACTGCCAATACTGATGCTCTGTGCAAGAGAGGACAGAGCCAACTATACTTCCATAGAAGGCTGGCATCTTTTAACATCTGCAATAAGATGCTACAGATGTTCTATCAGACGGTTGTGGCGAATGCCCTCTTCTATGTGGTGGTGTGCTGGGGAGGCAGCATAAAGAAGAGGGACGCCTCACGGCTGGACAAACTGGTGAGGAAGGCAGGCTCTATTGTAGGCACGGAGCTGGACAGTTTGACATCCGTGGCAGAGCAACAGGCACTGAGCAGGTTCCTGTCAATCATGGAGAATCCACTGCATCCACTTAACAATGTCATCTCCAGACAGAGGGGGCAGCTTCAGCAACAGATTGCTGTCACTGTCCTACTCCACTGACAGACTAAGGAAATTGTTCCTACTCCACACTATGCAACTCTTCAATTCCACCTGGGGCGGTTAACATTATACAAAGTTATTGTCTGTTATACCTGCATTTGAACCACTCTTTAATTTAATATTGTTTTTTTATCAGTATGTTGCTGCTGGACTATGTGAATTTCCCCATGGGATAAATAAAGTATCTATCTAATGTTACTATGCTGAAGCCCATCACTTACATGATTAATTCTGAAACCTCCTGTGGTAAATATTCTTTAAGATAATAATTTAAATAATAAATGCGGTCATAAACCAGATTGGCAATTTTTAATTCAATAGACCAAAATTTTGAAATGCCCAAGTACTAAAAAATACATTCTATTATCATTATAATAAACAATGCAAAGCTCTCGGAGAAATGGCAATCAACTTACATTGATTCTACAGATGTTTCTTCTACAGGGCTGGACCATTCAGAAATCTAATCATAAAGCTGGCAGAGCTGCTTGGGACTTCATACTGCAGTCTGTTGCAATACAATAATCACCCAGAAAAATATTAAACATAAAACTTAAATTACTACAGTTAATATGCCTTTGAATTCAGATGTTTGATTCCTTCTTCTTAAATTTCAAAAATAAGGCATAAAGCTAGTCCTTTAAAGTTGCTTCACTCACAGACAGAATAATGAGGTCTGTTCAAAAGTGTCCACTTCAAAGTGCTGTGATTTTTAACACCATAAAGAAATGAATTTTAAAAGTACATCAAAAATTATTAAAAAACATGTGGCATAATATTGAATCTAAAAAAATTAAAATTGCAAGTAATTTCATCTAGGGCAATTTATATTTTCTATGTTATTTGTTGTAACAGTCAATACTGTCTGTTCTATTATTTTCTTATTATTTTGTCTCCCCTATCTCAGTCCATTTAGGCAAATCCTTGACATAACCATTATTCATTGTGTTGGGGTGCATGGCATTGGTTCCCTCGTGAATTCAGTTCTTGTAAAGAATAGTATTCGGTTAATAAGCCGTAAAATATTTCTCATCTAACCCCTAGTGAAAACAAAACTACAATCCTTAAAAACTAAAATGAAGATCTGCATTTAATATGCTTTTTTAATGTTAAACACTTAAAATTAGTTAAATGATGCAATTTGGAGAGAAAAAAAAAATTTAAAAGTATTTTTTCTCTTCAACTGGATTATGCTGAAGCAGACACTGTAAGTAAGTTAAAGGTATCTTCTTCATTTCAGAACAGTACGTTTTTTCTTCACATTACTGGGCTACTACTTTTCCGCATACATACAGTACACTGTACTTTTATACTTTAAGCATCTTTCAACACAAACTTAACTAGTCGTGTATTTGTTTTTTCTTAATGCCATGTCACATTATATGACTTTTGTAGCGATATTCAGTAGCAGACTTTATAAACATAATCTTAGTGATTCAGGGACAGTTACTGTGCATTCCCATGATCATCAGGTGCCTAGTCAGGTATACCCAATGACACATTTCAACAAATACATGATTTTCCTTTAAAAAAAATCAAATAGGTTTTCTAGCAGTATAATCTGACAGGATAAGAACCTGCAGTCAAGTCTGACATTTCCTTTGACTAGAAGATGACTAATGTGACTTCAGCTTCAGTCACAACATTCAAAAAGTAAACTTCACTACAGTAACACATCATACATTAAACCACCTATTTACATATAATCTCTATTTGAAATTGCTTTGTCTGGCCTGGCATTCTTCAGATACAAGGACAGAAAGTGTAGTAAGAACACTGATTTATTTACGAAAGCCTGAAACCATCACTTTATATATTCTGACTTTACTAATTAATAAAATATTTTTGTTTTTAAAATGTTGCACATTTTAATATTTAACTAATAAGCATAACAGTGTTTTTTATTATTTGTGTATATATATATATATATATATATATATATATATATATATATATATATATATATATATATATATACACACACACACACACACGCATCATATGTGTGATTTAAGTAAAACAAGTGCTAACAAAAGGCATCTTCACTTACATATCCATTCCAAAAATGAGGAAAGGAACTGTAATTCTGCCTCAAAATAAACGTTTGCAAATTATGTTCAGAATTCTGCTCACTATATTGCCCTTGTTACAGAATTTTGATTAGGTAGCTAAAAGTATCGATGCCTTCCATTTCTGAAGTAAAAAGAAATGCTGCACCTGTTGTATGCTGTTAATTTCTCCAAGGCTTTGGTTTCCCTCTTCTTTAAAGTATTTTTGTTGGATATGGTTTAATGTAAAGGACTGGCTCCTCATCAACAGCACAGAGGCACTATTCACTTGCCTCCCCAAGTAATGGGATCAAAAGGTGGGCACTAAAATACCATAAAAAATCTTTGGGTGTATTACAAATGCTTGACCCAAGGAGGTAAAAACAAATACAATGCACAACTGTATTTTACATGACAGATTTCCTAATATGATTTTTAACCATTCAACACTACTAAGAATAAACAACCTTCTACCAGAATTTATGTTCACCCCATCCTGCCTAAAAATCTAACTAATAATATAAATGTGAACCACCCAAGATTGGCCAAACATACATGCAAATGCTTCCTTCTATTTCCATGTACAGGTATCTAATAATTATAAAGTCAGACTTTGCACCACTGAGATCCTCTCTATTTTTGTATGCTGAGGCCTGGAAAAAGCTCATTCAAATCTCAGCCATGGGGTTACTGCTCTATAAACCTTTATAGAACCTATATAACCACTTTTATTAACTGCACCTGTGATCCTCCACCCTTTTCCTCCCTTTAAAAACGCACCCTGACAGATTTTTCCACCATATTAGACAGCAAATCTTGAAACAGGGGAGAAAGGACCTGGAAAGGCATTTTTCTTCTAGTGACTGTACTCTTCAGTAATCCAATAAGTTTACCTTCCAAGTAGCTCCAGATAGGGAGAGCACAGTAAGATTCCTTACACTGTTTCAGAAGGTAGCAGCCTTTTAATAATGGCAAGCTTTCTTCTTTAACTTAATACAGGGTCTGTGTATTGCCTCTGGCCTTCTTCTTCTCTGAGACAGAAGAAAGTCATTCCCAGAAATCTGCAGCTCTGCAATCCCCCCCTTTCGTGTAGATTTAGTAAGCAGTGAATGCCGCTGCATTTTGGTTTGATTGCCCAGACAATTTTTGTCATGTGAGGTACATTCTATATTAAGGCAAAACACCCACACTTAAAAAGTATGGTTTGAGCTCTTTTGGCTAGAAAAGTAAATGAACAAACAAAATATTCCTCCTAAATCCAGAGTGAATCACTTATTATTTTTCATCCACTCTCCAAATTAATGAGTAAAGTCTACTGATTTGCTGCATCAGTAAAAGGCAATCCGCACCACCACAAAAGATTCAGGTATTCCCTCCAAAGTAACTGATTTTAAAAACAAGGATTGTGCAAGACTGGCAATTGTTTGTTGGATTACTACAGAATCTTTACATACTTTTATATTGCTACATAACATTTCAACATGTTTTCTAGTCATTCTCAAAACACCTCTATTTAATGGAGATCAGCTGCATATAAAGAAAATGCAGAAACAGCTGGTATTCAACCTAGCAATTTATTTACTTATTTTATTTTATCACTCATCTAAACGGTGATCCCTATTACTGTCAAATGTAACTCTTACAAGCCATGGAGGTACCAATCATTTTCTCCGAACTGCCATTTGCAGGCATCCTGTAATTTCTTCTCTGGTCAATTGCTCTGAATGCTAAACTAATCTGATCTACTGAGACACAGACTTGATAAATGTCTGCATTCTGTGCACAGTGGCTTCTTAAGTTGCAGCTTAATCAAAGTAACAAGAACCTGGCTTCATTGTTCCTCTCCCCTCACCCCCTAAGGACTCTGTCTATCAAGTTGAGCACACTAGTGGAATGGTCAGACCTTTCACCTTTGACACACACACCAACCTTTTGTCTTGTCTGGGAGAGGAAGGCTTTCCCACTTATACTGAAGAAATCAATCATGTTAGGTTTCTTACAATTTCTGTTAGTGGAGATACAAAAATGCCATGCTCTAATGGTTTGGATTACTGAGAAAGAAAATGTTGTCTTCTTAATTAGGACCAGCAAGAACTACATATACCAAAGAATTAAAAGATAGTTAAAAAAAAAAACAATGCTAAATACATACCCTCCTTCCAACAGTTCAAAGAACTTCTGATGGCAACCTACCTCTGCATATAAAGATGAAAACTGTTTCTATTAACACATTAGAGAATACTCTGTCTTTATTCAAACAGAAAAAAGACTAATTGAATTTTGATTTTTTTTTTTAATATTCTCTTTAATACAATTTTTTCCTCAAATTTTATTACAACTTTCTGAAATACAAGCTCATCCAGCTTAATGTCTAGCTGTTTTTTTAAGAAAGTATAGAAACACATCTGCAAAAACAGAGATGCATTAAACAAAAGTAAAAATGTTACATGATATTTGTATCCCAGAATCCCAGCAGTTAGTGATTTAAATCTTTGTATAATTATATTAGTGCATGTGGTCTGTTTTTATCTTCTCAACAAGGTTGTTCCTCCATTTGTTGGATAACAGTGTCGAGAGTCAGTTTGTAAACATGTCATATTAAAACTGCAAACACGCTGTTAACACTGCCCACATGACAAAACACATCAAGTGCCAATTATTAGAACGACTCTTGAAAACTAAATTTGCTCTATCATTCATATTAAATACATCTAATGGGGAGGCAAAGCTTTCTTGCCAGTTGAATTCCTACCTGCACCGTTAACACTTTTGGCAGAAGTGAACTATAATTGTTAGGCTTATACAAAACACTTATTTTGTTCATTATGGAAAAGAATTTCCACATGCAAAAAAATAAAATTTCCTTTATAAGTGGGAAATAATTAAAATAAGGGCTTAGCTTTACTTAACAAAATACAACAAATTTAGTTCTATATCAAAATATCATAGGAATATCTTCTTCTTTCGGATGCTCCGATTAGGTGTCGCCACAGTGGATCATATTCTTCCATATCTTTCTGTCCCCTGCATCTTGTTCTGTTACACCCATCACCTGCATGTCCTCTCTCACCACATCCATTAACCTTCTCTTAGGCCTTCCTCTTTTTCTCTTCCCTGGCAGCTCTATCCTTAGCATCCTTCTCCCTATATACAAAGCATCTCTCCTCTGCATATGTCCAAATCTTTGCAATCCCGCCTCTCTGACTTTGTCTCCCAACTGTCCGACTTGAGCTGACCCACTAATGTACTCATTTCTAATCCTATCCATCCTTGTCAAACCCAATGCAAATCTGAGCATTTTTAACCTCCAGCTCTGTCTCCTGCTTTCTGGTCAGTGCCACCATTTCTCAACTGAGACCCTTCACCTGCGTCCTTGACCTAATACCAAGTTTTTTCAAAGAAATATTGGGCATGCTAATTGATAATATTCTTGACATAGTAAACTCATCATTAGATACGGGTGTCTTCCCCTACTGTCTTAAGACTGCTGTAGTTAAACCCCTGCTCAAGAAAAATAAACTTGACTAATCTGCTTTTGAAAATTTTAGACCTATTTCTAATCTGCTCTTCTTAAGTAAAATTCTAGAGATGGCAGTCATTATGCAACTTAATGATCACCTCAATAAACATGCCATTCTTGATAAGTTTCAGTCGGGTTTTAGAACAAATAACAGTACAGAAACTGCACTCATTAGATAGTAAATGACTTGCAGGTAAATACAAACAGAGGCCGTTTATTTGTTCTCATCCTCTTAGATCTGAGTGCCGCATTTGATACCATTGATCACAATATTCTTAGAAATCACCTTTGTCAATGGGTGGGCCTCTCTGGAAGTATCTTAAATTGATCTGAATCCTACCTGGCAGGTAGAAAACTCTTTGTTAGTTGTGGTAATTATACTTCAAAGACACATGATATTCTATATGGTGTTCCACAAGGCTCTATCCTGGGGCTGCTCTTTTCGATTTACATGCTTCCGATAGGTCAGATTATCTTGGGGCAAAACGTGAGCTACCACAGCTATGCTGATGACACACAGCTGCATTTATCAATAGCACCTGATGACCCTGACACGCTTGATTCACTGACACAATGTCTCACTTGTGTTTCCCAATGAATAAGTAGTAATTTCTCAAGCTATTAGTTATTAGAAATAAACTTGATGCATTAGGATTAAAAGTCAAGATGAAGGTAAAGAATTTAGGGGTAACTATTGACTCTGACCTGAATTTTAAATCACATATTAATCAGATTACTAGGACAGCATTTTTTCACTTAAGAAATATAGCAAAAAGTTAGACCTCTTATAACATTGAAAAATTCTGAAAAATTAGTTCACGCTTTTATTTCAGTCAGCTAGATTACTGTAACGCAGTCCTCTCAGGACTACCAAAAAAAAAGACATCAATCAAGATGCCCCCTCTGTCAAGGCAGCTGCTAGAATCTTAACTCGAGAAAAGAAAATCTGAGCACATCACCCCAGTTTTGATGCCACTACACTGGTTACATGTGTCTTTTAGAATTGACTTTAAAATACTGTGGATGGTTTACAAAGCCTAAAAAAAATCTTGCTCGATCTTATATTTTGGTATGTCTTAAACCTTACACTCCAAATCGTAACCTTAGATCTTCAAATGAGTGTCTACTTAGAGCTAAACTTAAAAGAAGTGGTGAGGTGGCCTGCTGCTGTTATGCACCTAAAATCTGGAATAGCTTGCCAATAGGAATTCACCAGGCTAATACAGTGGAGCACTTTAAAACTCTGCTGAAAAAACATTACGTTAACATGGCTTCCTCATAGCTTCATTTTAGGTAGAAGCTCCAAAATCCGTACTAATACCTACTTTCTCTTCTGTTCTTTTTCCAGTTTTCTGTGGTGGCAATCCACCTAATCAAAGCACCGTGATGTCCCTACATTGATGGCTTAAAGGCCAGAAGTCCACATGGCCGTCATCATCTAAAACTTCCATGAGAACCCTGAATACAATGAGGACTGATTGAGGTAATTTATGTTAGGTAGAATGCATAGAGGGGGCTGGACAGTCTCATGGCCTGAAACCCCTGTAGATTTTATTTTTTTCTAAAGCTGTCTGGAGCTTTTTTGTTTTTTTCTGTCCTCCCTGGCCATCGGAACTTCCTTTTATTCTTTGTTGATTAGTGTTCCCTAATTTTAATTGTTTATTTTGTCTTTTTTCTTCTTCTTCATCATGTACTTTGAGAAAATGTGCTATATAAATAAATGTTGTTGTTGTCTCCAACCCATATAACATAGCTGGTCTCACTTACCATTCTGTAGACATTCCCTTTCACTCTTGCTGACATCCATTTGTCACAAATCACTCCTGACACTCTTTTACACCCATTCCACCCTGCCTGCACTCTCTTTTTCACCTCTCTTCCACAATCCCCATTACTCTATACCATTGTTCCCAAGTACTTAAACTTATCCACCTTTGCTAACTCCACTCCCTGCATCCTCACCACTCCTCTGACCTCCCTCTCATTTACACCCATGTATTCTGTCTTGTTCCTACTGACCTTCATTCCTCTCCTCCCTGGAGCATATGTCCACCTCTCCAGGGTCTCCTCAACCTGCTCCCTACTATCACTATAGATCACAATATCAGCAAACATCATATTCCATGGGGACTCCAGTCTAATCTCATCTGTCAACCTGTCCCTCACCATTGCAAATAAGATAGGGTTCAGAGCCGATCCCTGATGTAATCCCGCCTCCTCCTTGAATTCATCCGTCACTCCTACCACAGACCTCACCAAGGTCATACTTCCCTCATACAAATTCTGTACAACTCTTACATACTTCTATGCCACTCCCCACTTCCTCATACAATACCAAAACTCCTCTCGAGGCACCCTGTCATCTGCTCTCTCCAGGTCCACAAAGATGCAATGCAACTCCTTCTGGCCTTCTCTATACTTCTCCATCAACACCCTCAGAGCAAACATCACATCTGTGGTGCTCTTTCTTGGCATCAAACCATACTGTTGCTCACTAATCATCACCTCAATACTTAATCTAGCTTCCATTACTCTTTCCCATAACTTCATGCTGTGGATCATCAATTTTATTCCCCTGTAGTTACTACAGTCCTGCACATCCTCCTTATTCTTAAATACCGGCACCAATACACTTCTTTTCCACTCCTCAGGCATCTGATCACTTTCCAAGATTCCATTAAGCAATCTGGTTAAACACTCCACTGCCATCTGTCCTAAACACCTGCATTCTTCCACAAGTATGTCATCTGGACCAACGACTTTTACATTCTTCATCCTCTTCATAGCTGTTCTTCCTTCCTCCTTGCTAATCCGTTGTTTTTCTTGATTCACTATCTCCACATCATCCAACCTCTTCTATCTCTCGTTCTCTTCATTCAACATCCTCTCAAAGTATTCTTTCCATCTACATAACACACTCTCCACATATGCACATATACATATATATGCACTGTCCCACACGTGCGCATGAGAGGCAGCTAAAGGGCTTGAGTGAAGGCAGTTCTGAGGCACGCCGGGATGTGGCAGAGTGCACTGACTCTTTTACTCACTTTCGTGTAGACCATTCCCGGGAGATTCCACCTGGCTCTCTTTGACGTCACCTCCTGGACCGAGCCAATGGAAGTAGACCTTACCAGCTCCGGCCCTTCTGATGTCACGTCCAGGCTTGATCCAATGACTGATGAACACGTGCCCGATCATTATGACCTCACTTCCTGTCTTCCTCTTTAAAAGCCTGCCCTTTTTCCCTTTTCCCTCAGTCTTGTTCTGGACTCAGTTGTATGCACTTCAGTGCTGATTATTTGATAAAACCGACTTTTGCAGCCGGAATACCATATTATACGGGTGGCTGTCCCAAACCTTTATCTGTTTATGTCTCGTCTTTGTGACAACATATATATATGTATATATATATATATTGTCACACACGTACGACTAGGAGCGAGCTGAAAGGATCAAGTGGAGGTGATTACCCGCCAGGCCAGGGGGTGGCAGGGTGCTCTAAACCTTTGTCTGTTATTTCTGCAGATCAAATACGGGAAAAGCTGCCTGACCTGACGTCACTTCCTGTTCCGGCACCTAGACTGTGGCATAGTCGGCAGGATGGCCTGGTGGAATCGGAAGCCGAACCAACATTATGTCTCAACACATCATTGTGATGCACCACCAAAGACCTATCAGGTAGGAGAGTACCATTCTTGTGCTGCCGAGCTGGGGGTCTGACGGTGTGTGTCGGGGGGGGATCTGGAGTATGTTCTGACCCAGTTCACCTTAAAGAGAACCTGGGAGTGTAGGCAAAAGACCTACAGATAAGGGCCAGGTTCTGAAAGGAACACAGTGGAGACCGATTATGGGCTCCCGAGGATGGGGACCGACCCAAAAAAACCCACAAAGAAAAATTTCTTTGAAAAAGGTGGGGGTGCCCTGGGTCAGCAGGTGAGGGAGATAATGAATTAGGAGTACAACCCAGAAGAATCTCTCCGAGGACAGGCCATGAAACTATGGACAAAAGTCGGGTGTTGGCTACGGCCATATAATAAAAATGCCTCTAACATTGTGGAAAAGGTGGCCTGTGCAATAATAATAAATGGCCTACCCACTAAACTCGCCCAGCTGACCTGGGGACAATAATATAATAACATGAACACCCTCCTGGGGATCATTAACACCTTGATGGAGGAAACCTACTTGGGAGAACCAGAATGGAATCCCTGTGAACCCAGAGGGAGTTGTGCCACTAAACTAGGGTCTTTCTCTTACAGTGCGGAACATGCTTTGGAAAACTCTGATGCACAGCGGAGGGCTCGAGGGGCAGAGTCCTCCTGCTAATCCATTGGCCTTTTCTCATACGGGAGAAGCGCTAGTCAATGGCTTTAAAGTACCATCTTTATTAGACTCTGGCAGTAACATTACCATTTTTGCTCGCCATTTAGTTTTGCCTTGACAAAAGTTAAAAATAAAGACCCGTCTAACCTGTATTCATGGGGATGTCCGATCGTACAAGTCCGCCTGCTGCTACATCGGCCAAACAGCGCTGTAAAAAAATAGTGGCGGTGCATGACAATCCTCCATTCCCTTTGATAATGTGTAGAGATTGGTCTGATAAAAACTGCGGCAAAACAATCGCTATCCCTACAAAAACACTAGGTCTTGTTATGGACGCTGATTCTGCGTCCTCAGCTACCTCCACGCTGTGTACACAGCCGGTAGGGGAGCAGAATGCGGCCTTAGAGAATGACGTGGAAACAGTTGGACCATCGCAGAGCGATACGTCATCTCCAAGCACTGCACCGGCCCAGTCTGAAACCACACCCCTTGAGGTTGAGTCTGATCCCTTCAGTCGTCTGCAATTTTAGTTTAGACAGACACCGGCTTCATTTAAAAGGGAGCAATTGAATGATGACATCCTTAAATTTGCCAAAAATGCAGATGTCTTAGTAGATGGCCAGCGCACAAAACATCCCATGCCACAAGGTCCCCACTTTGTATTAAATAATGACCTTTTATATCGAGTGGCAGATCATGAAGGAGAGGTAAGGTCTCTGCTCTTAGTTCCATGGACTTACCGGCGACAAGTCTGTGAATTAGCTCATACCCACCTCCTGGGAGCCCATCTGGGTCCCGAGAAAACTTTAGAGCAAATCAAGCTCCGATTTTTTTGGCCTGGGATTAATGAGGAGGTCTGCCGTTTTTGCATGTACTGTCCAGACTGTCAATTATGGCAGAAGGGACCGTGCTCCTCTAATCCCTTTACCCCTAACTGATGTTCCATTTGAACGTATCGGGGTTGATCTGGTGGGACCCCTACAGCCTTCAGCCAGAGGACATAAATATATAATGGTCCTGGTGGATTATGCCACCCGATATCCTGAAGCTGTTTCCATTATGCTCAGCCACTTCCAAAAATATCGCACAGGAGTTGGTAGGAGTATTTGCGCGAGTCGGAATCCCTAAAGAAATCCTGACGGATCAAGGGACTCCATTTACCTTGGAGACGTTCAGGGAGACAGCTAAGTTACTGAAAATAAAGCATTTAAAGACCTCTGTATATCATCCTCAAACAGATGGTCTAGTCGAGAGGTTTAATCAAACTCTCAAGCAGATGCTATGCAGTAGTCAATGAGGACGGAAGGAACTGGGATCAGCTGCCAACCCCGTCCTTTTTGCATACCGGGAAGTCCCACAAGCATCCACGGGGTTCTCGCCCTTTGAATTATCGTGTGGACGACAACCCTGGGGTTTAATGGATATATTAAAAGAAGGATAGGAAGAGGAGGTCCTTCCCTCTGTAAATATACTTGAATATATCGCACAATTAGGAGATAGATTTGCAAAAATTAGACCTATCCTACATTCTCACATGGAGAAGGCGCAAGCAGCCCAGGCTTGTTGTTACAACCGGGGCACATCTCTTCAGAAGTTCCACCCGGGGGATCGTGTCATGGTATTGGTTCCTACCTCACACTCCAAATTACTGGCTCATTGGCAAGGCCCATATGAAGTCAAGGAGAGGAAGGGTCTGGTCGATTATTTAATTATCCAACCTAATCATCGACCTAAAGAGTGGATTTATCATGTCAATTTGCTGAAACCTTGGAAGGAAATGGATCCCGATCCCTCCTCCAGACAGCCCTGCTCACTCTTCGCTCATAAATTACACCTTAACTTCGGTGATGATTTGACTCACCAACAATGTCAGGAGCTTGAAGCAGTTATCCTGTCTGCCCCAGAGGTAGTGAGCGAAATTCCTGGACGAACCTCCCTGGTTGCGCATGAAATAGTGACGAAACAAGGGGTTATAGTCAGAGAACGCCCATATCAGATTTACCAAGCAAAAAAGGTAGAAGTGGAGTTCAAACGAATGCTGGATCAAGGTGTGACAGAGGAAAGTTTTAGTTCCCTGGTCCAGTCCCATCGTGTTGGTCAAAAAGCCAGACGAAAGTTGGAGGTTTTGCAATGACTTTTGTTGGCTTAACCAAGTCTTACAATTCGACGCCTATCCGATGCCACGAGTGGATGACCTCCTTGAGAGTCTAGGACATGCCAAATTTTTGACTACTCTTGATATGACAAAGGGGTACTGGCAGGTTCTCTTAACAGACACCACAAAGGAAAAGACTGCGTCTAGCACTCCTAGCGGACAATGGCAGTATTGTGTACTTCCATTCGGATTACATGGGGCGCCTGCTACCTTCCAACATCTGGTGGACAAAGTGCTCCGACCCCATAATTCGTACAGTGCTGCCTACTTGGATGATGTTTTCATCTATTCCAGCACATGGAAGGAAAATCTACTGCAGGTTGATGCTGTATTACGGACACTAGCGAATGCCGGACTTTGTATTAATCCAAAGAAATGCTATTTTGGGTTGGTCGAAGCCAAATATTTAGGTTGCCTAGTGGGCCGGGGTATGGTCAAACCACAATGCTCCAAAATAGATGCCATAGTGAATTGGCCAAAGTCTGATAGATAAGCAAGGGGCAGGTACAAGCATTTCTCAGCTTAGCGGGTTACTATAGCTGGTTTGTACCCTGGTTTTCCGAGACAGCAACACCCTTGACATACCTGACAAAGAAGGGGAAACCTAACCATGTTGTTTGGGATGATAATACTGGCGCTGCATTTAGTGACCTTAAGCAAGCCCTTATGTCAGCTCCTATTTTGAAGGCACATGGTTTTACCTTGCCTTTCATTCTCCAGACAGATGCTTCGGACACAGGTCTTGGTGCCGTGCTGAGCCAAAGTGACGATGGAGTGGAACACCCTGTTATGTACCGGAGTCGGAAACTGTTGGACAGACAGACCAGGTATGCAGCAGTGGAGCAGGAGGATTTGGCGATAAAATGGGCAATTACACAGCTGAGGTACTACCTCCTGGGTCGGCAATTCACCCTGGTGACTGACCATGCACCATTACAGTGGGTGGCGTTACACAGGGACTTGAATCCACAAGTCACAAGGTGGTTTTTGGACCTACAGCCTTATAAATTTTCAGTCATTTATTGTCGAGGTCTACTGCAGGCCAATGCTGATGCCCTTTCCCGGTGCCACAACCTCATGAGCGGGTATGCGCTGAGGTGGGGGCCATGTCCCACACGTACGACCAGGAACGAGCTGAAGGGAACAAGTGGAGGTGATTACCCGCCAAGCCAGGGGTTGGCAGGGTGCTCTAAACGTCTGCCTGTTATTTCTGCAGATCAAATACGGGAAAACCTGCCTGACCTGACGTCACTTCCTGTTCCGGCACCCAGAATGACGTCACTTCCGGGTTACAGAGGATAAAATCCTCCATCTTGGCTAACTAAATCAGTTCAGTGTGGGAACTCAGACAAGCAATATCGCTGCGTTGAATTTAATCCTTTACGGGTGGCTGCCCCAAACCTTTTTTAAGAGTGTTGAAACTCGTTCTTTTACTATATCTATACTAATTAAAGGCAAAGCCTTCACTGACTGACTGACTGACTGACTGACTGACTGACTCACTAATTCTCCAACTTCCCGTGTAGGTAGAAGGCTGAAATTTGGCAGGCTTATTCCTTACAGCTTACTTACAAAAGTTAAGCAGGTTTCATTTCGAAATTCTACACGTAACGGTCGAGAACGGTCGACAACGTCCGCCATGTTGAACTCTCTTATTTATGGCTCCATTTTCAGGAAATTTGGTAGGCGGCTTCCCTGCGCTAACCGAAGCACGTACTTATTTCGATAGTATGACGCCATTGTCGGCCGCCATATTGAACTTTCCAACGTCACTAAATTTCCAAATTCCCATGTAGGTAGAAGGCTGACCCCATCTTCATAATATTTGGTAGGTGGCTTCCCGGCGCTAACCAAAACCAATGTACATACTTATTTCGGTGGTATGACGCCACTGTCAGTCGCCATATTGAACTTTTCAACGTCACTAATTCTACAACTTCCCGTGTAGGTAGAAGGCTGAAATTTGGTACTTATATCGGTGGTATGATGCCACTGTCGGCCGCCATATTGAACTTTTCAACGGTCTGTGTTACTTATGGGCCCATCTTCAAGAAATTTGGTACGCGGGTTCCCAATGCTAACTGAATCCTACTTACATACATAAATACGTCCATAGCATGCAGCTCAGTCACCGTTGTTGGCTGCCTGCATATATAAGGTCGTTCGTCGCTCCAGTCTCTACATTCCCTTCCTTGCTTCGCCACGGGATTCTCGCCTCCCTGCTGATAAATACAGCCTTTTTATTTAATCCACGGCTTCTCCGCTGTTTTATTGTTCATTTATTACGATTATAGCTATTGTTTAGGTATTTTAGACTTACTGTACATTGTTCAGGTACCCATTTCCTTTATCATTCCAACCGTACCCCCATTAACATGTCTATTGAGGTGATCACCATCGTTCAAAGAACTGTCACTTACCGAGTGGTTTTTATGCCCAGAGATGGCACCTGCCTTTTCCATTTTCTTTGTTACATACTGCACGGCTATATCAGGCTCACTCTTGATATCCGGAGGAACATTGTGTCTTATGTATTGAATGACTGGGACAGGTTCAAAGTGTGGACTGATGACGGTACAGGAGATAATTATACTACACAGGAGCACTATAAGAGTAAAATGCTTAAGCCCTTCACCTATGCATCTGCATGTGAGTTGATAGCTGCCGCTGAATTGTTCGGTTGTAAACTTTCAAGTGTACGAAATGGCCAAATATTTTACACCTTTTGACAACCGCCAATGCCTCTTAAACATCTTAGATTGACAGGTGACTATTTCAGTAGTGGACACTTTTATGTTTATGAATGTTTAAACTCTCAAAAGCTGGATGTGAAGTTATCGATGAAACTGGTTGTATACTTACAGCGCTTGACAGATGCCGAATGTCTCTTCAACACAAGTCCTACAAATGCTGTAGTAATTGAAACAAACCATGAAACTCAAACCAATTATGACAGCAGCAATCCAAGCTGTGAGATTTGAAACATGATTACTGTTCACATGGCCAACTGTACGTTGCATGCTCAAGAGTAAACTCAGCGCAGAGCTTGGTAATATTACAACCGGAGGGCCGAACTCACAATGTGGTATACAAAGAAATCCTTAACAAATAATTATTCGTATATTTTCCCTCAGTTTAAAAAGGTTTAACTTTCTTCTTAATAAAAATTTTAAGGCAGTACTTCGCTGCCTTATACTAGCAGAATACCCGCGCTTCGCAGCGGAGAAGTAGTGTGTTAAAAAGCAATGAAAAAGAAAAGGAAACATTTTGAAAATAACGTAACATGATTGTCAATGTAATTGTTTTGTCACTGTTGTGAGTGATGAGTGTTGCTGTCATATATATATATATATATATATATATATATATATATATATATATATTCAGCAAAAAAGCGTCCCTTTTCAGGACTGTGTATTTCAACAATAATGTTTTAAAAATCTAAATAACTTTACAGATCTTCATTGTAAAGGGTTTAAACAATGTTTTCCATGCATGTTCAATAAACCATAATCAATTAATTAACATGCACCTGTGGAATGGTCGTTAAGACCTTAACAGCTTACAGAAAGTAGGCATTTAAGGTCACAGTTCTAAAAACGCAGGACACTAAAGAGACTTGTCTACCGACTATGAAAAACACCCAAAAAAGATGCCAGGGTCCCTGCTCATCTGCGTGAACGTGCATTAGGCATGCTGCAGGGAGGCATGAGGACTGCTGATGTGGCTAGGGCAATAAATTGCCATGTCCGCACTGTGAGACGCCTAAGACAGCGCTACAGGGAGACAGGAAGGACAGCTGATCATCCTCGCAGTGGAAGACCATGTGTAACAACACCTGCACAGGATCGGTACATCCGAATATCACACCTGCGTGACAGCTACAGGATGGCCACAACAACTGCCCGAGTCACACCAGGAACACACAATCCCTCCATCAGTGCTTAGACTGTCCGCAATAGGCTGAGAGAGGCTGGACTGAGGGCTTGTAGGCCCGTTGTAAGGCAGCTCCTTACCAGACATCACCAGCAACAACGCCGCCTATGGGCACAAACCCACCTTCGCTGGACCAGACAGGAGTGGCAAAAAGTGCTCTTCACTGATGAGTCATGGTTTTGTCTCACCAGGGGTGCTGGACGGATTCGTGTTTATCACCGAAGGAATTGAGCACGTCTGGGACCTGTTGGATCGCAGGGTGAGGGCTAGGGCCATTCCCCCTAGAAATGTCCAGGAACGTGCAGGTGCCTTGGTGGAAGAGTGGGGTAACATCTCACAGCAAGCACTGACAAATCTGGTCCAGTCCATGAGGAGGAGATGCACTGCAGTACTTCAAGCAGCTGGTGGCCACACCAGATACTGACTGGTACTTTTGATTTTGAGCCTCCCTTCATTCAGGGACACATTGTGAAACATTTTTAGTTTATGTCTTATGGTGTTGACTCTTTTAGTGCTCATACAAATATTTACACATTACGTTTACTGAAAGTAAAAACAGTTGAAAGTCAGAGGACGTTTTTGCTGAGTATATATATATATATATATACACACACACACACACACACATATAAACATATATATATATATCTATATACATACATATTCATACATATATACATATACACACATATATATACACACACACATATATACATACATATATATATACACACACACACACATTTTATATATATATATATATATATATATATATATATATATATATATATATATATATATATATATATATATATATGTATACAAACAGTCTTTGGGGTGCGAGCAACTGTTTCTGGGGGTGCCAGAATCTATGAAGGAAGAAAAATGAATAACATTATTTGTACAAAATCTTAATTTATTTATCCATTCCTAAATAATTAAATGGGCAGGCTATTTCAGTATCAGTGCAATACGCTGTTTGTTAAAACGGATGACTCCGCTCTTAGTGCAAGTCTGCCTGGATATTATGAACTATCGTATCTGTTCAAGTTCTATTTAAATTTTAAATAGAAGGAATTTTTATTTAGTCGACAGAATATTATTCGAATAAATCAACTCAAACCTTAAATAACTTATAATATTTTGCTCTCCATAAAAATATATCCTGTCTAAATTATACAAGTTAGAAATAAAGTAAACGTTAAAAGAACAAACATTCAAATTTCTTTACTCTTATGTAATTTTATATAAAAAATAAACTTAAATTTTAAATATCCCAAAAGATTTTGCTCTCCATAAAAATATATCCTGTCAAAATTATACAAATTCAAATATGAACATGCTGCATAACAAAACCTGGAAATATAAATAAAATGTGTTCTTTTCAGCAATAACAAATCAAATCATTCAGTTGTCTTTGCTCTTATGTCATTTTATCAGATTTGGACGCCTGGCATCTTTTTTTGGCAACAAGTTCGTTTATGTTTGGTGTGAGGTTCTGTGTTGTGGAGATTCTCAGGATGGACTGCAGGTGCTCATCAGTGAGGTGACTCCTGTGTGCTGTTTTGTTAGTCTTCATGACTGAGAAGAGCTTCTCACACAGATATGTGCTACCAAACATGCACAAGGTTCGAGCCGCATGTAGACGGAGCTGGAGCATTTCTGCGGGAATGGAGTGAATAAACTGTGCGGGCCCTGCAGTATCATACTTTGCCTTCAGTGTGCCATTACACTGCAGCTCAATCACCTCCATCTGAATCTGCACAGGTGCAGTTTCCACATCGACGGCAAATGGGTTGCGAAACAACTCAAAATTCTTTTTTTGTTCTTCAAAGTCACCAAAGCGCCGTGCGAACTCAGTGCGCTCAGTTTATCAGCAAAGTGCGTATTTGGGAACACCGTTGTGCCGACTTGGTTCAACATTACTTGGCAACAGGGAAAGTGGGGCAAGTTGCACTGGTGAATTTGTGTCTCCCAAAAGTAGCTTCACTTGAAATCACTTTGTGATTTTGCACGGTAAAAACGTCTGCTGAAGTGTCAGATTCTTCTTTAACTCTTCTGCTTTCTGTATCTTGTGCATTGCATTCAGGTCTTTCAGGTTATCTTGATGTTTTGTCTCATAGTGCCGTCTTAGATTAAATTCTGTAATTACAGCCACATTAGCTCCACAAATGAGACACACTGGTTTACCAGCAATGTCAGCCTCCCATCGGTTTTTAAATGCTCTATGTTAAGAATCACCTTTTCTCTTCAGCATCGTGTGGGCTAGCTTCGCAATAACTAGCAGCATCATAAGCTAGACTTGATTAACGCGGTAAGTGTGTGGCAAGGCAGCTGAAGCGCTGCATTATGGGATCTGTAGTTTATTGTGTTACCAGCGCTTCATATCCCCGGCCATTAATAACAATAATATATAAAATGATCTCGGGCGGATATAATTACACGCGGGCGGATGTGGCCTGGGCCTTGAGTTTGACACATATGGACTAAATAGAACTTGAAAAGATATATTTTTTCGAATGTGATCGCGCAATTCAGATCGAGTTGACGCGCACCACAGTACATCAAGCCCGCGTGCTATTGTGGTTTTGCCTGCGTGCCTCAATAAGTTACCCTCCCTCGCTCTTACTTTTTTACCGTTCATCTAATGAATACACTGAGTATGGCTTTACCAAAACAATCATTGATCGCGAATAAAGTATCCAATATTCATAAAGCTTCAATTGGTGATCTGTCTTTCTGCATTAACCGCATATTTTTTCATACATCTCAAACCAAGGGGATGCTAGGCTAAAATGAAACAGGAAGCACACGTACATACTCAGTGCATCCCCTCTCGGGAATCGAACCTCGGACGCCGGCGCTAGAGGCAAAGCCTCTACTATTGTGACACGGCGTGTGGTTTGTCTATTTGAGCGTAGAAGTGTAATTCGGTTTTTGTTCAGCACTCTTTGGAACTGTTGCTTTTTGTCTGCGCACTGTGTCAGTTCACGTGAGCGGCTGAATGTGGTTTTATATGTCACTCGCTCGCTTCTAATTGTTTCGCTGCCTTCTTAATTATATAATGTATGTTTTCTTCAGCGGTTTTTAGAGCCCTTCCTGGTTTTCTACGTACTGCATGATTACGTGGGAGGCGTGATGATGTCACACGAAACTCCACCCCCCCCACGGCTTTCGAGCTCAACTCTATTACAGTATATGCAGAAAAATAGCTTCCAGTTATGACCATTACGTAGAATTTGAAATGAAACCTGCCCAACTTTTGTAAGGAAGCTGTAAGGAATGAGCCTGCCAAATTTCAGCCTTCTACCTATACGGGAAGTTGGAGAATTAGTGATGAGTCAGTGAGTCAGTCAGTGAGGGCTTTGCCTTTTATTAGTATAGATATATACATATATATATATATATATACATACATCAAAATACCCACGCTTCACAGCGGAGAAGTAGTGTGTTAAAGAAGTTATGAAAAAGAAAAGGAAACATTTTAAAAATAACATAACCTGATTGTCAATGTGATTGTTTTGTCACTGTTATGAGTGTTGCTGTCATCAAGCATTTGATTATCATTATTTCTTTCAATCAGGTTCGTATTTGGAGGACGTGCTGTTTTGAAGTTACATTCTGTGTTTGTCAACCGTTGTAAACAGGTAACAGGTTTCATTCATCGAAGTGTTCACTACGTAATAAGATTGTTAAGTCTTATGATAATGTTCCCGCATGGAGGATTTAGAGAGACGCACTGGGAGAAGTATAATCTGAACCTCTCTACAGTCTCGTTTATTTTCGGGTTGAAATGTTCATCAAATTTACGTATCATCTGGTCCAGTGGCGGACCGTGCATTTCATACCTAGGCCTTCAGTAGTGTTCTGTCTAAATCAACCCGCCTCTCAAAAACTAATTTACAGTTATAAAAACCATTTTAATATGCAGAAATACAGTATAAAGATCCGCTGCATCGCAGATAGAGAACTCCTGTAGCCACAATAAATGCCTTTATTGAATAGACAAACCAGGGATGAACAAGTTCCTTTCTACTGCAGCTACAGCCGCGACAGACATAGGAAACATCAATAATCTATACTAATAAAAGGCAAAGCCCTCACTGACTCACTGACTAATTCTCCAACTTCCCGTGTAGGTAGAAGGCTGAAATTTGGCAGGCTCATTCCTTACAGCTTACTTACAAAAGTTGGGCAGGTTTCATTTAGAAATTCTATGCGTAATGGTCATAACTGGAACCTATTTTTCTCCATATACTGTAATGGAGTTCACCTCGATGGCCGTGGGGGGGGCGGAGTTTAGTGTGACATCATCACGCCTCCCATGTAATCACGTGAACTGACTGTGAGTGCAATACGTAGAAAACAAGGAAGATCTCTAAAAAGCACTGAAGAAAACATGCATTATACAATTGAGAAGGCAGCGAAACAATAAGAAGCGAGTGACTGAAACATACAAGCATATTCATAAGTGCAGCTACTGCGGAAACAAAGCACGGTGTAAACCTAAAGTTTAAATTAAGTTCATAGACAGGCTGCCACTGGCGTTTGTCATGCCCACGACTAATGCGGAATACAAGTTTAATGAGAGGACGCAGGGTATAAACGAGGGTTTTGATCACTTTTTAACTAAGTTAAAATTGTTGGTGAAGGGCTGTGCTTATGCAAAATCCGAGACACTGTGTTTGTGGGGGGATTGACAGTTGAGGCGGGTGGGGGAGTGACGTCATCCTCTCCCCTCCCATTCACCTCATTTCGCTCTGAGCTGAGCTCCACAGCTAACGCGGTCTTGCGGAAGCAACTTTGTCATGCTGCCACCAAATGCTCACAGAAAAATCCACAAGTTAATACACACGTTGTCTCTAGAGTTTTCCACACTCAGAAATGCATATGCTGTTAGCACTAGCAGTACGAGTTTGAGTACCAACAAAAGGTGTCGGCAGCCCAAAACTGATGAAATAACTGGCTTCAGGACCAAAATTAGTAAGTCAACATCGGTCAAACTTACAAATTCTCTCGCAAAATGGATTGCTTTGGACTGTAGACCACTAACACTGCTGGAAGATAGGGGGTTAGAAAATGTGCTACAGTTAGCGTCAGGTCATCCAACTTTTCAACTACCGTGCCAAGAGACTATTTCAAGTAAAATTCAATAGCTTTATGACACTGAAAAGCAAGCAAAATTAGATGCATTACAGAAAGCGGACTTTTTGGCTATTATTGGGGATCATTGGACTACAGTGACCGTTAGTAATTTTAATTACATCTAATTACAAAATGTTCAATGATCACACTGTTTTAGCCTAATGTACAAAATAATTTTGGCTAAGGTTACTCAGAGTTTAAAGGTGACGCTGGTCAAAAAAATTTTTTTTAATGTTTCTGCCTTATTTTTTTAAGATGAAAAACTGCACTTTATGTTGAAATTTTTCTTAATATTATTTATATAAGACAATACCATTCTGAATATGTACTTAAAGTACTTAGAATACCACTTTATTTTTAAGTCTGCCCAATTTTAGCCACGGATGATGATTCTGATTTGAATTGAAATGCAGTTTAAATGCATCTTTTTTTTCAGAAATGAGAATTTACAATATTCATGTCCATGTCTATTATTTGATTCTGTAAGCCCACTAAAACCCTTATAAATTAAAAAAAACATTTGCGCTTTGGGGCAAATTTACGTGTCTTGATTACATGCGATGAATCAAGATTAATTAATTACAAAGCCTCTAATTAATTAGATTAATTTTTTTAATCGAGTCCCACCCCTAATATATATATATATATATATATATATATATATATATATATATATATATATATGTGTGTGTGTGTGTGCGTGCGTGTGTGTGTGTGCGTGGATATATATATATATATATATATATATATATATATATATACATATGTATGCATATATATGTATATATATGTGGATGTATATGTATATATACTGTATATATGTGGATGTATATGTATATATACTGTATATATGTGTGTATATGTATATATATGTGTGTGTGTGTGTGTGAGTGTGAGTATATACAGTGGTACCTCGGTATACGTCTGCTTTGGAATAAGTCCAACTTTGTATACGTCCTGTTTAGACACGAAATATTTTGCTTGGTACACGACCTTTGTTTGGAATACGACTTGCTTGCTAACCTTGTTTACCTCACTCGAGACAAAGCCACGACTGCCCTCGAGTGTCAGTGTGCCAGTTGCTACCATTCAGTGAACAACCCGCGCTATAACTCTCTGTTAACTTTCACGTGTGTGCTATAGCGGGTCCACAGCTCCTGTCAAAGTCCAGCTTTAAAATAAATAATCACCGCGCTCACGGCTTGGTGAGGGGGCGTGGTGGTTATGTGGCTGAAGGTTGTCAGGGCAATTCGCGATGTGGCCGTTTCTCACTAAAGTGCACAGGTGAGAGACCATCCGCATTCATGATTGTTCCTGGGGCTGCTTATCTTGATAAACAGAAGCGCGAGTCGGCTAGAAGGGGAGCAAAAACAAAGAACGGACAGGAGGTTGAGAGAGAGAGAGAGAGATCGAGCGCACGCGAAGTAGCTGAAGTAGGCAGCGTGAAGGTCAGCTGCAAGTAGGGCGACTCCCCTGTTGGGAAGCAGGGGGGCCGCCAGGTAAAAAGGCACCGGGCTTCTTCTTGTTTTTTTTTTTTTTTTAAAGAATGCTTCCCGCTATATTTTAACCTTGTTGTTTTTAAGAAGACTTTTTTCTATTGGTTTTAACCTCCATGTTTCACTTCTGATTTTATGGATTATTTATTGGAACTTTGGAGACTGCACTTTAATTTTAACACCTTGTTTTGTTAATTGTTTTAATAAAAGCACTTTGCACTTTTTCACCATCCCCTTGCTTCGTTGTTACTGATGAGCTTAGCAGTGAGGCATATTACTGACAGTGTAGGGTTCAAGGGCTCCCCGACAGCAGATGGGAGCATACAGCAAACCCGCATTGTCACAAAGTGATTTTGTGTTTTTTTCATGTAAATTTGAATTGATTGTTGAAAAGTATGAAGGTGGCATGCGTATCCGGGACATGGCTGTTGCATACCGTTTGCCGAGAACGACGGTACCTACAAATGTGAAAAACAGATGTTATTAAAAAGTAAAGTGAGGTAAAATTTTCATCTATTTCATCTAATTGCTTTTGTATTTATGTATTTTAGTATTAAGCAGTGTTTAGATTATTTTATACAACCCCATCAATTTATAATATGCCAATAGCAATAGGATTTTTTTTCATGGAAACGGATTAATCATTTTCCCATTATTTCTTATGGGAAAAATTGGTTTGGTATACGTCCTGTTTGGTATAAGTCCAAGGACCTGGAAAGGATTAATGACATATGCCGAGGTTCCACTGTGTATATATATATATATATATATATATATATATATATATATATATATATATGACAGCAACACTGTCAGTGTCAATCATGTTACGTTATTACTAAAATGTTTCCTTTTCTTTTTCATTACTTCTTTAACATACTACTTCTCCGCTGCGAAGCGCGGGTATTTTGCTAGTAACTCATAAACTTGCATTATTATTTAGGAAAATCGCAACATTTTCCTCACCAAATATTGGGATTATTTGTAAACAAAATCCATCCTCCTCTCTTTCCTCAAAAACAGTTCAATTACTTTGTCGTATAGATTATCCGTGCGCTTCAGTTCCATCAAAAAGTCCCTTTCTATCGCCATCGAAGCTAATGCTGAAAGTCGAACCTGCCCTGTCATATTTCTGGCATAAGTTTTAATTCGCTTTCTGTCCGCTCGACAGAAGCAGTGTACACGGGAATGATCACCGCCAAATATAACAATGTGTACAGCTGCCCCATGCTCTCATTCAGAATTTTCTGATGAAAGAAGTCAAGGAGATCAGTGGGAGAGTTTCCTGCAAAATTATCCATGGCATACATCACAGTCAGTTCTGTTTTTAGCCGAGACAGATCAAAAACTGCTCCGTGGCTCTTGTGTTAAACTGGAGAAGGCTGCGTGCGGGAAATTTTTCTTGTATTCCCGAAACTTCTGGGGGTCGAGGAGCATGACAAACATCAGTTTTTCATGGTCTTGAAATCTGGTCTGTGTCTGGCAAATAATATTGTTCAGAATCCTGCCATGGAGTTGGCCATAGTGCGCGCGAGGATCTTGCGCTCGGAGTGTCTGCGGTGCGTTCAGTGGCCTCGTAGAGTTCCTCATATCGGCTTCTATCCATAGCCCTACTGACACCAACTCAAAATCTGATTGGTTGAAGCAACAGTTTAATCGACATTTATTCTGTGTTAGAGGGCCTGCACAACGTATTGTCAAGGCCTCTCTGCCTGACAACAAATGATGGCTTAAATGTGATTGGTTAAATGCTTTAATACGAAAATACATGTCTGGAAGCAGGACAACCATCGGATTAAACTTGTATCTCGCGAATAGTATGTGTGACCTTGCAATGTCCACAGCTTTATTTAATTTTAGCTCAGACCCGGCACTTAAAAGTTTCTCTCGCACATTCGCTGAGGGAGGGTTTCTGCAGTATCTGCACTTATGAATATACTAAGCACAGTCCTTCAACCGCGAATATTGACCTTATATGGGCAGGCACTCAATTACGTGGGAGGCGTGATGATGTGAGACGCAACTCTGCCTCAGTGAGTCAGTCAGTCAGTCAGTGAGGGCTTTACCTTTTATTAGTATAGATGACCTAAAATGGTTAATTCATGTTAATAGATCAGAATTTCTTTTAATAATATAAATCAACTTTGTTTTTCACAAGAAAAAAAGACTAGAACAGAAAAAGCAATTCATTTAATTACAAAGTCTGACTGACTACCAAAGTATAAACACTATAAAGTTGTTTTTTGTAGCAGTTCTCAATCATGTTAGTTATTTTCTTTGCAATTGAATCTTTCCATCCATTAGTGTCCATTGGCAAAGCAATCCGTCAAAATTGAAACCTTCACTTAGTTCCCATTGGAATCTTGATAGGAAAATCAATAGCAAAAGCCACAGGATATTCCCAGAACCTGGAGAGCAGCTTATGCACAAGGCTCCAATAGTATCCCTTTGCAGTCTCTGCTGGTTTGATGTCAGTCTTAGTACATCTCAGGGCTCCTGGTTCAGCCAGGGAGCTATTGATCAAACTTTGCAATGCTTTATCAAGCCTTGTCATTTCCAGTCAAAAGAGACTTCATCAAGGACTAGCAATTCATGAGATATCTATAAGCCCTAAGGCTTTCATGTCTTCACTCAAACAAGACTCATCAATAAAACAGCAGGAGTCTGTAATGATCATAAACTTCAGGATACTGGAGTAGGTAATGCTACAGTTGATGCAGAAATTGTATTCACCAAGAACAACAAAAACAATGTGTAACCAAGAGTTAAGATTATAGTTCTCAGGTTCCATCTTAATATTAACTATATTACCTATTGCTCATAGACTGTATATTTCACTCTCTGTAGAAAGCAAATTCTGCCTTTGCATGGTTGTTTACTGTTTTTTTCTTCAGATCCCAAAATTGACACTTTCAGTTAAATTGATTGTTGACTATGGTAAAAGAGAGTGCTAATGATGCAGCAGGACTGAAAGTCTGAAACCTTAATTAAGGTCAGCAGAAGAAACGTATCCCAGTCATGTAAACTTAAACTATATTAGTCATCAAAAATACAACATAACATTCTCAATCCTTATTAATGCAATTCAGAGGCTTCCCAATAGTGCCCATCATCCCAATAGCGCTGGGCACATTGCAGAAATCAGTCCTAAACAGTTTATCACCTATATATACACTTACATTCACAGTGTACCAATTTGGAATTCAAATAGACCTAACCTACATGTCTTTGGTAAAGTGGCAGGGAAACTTGATTATGCAAGAAAAACCCAATCCAGGCATGGGGGAAAAAGTGCAAACCCAACTTGGATAATGATCAGGCGTGGCAACTGAAGGCTGGGTCAGCAAGGTAACAGTGCTAGTAGTTTTACATTTAAAGCATAAACATAATAGGAGTCTAACTGTGCTAAGAAGCAAGAAAGAAACCCCAAATATTTTGATATCTGACATTCATTTATCCTGCTTATATCAAGTTTGAATAGGTTAAGACTGATGGAAGGTAAGACGCAAGCCCTAAGTGAAACAGCAATGAGAATACAAAGAAGTATCAAGGTGTAACTTCTTTCAGTTTATGTGAAGCAAATTTTAAATTGAGTACTTCATACTATACTTAGCTTAAGTGTGAACTGCACCACCTTTTGGGTATCTTGTCAGTGTTAATGTAATATCTTTTCCAAAGGTTCTCCTTTTCTCCCTCATTCAAGGACATGCTTGTAGAAACTTGGAGTCAGTATTTAAGTGTTCTTAAGTAACTAGATCAATGGCATTGCACACTACATAACAAACGTCTTACTGAAGACAATGAAAACTATCAATTGCTCAAAGGCAGAGTAATAACCTTTTTTTTTTTTTTAAAGAATCTTATTTCTGCATTATAATACAGTCGTGTTTTATTGTGGGATGTTAAACAATTTTTGAAGGAGGTCTGCCTAATGAGAGTGAAACTAGACATGTTTTCTTGAAAACACAAAATAAACAAACAAAAAATGACTCATAGGGAAGGATTTGTTCTTCAGAGATTTATAAGAAAAACAGCGTTAATCTAAGATAATCTCCAGATCCAAGAACATGACTTACTGCCTAACCTTGAGCAAACCATCTAGCCATACTTGTGACACACCTTTAGTATAAAAATATCCATGAGATTTTGTGTGTTCTTATTAATAAAGGAATTATAATATGTTTTTAATTAGTAGTCCAGAGAGGAAAAACAAAAAATACAGGGAATATTTAGTAGTGACACAGTCAGTCAACACTGGGCAATATTTGTGCCCTATACCTTATTTTTGGAACGGTTGTTTTTTTGGTGTTATTTCTTTTAAATATTTAATCAAACTATTAATACTAGATGTGTATTATTAACTATTCTGAACATCTTCTTAGAGATTTCAGCCTTATCTTGCAGAGTATGAAGGAAAACACAATAACAAATGCCATTCTTAAATAGATACTTGACAAAGTGAAAAACAGTTTTTCTACAAACATCTTCTTTTGAGCTGCAAAGTACATTTCAAATGAAACACCAGAATTTCATGATGACAAGTAAAAAAAATGTGTCATTAGCCACATTTTCAGTTACCACATTGTATTTATTTTTTTTTACGCAACCACTCTGCTAAATCACACACAGCATTACATGAAAAGGCTGCAAGAAAACTCCGATATTCACGTTTGCAATGTATGAGAACCGTCAGTGCCAGAATGTGGTTGATTGTAAACTTCTTAGGCTCCAGTCACGGGTAGGTGAGCAAGTAATCATGGATCCTATTGAAGATGACCCTAGCAAGGAATTACCCGGAACTGTTCAAAGCTAATTAGAGACAAAACGTCACAAACCATGTACCTAGAGATGTCCAACGTCCTAGCCAAAAGATCAGTTTTAAACAGCTGCTCAAAGTAGTCAGCTAAGCAGGTCAAAACTGCAAGTGTCATCAGTAAGGACCATTCCATCAAGCATCTGCCTGCAATTCTCTGAGGAACAGATTTGGGTGTGCATAATGCTTAGATTCCTCTGTAAGCAGGACGTGGTTTCTTGCAGTGAAGCTGTGACCGTTTAGCAGTGAACAGGAGCCCCGCCAACTAAAAGGTCTCTCACAGGCTGCAGACGCAGGAAGTTTGTGTGTGGTCATGTGACTGCATGGCTACGGAGTGATGTGATTATTGTTGCTAAGTCTGATTGGTGAAACATAGTCATGTGATTATTGTTGCTACGTCTGATTGGTGAAACAGTCATGCAGTAGATCCACTGGCAGTGTAATGTGTAAATGGAAAAAAGTCCCCCTGTAGTTACTACAGTTATGCACAACCCTTCTTATTCTTAAATATCGGCACCAGTACACTTCTTCTCCACTCCTCTGGCATCCTCTCACTTTCCAAGATTCCATTAAACAATTTGGTTAAAAACTCCACTGCCATCTCTCCTAAACACCTCCATGCTTCCACTGGCATGTCATTTGGACCAACGGCTTTTCCATTCTTCATCCTCTTCATAGCTGTCCTTACTTCCTCCTTGCTAATCCATTGCACTTCCTGATTCACCATCTCCACATCATCCAGCCTTCTCTCTCTCTCATTCTCTTCATTAATCAGCCTAAACGTAACAGATTAAATGTAACTAGTTACTACCCACCTCTGGTGGTAGCCTACTGAACCTAAGCTGGATCATCATAGTAGCAACAAGTCATCTCTGGTCACAAACTGGGTACTTCTGTAGACCATGCAGTTTTGTAAGAGCCTCCAGCATCTGCCCACGAGGATGTGATCAATCTCCTTCACCGCACCACCATTATTGGAGTAGCAAGTCCAATAATGGCGCTCACAGCGCTGGAACCAGTATCCAGCGATCCGCAGTCCATGACCTTTTGCAAAGTCAAGGAACTTGGTGCAACTTTCACCACGAGTCACCAGATAGGGGCCAACACAATCCTCAAAGCCAGCTCTGTCAGTACCAATGGTCGCACTGAAAACACACATGACCAGAGAGGTGTCACCTTGTGGGCACCATCTTTCAGTTTAATTTTGAGGTGTGTGTTCAGTGTTATTCTGAATACATAAGCAATACTGTGAGTTTAATTTACTGAAAACTGTTGTTTTTAAGGAAAGTGTGTGTTTGTGTGCATGTTCATTGCACAACCAGTGCTAGTAGTGCTAAGTGTTTGATTTCTATTTATTTTCTATTTATGAATTTTGTTTCTAATTTCAAATTATATTTTTTACAATCCAACTAATCGACTGACAAAATAATTGGAAGGTTAATCAATTATCAAAATTATTACTTGCAGCCCTACTTTCTTTGTAAATTGGTCAAGTCATAAATTACGTTCAGCTCTGTACTCTATTCCAGCTGACACTAACAATACTGAAGCAAGGAGTTTACTAAGTAGAGCCTTGAAGAGATACTACTCTGCCAGTGTGTTGGTAACTATAAGTGAGGATGTTGCCAACAATAATATATGTGACATTAGGTTCACTCAGAGAACTTGACAAGACTGACACTATAATAGAAAACACACCCACAAAATCAGCTGGCAGGGAATTCAGCTCTAGATCTGATTTTCAATGTATTATGTAAACTTCTTCCTAATTAAAGTCAAGTATCACTTGTGAAAGACTTGAGGAAAAGTCATTTTTTAGCAGAAAGTTAAAATCACTCTTATATTAAGAACCAAAATCATGAAAAATGAATTTTCTTTACTATTTAGAAATTTTTAAAAATCTCACTATCCCTTTAGGATAACAGTTCTCAACCGGTGGTACGTGTACCCCTAGGGGTACGGGAAGGGTTATGCAGGGGTACGCAGCGACATATAATTTTGTGGGTTTTTTTTTTTCATTTTCTTTCTGTTTCGATTTCAAACTCAAAAGTAGGAAAAAAGAAGAAAATGTAATTCAAGGGCTTCAAGAGGAAGGAATTCAGGTGTAGTTGCAAAAACTGATTCATGACTGCTATTCTAAATAATGATAGTTTCAATGCTTTAGTTTAAATTTTTAAACTTAAAACAACCAAAGAGTTTGAAGAAGGTCGCCAGTTCGCTGCGTGACTCATCAGCAAAATACGTGCAACAGTGCAGCTGTACTATAGCATGGAGTAGATTTGCTTCGGAAAGTGGGGGCAACATGTGAGTAAACTCCCCAGCGGGGTGGTAGCTTTTAAGAGAGGGCAACCTCTTCAATGCAAGAAAGGAATTGAAGGTAGTTATAACACTTGTGTTTGCATTGTTCGCGGGAACCCCAAAAATGGACCGGTTTTTAGTGGAAGTGGTACCGATGCGTTTGCGAAAGTGACTGATTTGGAAGGTGTTGGGTCGTCTTCTGATAAGACAGGCCAAGGAATTCCTCAAAAACACCTGCGGTAGCAGCAAGATAAGAAGCCACCAGAAGATTCATCTACGGGCAGAAAAATATGAATATATTCTGCAGAATATTTAGGCTACGGTTTTGTCAGCAATGGTGCAGACCCTCCACATCCAGTCTGTCATATGCAACGAAACTCTGCCCAATCACAGCATTAAACAGTCGCTTCTGAAGAGACGCCTACAAACCAAACACGGAGAATTGAAACATGAACCGCTGGAATATTTTAAGAGGCAACATGAGAGTATGATGAAAGGCACCACAATGTTTCACTGATATCTGCATACGTCTGAGAAAACTTTGTGCGCCTCACATGAAGTATGTCTTTTGGTAGCGAAAACATGGAAACCTCATACTATTGCTGAGGAGTTGGTACTTCCTGCAGCACTAAAAACTGCAGAAATAATGATAGACAAGAAAGCAGTCGATACGGTGAAAACTATCCCACATTTCGGATGCTACTATATCAAGGAGAATTCAAGAAATGGCTGACGATGTAATCCAGCAAGTTTGTGAGCAGATCAAACTCAGAAAACAATTTGCATTACAACTGGATGAGACGTATCAAATGATGCTTAGTTGATGATTTTTGTTCGGTATGTTGATCACGTGAAGGGACATTCAGAAGAAGTATTAGCTTGCAAAGCTTTGCTGCGAAAAACAACAGCACAAGAGATTTTCAGAATTCTTTCAGAGTGTCCTCATGGACTTGAATGGATGTGGTGTGTTTCTGTGTGCACAGATGGCGCAGCTAACATAACAGGCCACCGAGGAGGCTTAAAAGCATTGGTGAAAGGGAAAAATCCATCAGTACAATGGAATCACTGCATTATTCATCGACAATCACTCACCTCGAAACACTTAAGCGTGGAGTTCAACGAGACATTGAACACTGTGGTCAAAGTTGTAAATTTTATTGAGTCACATGCTCTGAACTCTCGGCTCTTTTGACTGGTTTTCCAGGACATGGGTTCGGAACACGTAACTTTGTTTTTGCATACTGAAGTCAGGTGGCTGTCTCATGGAAAAGTTTTGAACAGGTTATTTCAGCTCCGACACGAAATTTACATCATTCTTAAAGATCAGAAATCTGCTTTTGTAACGCATTTTGAGGATGAGCAGTGGTTATGCAAAGTCGCATATCTTGCTGACATATTTGCAAAAATCAATGAGTTGAATTTGAAACTTCAAGGACAGAAGAGCAACATATTTTCTTCCATTGACAACGTGCAAACTTTTCATAAAAAGTTATCTACTGGAAAAACAGAATTTCTGCTGGACATCTTGCAATCTTCCCAACAATTTCATGTTTTTGTGAAGACTCAAACATCGAGCTTTCAAGCTTTTCTAATATCAAAGCATTGATCATCGATCATTTGAAGAATCTAGAAAACAAAATTGTTGTCAGCATTGTTGCCTATTCCATCGACATATTTATGTGAAAGTGCTTTCTCGGCTTTGACTGACCAGCCTGAAGGTGATGTTATACTAGCCGTCAGCAGCATCCATCCTCGCATCAAATCTTTGATGGTACAAAAACAAGCCCAAGTATTGCATTATGAAAATAAGTACTTTTATGTGTGAACTTATGTGCAAGGGGTACCTGCGGACATACTTTCACACCCTTTGGGGGTACAATCGCGAAAAAGGTTGAGAACCAAGGCTTTAGGACAAGGGTGGATCTAGACTTAGAAGAACATGGTGTCCACGGGCTCTCTTTCCAATCAATGTCTTAATATGATGTCAGTTCTTGTTAATTGAACTTTTCAGTCCTTTCTGCAGCATCACCGATTGTAATGGTGTGATGTTTCCATGAAAATCAAAAAGATGCAATCTGAGGCTATGGCTTGAAGTGCAACAGAAGTCTATTTTCTAAATAACATTTGGCTAGTTTGATTTCCTTGCCTGTTAAAAACAATAAGTTCTTTGTTTCTTTTTCTTAATCAGTATGCAATTAGCAATGCATCAGAATGTGTTCATCATTAAACAGCTCTTCATTAAAAAGGCATTAATGGATGAGGTAGATCTAATTTTCTGTGGACTATAAAATATTGTGTTTATTTGTCTATCAGTGTGTATTTTGCTTTCTGGGAATTTGTTACGCTAAGGAATATAAGGAGGAAGATCCAGAATATCAAATTAAATGACTTGTTCAGTTAACCACAAGAAAACTAATTAAGAAATTGATCGGAGTGAAAACTGGGTTAACTACAGCCCTGCAGAACCACAACTTGGGAAGTACTTTGGAAGTGAAAGTGTTAATATAAACAGAGACACATACCCTTTCACAAACAGTTAAACATATAAGTGTTGTATTTATACTGTCTGGTTGTCTTTTTTACCGTACACCACCTGTTACTTTTAGTGTTCAGAATTATGCTATTTATTTCAAGTTGTATACATAAACTGAAGCATATATACGGTACTTACACAGCACTCTTGCTGTGGCTAAGGAGGAAAAGCTATAAAGACACTAGTTCATAAAAGTCAGCTTTCTTTGCCATGATGAACTCCATCTAAAACAACTTGTAAAAGGACAAAACCACATATGAAGAAAAAATGTGTATTACATTATGATATGGAGTAGCTTTCAGTATATGTAAACATTTTCCAAAGCACACATTTCCAGTTTCTTGAAGTTTCAACTTAAATATAAGCTTGAAAGATTTGTTTACATTAAATATACAAATTCATACTAAAGAGTCATATTTTCTGCAAACACTGCACAAAGTAAACAGTATTTCTCTTTTAACCTTAATTATTTTACTGACTATACAGTAAGGAATACCTTTTAGAAGGCAGTGCATTCAGCCTTCCTGTGAATTGCCACAGTCCCTTATTGTCTGCAAATACCCTCATTTCAGCACAGAGGTAGTTTAGATTTCAGCTTGTTTTCTATTATTCCAGCCTCAGCAGAAAAAAAGATTTTCCAATTTAGTCAGTTTTCACTGAAGAGTCAAACAGATACTAAGGAGAGCTATGATATGGAGAAAGGATCTGAAAAAATGTCATTTTGACAGACTTTTCTTAAATTAGCTTGTGCTGGATTATGAACAAAAATGAGAAAAATATGCTCTGCCACCTGTGCTCATCTCACTTTTAGTGAAGATAATTAAACTTCAGACACATTGAGCATTAGGATCCAAATATAGTATATGTAACCAACCCTGGGAAAGTACTCTTTTAACGCCATGAACATGGAATTCATACAAAGCAATCATATTATGCAGTATAAGTACCAAAGAGAATGGGCAGGCTTCCTGGCCTGGATGAAGATTTCTTGCCCAGACAGGAAGCTAAACAGTCCACTGCCATACTGTCAAGTCAAAATCATTGGCACATGTACTCCACTGAAATGAAAATCTTAAATGTATGTCACCTCTGAGCAGTTAACAATAAAACAATAACAACAAAAGTCGCACACAAAAACTTAAGTACTGCATCATGGTTTCCCATGGTAAGAAATGTGCAAATAAAGACATTGATTTTACTGCCACACACAGAATTATCTTAATCAGAGAACAATAGTAAGATACAACAATAAACTGATGACATTTCAACTGAAACATATTTTTCCAAAAGATATAAAAACAAAAATAAATTGAAACAAACATTCAGATAATTTGCACAATTATTATGTAAAATTAATGAATAAGACAGTTTAGTATCTTTAGAAAACAACAGTGGGAGTTGGTCTCATCCAGTATGGGAGATGGACGTCTGAAGCGGAAATCCGTTAGCAGCTGTGTCATTTTTTCTCTTTTTTTTTTTATCACCCTGAGGTTTCCTTTATTTATTTAACCCGAGGAGGCTCAATTACAGTATATCCAAGCATATATTAACATGACCGGCAGAAATAGGGTTCAGAAAAATACGGAAAAGACAGCTAAAGCTCCATCAAAGCCTAGATAGGCATCAAGCCCAAGTTCAAGTTCAAGATGCAGCCTTTCAGAAACTGACCTGGAACAGCTAGGTGAAAGCACAGATTTCCTGGGACCGGATGCTACTGCATCGACTCCAGCCAAGAGCAAAAATGGCAGCAATTGTACAAGCAAATCGGGCCAGGATAACTCATTGATTCCAGAAAATTCATTGAAACTTAAAATAGCCTTACCTACTGCATTGTCAACCACTCCTCACAAGCCAGAATCATAGACTTCATCCACGGCTCACAGGGAAGACTAAAACCAGCTGTCCAAGCTGAAGGTAATGATCGCCATAATGACCACCGCTCAAGACATAAAAGAGCTCAAGAATGATTTAAAGAAACATATAAAGAAAGAAATGATATAAGGAAAGAAATAAGTTATGCTAGAAAAATTGTGGATCACATACAGGAAAATGCATCTATGTTTGAGAGTAAACTTACAGCACTTGGCACTCAGTTGGAAGATGTTAAGCAAACACTCACGACTTGTACTGAAACAGCTAAAAAATTGGCAACTATCGCTGACGGAAAAGCAAAGACTGCAAATTCCGAATGCAAAGCACTCAGCGACAGACTTGCTGCACTGGAAGATGGATACAGAAGGAATAATATTAGAATCACAAGTCTCCCTGAGAATTGTGAAAGTCCAAACCCAGTGAAATTCATAGCTGAACTATTCTATAAAATAATTGGAGAGTACTTCAAATCAGACAACGATATAGCAGCAGCTTACTGCATATGGGGAACAAGGGGATCAAATACCTCTAAACCTAGAACTCTCATTGTGTGCTTTGAAAAATTACAATGTAAACTTCATATAATGTTAATGTTATCAGACAGAAACAAGAAATTATATCTGAAAATAACCACATTTGTATTTTCCCAGATTTCTTACCCTCAACAGCAGCTAAATGTGCCACTTTTAACAACATTAAACAGAGCTTACGGAAAGCCAAGATCAGATACAGCCTCTTGTATCGTGCAAAACTGAAAGTGTACATTCAAGGCAAGCTATACGTATTTACATCTATGGAGGAAGCAGAAAAAAAGCTAAAAAAAATTGATCCCAACACATTTTTGAAATACGAACGTTGGTCGTATTCTGTTCGGCAATGACAAAGAATATCTTACCGACTGTTTGATCCACCTGCAATTATACTGGTACCATAGTTATACATTCTATTTACTTCTCGGTCGCTTTTTGTTTATGTTTTACTTGCAATAAAATGTGTATATGTATACAGTATGTATGTGTGTGGTATAGCAGGTCCACGGCTTCAAAAATGGCCAGTTTTAAATCCAGTTAGCTGTTCTCCATGGGCATGATTGCATGACTGTGGGGAGTTAATGAGGCAATTGGGGTGTGTCGCACCTGCACGTACTGGTGTGGTCGTTCAATTGCTTCATCGGCTTCCTAGGCGTGTGATTAAGGCATTGCATCCAGGGAGCTGTTTAAGTACAGGTTGGCACAGGGGGATTTGGAAGGAAAAAAAAAGTTAAATAAAAAAAAAGAGGCGGTTAAAAGACGTGAAAGACAGTTTTAGGAGGACGATCTGGCCACCTGGAAGGAGAAGGCAGTACGAGCTGGGACCCCGCGAAGGAGCACAGGCTGTAGCACTCTAGGGGCTAGTTTGCCGGACTAAATATTTGGGTAGCGTGGGATGAACAAGGCAGATAATATACCTAGGTATCCGAGGAGCGACTGAGTAAGGAAGACAGAAAGAGCCAACCTCGGACAGTTTGGCTACGCAGCTTGTAGGCAGCCAAGATGGGGGTTGGCAAAAATGAGTTCATTTCTGCAGAGTCACCGCCAGCCACACAAGTGATCAGTGAGCTGGGGAGACAAAGATGGAGATGTGCTGAGGTGTGTTAAGATCGGGAGGATTTAGAGATTGCATTTTAACCTCTGATTTTAATGGATCTATTATGGTTTTTATCTCCCCACTTTTCACCTGGTTTTAGGGATTTATTTATGTATTGTGGACACTTTTTGGATTTGTTTTTTATATTTTAATAAAAGCACCTGAGCACTTTTTCCACCAACCCCATGCATAATCTGAGATTTGTCCCCATTTGTCAGCTCAGCTCAGGCATAGCTATCGACAGTGCTGGGTTCTGCAGAGTCCCATATGTGAAGAGGGAGTCTGGAGGGGACCAGCACTGTCACAAAAAAAAAAGAGGCTAACATCATACCATTGGTTTATTGCATTAGGGCTTACTATACTGTACCATGGCTACTGTTTAGCATCATTCCTTGAGTTTACTCTATCAAGACTGTTTAAGATTATATTTTATACTTATGCTTATAGTACTTGGACTGTATTGTTAATAGATATCTCTAATTTGATCCTTATATGCTGCTGCTGGGGGGCTTGTTTTGTTTTGGATGTGCTCTGTGTCTAGGTATGTCAGAGGAATGGGACTTTGTGGAGTGTGGTCTGGCCTCACATTGGGAGGCAAAATGGGGGGAGAGAAAGACAGCAAGCTATTTCTAACCTATTCCTTTAATCCTTATAATTATAAATTCCAACGCAACAGTAGACTTCATGGCCAAAAAAGACAGTTTTGACCTTAATTTCAAGTTAAGACTACAAAATGGGGCGGCACGGTGGTGCAGTGCCTCGCAGATAGGAGACCCAGGTTCGCTTCACAGGTCCTCCCTACGTGGAGTTTGCATGTTCTCCCTGTGTCTGCGTGGGTTTCCTCCAGCTACTCTGGTTTTCTCCCACAGTCCAAAGACATGCAGGTTAGGTGCATTGGTGATTCTAAATTGTCCCTAGTATGTGCTTGGGGTGTGTCTGTGTGTGCACCCTGCGGTGGGCTGGTGACCCACCCAGGGTTTGTTTCCTGCCTTGCACCCAGTGTTGGCTGGGATTGGCTCCAGCAGACCCCCGTGACCCTGTAGTTAGGATATAGCAGGTTGGATGATGGATGGATGAGACTACAAAATGACAGCAAAAGCTCAGAAGCAAAATCTTCATGACCAAAAAGTTAATTTTGTGAGCTGAAATGTTAAAGGGTTGAATCACAAATTAAAAGAGAAAGCAAGTGTTCTCTCACCTAACAGGTCTAAATGTTAAAATAGTTTTTTTTTACAGGAGACCCATTTATTAAGCAAGGATCAGTTTTGTCTACACAGAGACTGGACTGGCCAAATAATCCATTCCAGCTTTACAAAGAAAACTAGAGGTGTGGGAATTCTTGTACATAAAACGATAGCATTTGTAGTAACAGATGTAGTATCTGATCCTGAAGGGAGATATGTGATTGTCATGGGTAAATTATTTAACCGTAAAGTGATTATGATAAATATCTACCCATCCAATGTAAGATGATAGGGACTTCATCCAAAATGCATTTGCATTCATTCCCAATGTGAACACACATAAAATTATAATGGCTGGGGACTTTAATTGTGTTTTAAATCCAGACCTGGATAAGTCTCCTGCCACAGGGACGATGACATCTAAACACCACAAAAACAATTACACACTTTGTAACAGATCGCAACTTATCAGACTCCTGGAGATTTTTAAACCCAAACTCAAGAGCAAATTCCTTCTACTCAACAGTACATCACTGCTACACAAGAATTGATTTTTTTTTTTATAGACAATAATTTCTTGCCTACGACTAAATCTTGCAAGTACGACGCTATTCTTCTTTCCAACCACGCTCCTCTGATCATTGAGCTAAAATCACTATACCTCACATACTTATCTAGCAAATGGTGTCTTAGCCTACTTTTATTAGCAGACAAGAACTGTACAGAATTTATATCCAAGCAAATCGATTTGTATCAACAAATACATCCTCGGAAGTTTCTGCAGGAATATTCTGGGAAACTCTGAAGGCTTTCTTAAGAGGGCAAATTATCTCATATCATACCCACAAAAATAAAATTGGAAACCAAGGAGGTATCAGAGCTAATTAGTGAAATTACCAGAAACGATCTAGAACATGCCTGAAGGTGAAGTACATCATAGAAAAAGACAGGCTCTGCATTCAGAACTCAACCTCTTGAAAACTAAAGAAACAGAACAACTCATTTTTAAATTAAGGCACCATTACTATGAACACAGAGAGAAAGCCAATAAGATTTTAGCTCAACAAATCCACAAGCAGGAATCTTGCAATGCAATCCCAGCAATTACCAATACAGAGAAAATCATTGATCATAAAAAAATAATGCACACATTTAGAGATTACATTAGTTTATATATTCTACTGAGTTTAAAGAAGACAAGACACAACCTAATGCATGTCATGGGGAATTACAGATACAACTAGATACCCTCAGTGCAAAGGAATTGAATAAACCACTGGCACTATCAGAATTACTAGATGCTATAAACACACTTCAGAGTGCGAAAGTAGCCGGCCCTGATGGCTACCCTGCTGAATTTTATAAAAAATTCTTAATTAAGCTAGGTCCCCTTTTATTAGCAACATTTACAGAAAAGACAATACAATTCTACCTCAGACTTTTCATCAAGCTCAAATTACAGTCTTTCCCAAGCATCATACAGACCGATCTCACTTTTGAATAACGATGTAAAGATACTTTCCAAAGTCCTAGCTACAAGGAAGTGCTTCCTTCGGTAATATCAAAAGACCAAACCGGATTTATTAAAGGCAGTCACTTAGTGACCAATATTCGGCACCTGTTTAATGTGATATATTCACCCACAAAGTCAAACACCCCTGAGATATTATTATCGTTGCATGCAGAAAAAGCATTTGATATGGTTAAATGGAACTATCTTTAAACCATATTGGAGAAATGTAGGTTTGGCCAAAACATCTGTGCATGGATCAAATTACTGTATACCTGCCTTGAAGCTTCAGTTTGTATTAACAACATTAATTCAGACTACTTCAAACTAGAACAGGGTACTAGACAAGTATGTCCATTGTCACCACTGCTGTTTGCAATCATCATTGAGCCACTAGCTGCTCACTGTTGAAATGCTTATGAGATGAAGGGGATTATCAGAGAAGGACAGAACAGAAAATTTCTCTATATGGAGATGAAATGGTACTGTATATATCTGATCCACAAAATGTTGTGCCCGAGATCCTAACAGCACTAACAGAATTTCAAAAGATTTCCGGTCTCACAATTAATCTGAACACAAGTGTGCCCCTTCTAGTGAATTCTCAAGCAAACAATATCAGATTGTACACATTCTCTTTTATCAACGCAAATCAGTTTAAATACCTAGGGGTAAACATTACAAGTAAACAAAAAGCTCTTTATCAACAAAACTTTGCTGTCTGCATGGAAAAAATTAAGAAAGACTTACAGTACATAGATGGTGTAACCTTCATCTAACTTTAGCAGGAAGAATTAACATTGTCAAAATGAATATCCTTCCTACGCTTCATTTTGTATTTCAAAACATTCCAATATACATCAATAAATAATTTTTTAAAAATTAGATTCAACCATAACCTCTTTGATTTGGAATTCAAACATCCATGTATCCAAAAGGTGGCCTTACAAAGACCTAAGGAAGAAGGTGGCATAGCTTTACCTAACTTTCAATTTTATTACACGGTGGCGAATATACAAGTTATAAAAACCTGGACATTGACACAAATAGGTGAGCAGACACAGGCTTTTATTTAGAAACTAGCAGAATAACCGCGCTTCGCAGCGGAGAAGTAGTGTGTTAAAGAAGTTAAGAAAAAGAAAAGGAAAAATTTTTAAAATAACGTAACATGATTGTTAATGCAATTGTTTTGTCTTTGATATGAGTGTTGTTGTCATATATATCTATATATATATATATATATATATATATATATATATATATATATATATATATATATATATATATATATATACATACATACATACATGTGTACATATATACACACACACATATACTATGGGGTGCCAAACAGGCAAATTAATTGATTTTGTGAATATATAAAGTCAGCGTCAGAATATATTAAGTCAAAACTTGAATATATAAATTCATTCCCGAATATATAAAGTCAAAACTTGAATATATAAAGTCAGCGTCGGTATACATAAAGTCAGTGCTGGAATATATTAAGTCAAAAGTTAAATATATAAAGTCATCGCTGGAATATATAAAGTCAAAACAAGTATTGACTTTATATATACCGAATTAGGATGAAACACGTGTTGCGTACTCTTTGCATTATTTGACAGTAAAACTATTCAACCATATATAAATGTAATCCAAAGCCTAAAAGTGCCATGATTTTTTGTCACGCTTTAAATCTGGTTTATTTTAAAATCTACATATATGTTTAGTATCATTCTTTTCAGAATTGATCGAACGTTAACGTGATGTTGTTAGCTTTTCAGATTCTTATTCCGTTTTTAAATTACAAACTAAAACATTGACAACTCACGTCCTGCGAGACGAGACTTTGAGCCAACAGATTTAACCACGCACGGGACCAGAAATAAAAGACAGACAAAGAGTAGATTACAAAGACAGCTGCTCTACAGGCTTTTAACGTTCGAAGCACCGCGTGAGATGCAGATCACGTCGCACGGCAGCAGCACCAAGTCAGCAGCTGATCAAGCAAAGAGGAGGTTTAAAAAAAAAATTAGTTTCCCATTGTATCACCATAAAAGGGGATTTCAGAGGAGCAATCGCGTCTCCTTGGAGTGTGTTCAGCCCCCACTTCACAACACGAGCAGCAGAGAAGCAAAGTGGCTGGCGCGTAGCGCAGGCCAGGTGGGTTGGTGAGCAATGCGAGCAGGGGGTAACCCCTAGTAAAATATAAAATTAAAAAAAAAAAAATAGAAAGCATTGTAGGGAAAAGTAAATAGAAGAATGGTGGGGAAGACGTGCAACTTCAATAAATGAAATTATTGAAAAGGAAAGAAGATTATTTGGTAAGTGATGCTTGAAAATACTAATGGGTAAATTCAAAATTTAACAAATGACTCAATAACGTTTAGAGTACAAGATATGGGAAAAAGAAACGATGAGCAACACGTGAGAAAAGGTAATAGTTATTGACTACAAAAGTGTGAACCGGTACCTTGAAATGGACACCATAAGAGAGTCTCTTCTAATACTGATTAATGATGCTAATAATGATTAATGAGGGAATATGGTAAGGCTTAGAAGCCAAAAACTAGGACAAATTTTTATCTTCCTTTCACTCTGCGAGTCAAACAAGAATACTGTATTACACAAGTGTCAGTTCATTATCAACTTCCAATTTCACCTAAAGTAAATACTACCATCCTGGGATTAGAGGGGGGCAGTGTCGATTCCAGTCTTGTCTTCTTTCTCCCTCATAGCTTTGAAAAACCAACCCTTGAGGGCACAGAAGTGAAGGAAGCCCCTTCTCTTTGGTTTCGCAAAATATCTAAAAGGAGAACGGTCCTGGAGGGTGTCATCTCATTTACATTTTGCTCTGGCTTCTGTGTTATTCCAAGCTAGAAAACAACTTTTGCAATGTCCTACAGAGAGGACTTTCATATTGATAAAATGCACATTTAGGAGCTTAATTTGAGTTTATTTGCAGATTTTTGTTCTCACACTTTGCTACACTCTCTGTTCGTGAACCGTTTTTTGATGTGTTATAGAGTACATTATGCAGAACAGCACTCTGCAGTATAATATACTTGGCCATCAGTTTAAAAATGTTAATTCTCCTCCAAAGCATTCAGTTTATTTTAAAGATTTCCAATTTCTGCAAATATTTTGCAATTATTTTCTAAGATTGCTTCTTTAATTCAGCTGAACTAACAAAACAATCTCACAAATTCTCACACAGAAAACAGAACAAAAATGTGATACGAGATCTTAATAAGTACTGCAACATGCAAAATAATTAAAAGGAAGAAGGCTGGTATAAAATATCTGAGAAAAAATACAAACTGATTAAACTTTGTTATCTAGGTTTTTGGAAAGTCACCTAGAAAAGTAAAAGAATGTACAGTTTTACTAAGTTTACAAATTGAACATTGAACATTACTTTAATAATGCTGTACTAGTTTTACTTGATATGAGCCACAAGAAGAAAAAGTAGTCTTAAAAAATAAAGCAGGAATGGCTGCATATTTTAAAGAGTATAATTTTATATACAATAAAATATCAATATGAAGTCACAATACCTCAGTTGCTCGATACATTTAAGACAAAAACAACAGGAACTTGACAAAAAAGTCATAGTTTAAAGTTTATCTAGAAAAGGAGATTAAATATGAAATCTAGTCAAATAAAAGCAAGACAGGGCTTCCAAGCTAGAGTAACTCATGATATACTTGATACACGTCAACACAGCAATGAATTGCTAATCAATATCCTGTACTCCTGTCAGTTCTCAACAGAAAAGGTATCATTCAGCATTGACCTTTGACAGAACTGCAAGAATGACAAAGGGATAAAATTCATAATACAATTAAATACCTTAGCCAAACATTCAAAACAAATGAATAACTGGTTATATAAACATCCCCTTAAAAATTGGTCATAAAATTATCTGAGTTAGTCAAATTCCTTCAAAGTTACCTAACATACATATATACAAATCTAATCTGTGCATTTAGAATTGAGCTATGGAAAGTCAAAAAGTCTAAAAAAATAATCATGGAAGATAAAGAACTTTGCTTAGATTCCATAGTAAAAATTTAGCTGATGCTCAAAAGGCAAAAACAGTAAATGTAAAAAAAATCCAATTTATAAAACCATATGTATGCCCACATGCCAAGCCAATTTCCCTGATAAATTTCAAATCAACTTAAAACTATGCACTCACACATGTGACACATGTGCCAATAACCATATATGGAATAAAATCTTCTTTTACACAAAAACGGCTTTTTGAATATTCATGATCCGTGTCTTTACTACAAATCAAGGGAGAACACAGAAAACAAAACTACAGAAGTATTACTGATTTAAGTGGAGAACCGTAAAACATTCTTTTTGCTGCTCTCTGTGTAGGAGACATAAATAAAAGAAAAAAAAAGAGAGGGAGCAAGTGTCAGAAGCTGAGTGGAGAGAGCAATAACAATGTACCATCATGTAGTTCCCTGGCCATTATCAGTGCCCAGGCTGCCGCCAGCACACAGTGTGAATTGAAGCAGGCTGTATGGGCAGAACTGCAAGACATTAAGAACTTCATCCATCCATTATCCATTTTCCGACCCACTGAATCTGAACACAGGGTTTCTTATTGAATTTGTAAAAAAAAAATAATAAAATAATCATTTTGCCAATATGAATGTGGCAATACTTAACAAGTTTTTCTACATTCAATGTGCAACATCCAAACATCTTTGAATTGCCATTACACTGATGTCCTGAGTGACAGGGTCCAGGTTATACACATGCTCATCTTGGCCAATCTCAGGTAGTGCATGTTTCTTCACTATGTTGTGTAGTACTGTGGCATACCTTTGTGAGGCTGTACAGCAGTGCGACACCCAAAGAATTCATACACGGCCATGTACCTTTCAATGAACCAATGATCCATTCTACAGCCAGATGCGTACAAAAATGCCTTTCAGCATATCTCCACTCTTATCACTTGTAAGAAAGATTATACAAGTTGTTTATGATGTACTAAACTGAAATTCTATCATTTAGGCTTACTTACCAAAATGCCAACTATCACCCAAAGCATGACCCTGAAGTCTGCTTCCCACACTATTGTTTTTATTAAAATAAAGGAGTTGTGGGTTCAGCTGAGCCACAACACAACAGTGTTAGTCAGACACATTTATACTGTATATTAATTAAATTAGTTTCTCTTTACAAAAGCAAATTCATTCCGTGTTGGTGCATTCATTGCAACATGTGTACAGTCATTTCTGACAATTGCAAAAGAAAAATCAGCAATCACTGGAAATTACCCTTTGATGATGCACTTATGCACACACCCAAATGCATGTCTTAAATATTTCAGTTACATTACATGACTTCCAGTTGGTAGGAATGTCAAACTTAACGAGCGCAGGTGCTTTGTAACCTGAGGATGTCAGACACCATGACTAGAAAACATATGGGGTGAAAGATTATGACTAAATGCTGAGCACAGTTCCAAATTTCCAAAGGATTGCAAGCTCAAATTATTTTAAATGCCAGCAACATCCTAATAATGCCAGTGCTACATGAAGGCTTTCCCAGCATACCAAGTGCAGCCTCAATCTCTGCCCCAGTTTTTCTTTCTATCATGGTACGATAAAAATGAGACAGACAAAAAAACCAAAAGTGCAAAACACCCATGTTTCTTATTCCTTACATAGTGTTGAGTTCTCCTTGGTTGTCAGTTCTCACACACACAGAGCCTGCTAATATGATTTAAGACAAAAGTCAAATATGTTTAATTGTGTCGAAGTATGTTGCAGACTGGTTGGATTGAGTCACTAGGAATTTGAGACTACACTCCTGGACAAGACTTGCTAAGACTATGTAGAATTAGGGAGGGGGACAGGGATCACTGGAAAAAAAACACATAATGTGATGGGGCATTTCAGCATGTAGTAGAAAAACCTGCACCCTTGCTAAACGCTGACACAAATATTGCTAAAAAGTGCCAACTGGACAATAAGCAAATTGGACAGTTTTAGGCATTTCGAAAGTACATTTGCCTATGCCATCCTTTATTTACTGTATGTGTAAGCTTTGTAAATGTGAAGATTCCACAGATCAGCATCCACCTCTAGAGAACCTGAAAATATGCCTTTAATTATGTAAATGGTCGGTGCAATTATCAACGAATGGTTTATTAACTGGGCGGCAAGGTGGCACAGTGGGTAGCGCTGCTGCCTCGCAGCTAGGAGACCTGGGTTCGCTTCGGGTCCTCCCTGCGTGGAGCTTGCATGTTCTCCCCGTGTCTGCATGGGTTTCCTCCAGGTGCTCCGGTTTCCACCCACAGTCCAAAGACAAACAGGTTAGGTATATTGTCCCTGATATGTGTGTGTGTGTGTGTGTGCGTCCTGCAGTGGGCTGGTGCCCTGCCCGGGGTTTGTTTCCTGCCTTGCACCCTGTGTTGGGATTGGCTCCAGCAGACCCCTGTGACCCTGTAGTTAGGATATAGAGGGTTGAATAATGGATGGATGGATGGTTTAACAACTTGTGGCAAAGACACACCCTTTACTCGTGTAAAATCTGACTTACTGGTCATTTTCCTTAATGTGCAGCAAATTTTACACAATAAAACAGAACAACATTCGTAAAATGTAATTAAGTAGTTAATTTCAACTTTCCAAAGTTCTTAAAATGGATTTCACTGGATGACACATTCCTGGTGATATTTCTGCCTTTAAGTATAGTGTCTTGGCACAGCTGTCTTTTAATGGGGAAAAAAAAATGTAATTTCCACAGTTTAAATGCATTTTAATTTTAAATCAAAAGAAAAAGAAAACCCCGTAAACTTTAAGAGTGTAAAGTTTTTGCAAGCATTGCTTGAAAACGGTAGTCATTAAGTTGTCAAATAAGAGCAATTTATGGAAATAACCCAGATGTTTTTCCCATTGATGTTTTATCATCATCCACTTCACCATTCACATTCAAACATCTTAACACTAGAATCCCTGAAGTTTACGAAAAAAGTCTTAATCCCAGGCCACCTTCAATTCCTTCGTACCTCTTCATCAGCGCCTTTGTTATTCAATGTGTCACGCAGCACAGGCAGCAAGCAGCCTCCTATCCCATTCCCTGCTCATGCAGGTGAAGTCGCAAAGAGGATTCTTAGAGCTCAAGCCTGTTTATCTAAATGTGAGGTGCCTTGAATTGTATAGGGTAAATAATATATCATCATTTGGAATACTGTACATACATTGCATGTGTGTTCCATGTCTACAACGATCTCTGCAAATGTAAGACAACAGGAAATGCGAGGCAGGAAATGTTAAACACAGAACTAAAACAGAAATTGTTTTCATGTTTCAGTAATAAATGACAAAATGTTGTATGTCCTTTCAAATTAATTTGATTCCTTCACTTTAACCTCTCATATTAGGCTGTTTCCAAAACAGTTAAACTTCCCATAACACTGCAAATAAAAACCCAATTTTTCAGAATATTGTAAAGGTTACAAATTTTTTCAGCTTGATGATGGACCTAATCTGTCCTCGTCTCCCATGTGTTCCTCTGTGCTCCAAAGGCTTTAACTATGAATCTTTCTGAAGGTACATCTTTCTTTCTCAAACCAGTGTTATTTGTTGAAATATTTTGTCACTGAACTTTGCTTCACTACGTTCTTATCCCAAAGATATTTCAAAGTCAAAAATGTTTATAATGACTAAGCCATAAGGGAAACTAACTGGGTTATTTTAATTGTTCTTTGTCAAAAATTACGATTATGGATTTCCATACATGCCTTGTTTTAATAATTGATTGTTGGAAGAAGAGACATTGTGCTGTTCCTCCTCTATAAACTTTTAAACTGTGCGACAGGGGTGGTGGTGAGGCTGAAATAATGAAACTGATTTCCACAAACTTTCGTGTCATACTGTAAAATGCTGTACACTCCCACATGCACAATGAACAGTAGGCTACTGGTAATCGAGTTCTTTGTTTTGGCTTTTTTTTTTTTTAAAACAAGGTGGCTTCATCCCCTGCTCGGTTCATGAGCCAAAAGGGCCTGCGCTACATCTCTGCCGCTCGCGTTGTGAAGAGGGGGGCTGAACGCACCCCAAGAAGACACGGTTGCTCCTCTGAAACACCCTCTTAAACAGTGATACAATGGGGAATATTTTTTTTTACCTCCTTTTTGCTTGATCTGGAACGGCATACTTCTGTCATATTCCTATGTCCATATATTCAATCTATTTGCACTATTGCCTTTTTAGCAATATAGCATTGAATTTTGATTCTGTGTTTGGAATTACATCATGACAACACAAAGTATAACTGCCCATGAGTGAATATCGTTTCTTTCTCTCTACAAAAAATGTGTCTGACAATATCTCGCAGGACGTGAAAGTGTCTCTCTGAGAAAATCACGTCTCATCTCCTTCCAAGATTTTTTTTTTATAATAAAGAGATACCACGTTTCATTTAATTTTATTTCAGTTAACTTGAGTATATATTTTTAATTTGTGTTTAGCTTTCATTTTTCACTTATGTTTTTAGTTGCTTTTATGTTTTGAATAAGGAAATGTTCTTTAAGTTGTTTAGGTTATAGTTTTCATTAACTATTAATAACCTTGCCATGAACTGCACTTGCTCTAATGTTCTGGGATTTTAATTCTAGTGTAAGGAACATTTTTGGCTTCTGTCCATCCAACTTTGCACAGCTGGAATGAAATTAGCATTGTCTCAGCATATGAATTTTAACTCTTTGTGCACAATTTCCCTATACTAATTTCACTCTCATCAGACAGTTCATAAAGGACTATCTGGTAATTGTTTAGGATTTGTCTAGGAACATCTTTAATCCTGTTAATGCTCTCATAGTCTTACATAAATGTTTATGTTTGATGTTAATTTTTGACACAATCTTGTTCCTGTCTAAATGATTTGGTCCATCTGTACACCCTTGCCTGAGACAAACATTCTTTCCCAATCTAAGGCTGAAACATGGTAAAGATTTTGAAAGCAACAGCATGTTCCTTTGTAAGAGCTTATGTAGCAGTGCTGGGCAGTGCATAATCATATTTCATGCTCTTAAATTTTATTAATGACTAATTATAGAGCTGGAGGTGACATGACAAAGTACATACTATATGTCTATAAAAGTCTTGACTTGTCTGTGAATGCATGTTCATACAAGCTGATTTTTGTTTAAATTACAAATAAACTCTCCTTTAGGTTTTAAATGTTTAATTTATTTAAAGACAGTTCATGTAATTCACTAACATTTTTAGTTTGTGTCTGAGGCTGTGATTTTTCAGCTGGTGTTGTGGAATAATGATTATCCAGGGTGCTCAAGACAGACTTTAGGCCTTCCTCATTAAATAGGTGTTTCTTGTTGAATTATTTGCTCCCTGTACAGTATCACAAATTACTATGCAAAGAACAATGCTACTGTATATCAGAGCCTATGGGATTCTAGGATTCCCTTGACAATATCCAAATTGTCTAATAACATTAGCTTATTCAAAATAATCAGTACTCAGTTCCATTAACAGAACAGGACTTTTTTCTGATTAGAGGATGGGAGTATGTGTGGAAGATAGAATATAAAATAAATCCTGCACTGAAAGTTAATCCAAGCACAGAAAAATGGATGGATGCCTCAAGTATCTTAACCTACTCTCGCTCTTGGAACAAAACTGAAAACCCCTTTTTAGCAAAGAATATAAAATCTCAATAATTAATGTGTGCTTTACAAATATTCAAAAGCTCCACTCTGCCTCTATTTTGGTATAGGCATTACAGGAATTACTGTTGCTATTGCTTTTGTTATTATCTCTTCTATACTGTAGCTCACATTTTTTTAATGTAGAAAATGACTTTCATAAACTTCTAACTTGAAAAAAATCCAGTGCAGTTAAAATAACATCTGCTCCCTTTTCACAGATCTGGAACCCTACCATTCAGAACACAACAAATTACCAGAGGTTTGAGCTCAATTTCACTGAAAAATACTAATTTAATTTTCTCTCTGTGTTTAGAAAATGTGCACAAAGTTCCAAACAATCATTCTTGGACTCTACACAAATGACTTTTGTGACATTGCACAATCCTCTATAATAAACATTGTTTCTTGTCCTATATTTAGAAAATAAGCAATGAAATCAATAATACTAGCAAAATAATTATTATTAGTAGTATTATTAACAGTAGTATTATAATAAAATCATGTTTACTCTATAGGGATTGTTACCATTATAATAATATTGTCACATCACCAATGTTACATTATAATGTACATCATGTATATGTTCCAGATGAAACAACTTTTTTTTGTTAGAGTTTGAATAAATTCAGTGTTCAAGCACATTTATTTTACAATTCAGGGATGGTAAAAATTATTAATGGCAGTAACAGTATAAAATGATTCTTTATTACAAATTATAAAAATGAAAAATGGCTTGCTCCTTTAACTTGCTTGATTGCTGCTTACTCTACTATGTTCAACACTGATACAACATTCCACTGTGCACATGTAATACTCTTAACAATTTTATCCTCTGATTTGCTATTTTTTTTTTCTCAAGCTTAACTTTTGAGAGAAATTAAAGTCTCAGATTGTTAATCTAACCAACAGAATGTGCAATTTCCTTCTCCAAACAGAGAGGTCAGCTGGTGAGATTCCTTTTCCATACCAAATGATTAATGTGAATTTATTACAATAATGGTTCCAAACATTTTCCAGTGACACATTAAATGTGAAGCATCACAATTATAGTCAGTACAATGCTTATTTTCACATGCATGCACTATACTATCTCACATTTCCGAACTTACACAGGACATTCCAAATAGAAATGTGACCGATTCAAACATACTGTACATTAACCATACTCTATATTAATACTGTATATTAACCATGCATTTTATAAAATAAGCCTAAAAAAATAATTAAACAAACAAAAGCTTTTTCTATTTAAATCAAAGTGGCAAAATTGTTGGTGATGTCTCTCCGCTCAAGAGACAGTATTCAAATCCTGCACTTGTCTATAACTGTGTTGACTTTGCATTTCTCACCATGTTTGCAAAGGTTTCTCTTTAAATACCTGAGATACTGCTACTATATACAGTAAATATGTGAACATAAAAAGTCCAAACTCTTATGTTCTCTAGATCAGAATCCCAGCCAGAGAACGGTAATAAAATCTGATGCCACCTACTTACATTTTATACTACCAATGCATTTTAAATATAGCATTTTATCATATTTTGTTTCATTTCTTCTCTCCTTTTTTATTTCCTCACACCTAGACAAAACTCCCATTAAGAGAACAGAAGGAGCAAAATATCTGCTCTTTTGATCTAAAACAACTGAATACTGCAAAACAGCCAAGCTAAGTCCACTTCTCCAGAGCTGAACCTGAGGAACAAGCTTATAAGGTAAATAAGGGTGTGCACATATTTTGCTGATAGTAGTAAAATGAGGTAAAGGAGATGCCTGAGGGAAGGAATGCAGGGACATAGCTGGGTCATACAGTGAGATGATCAAGCAACATCCGACGGAAAATGAAAAGAGAAAATGAAATGTGGGTTTCAAATCAATGCAGTGATTCACTATGAGGTCTTGAGCAATGTTGTTAATGTTTCCTGTAATAAAACTACAAAAATATGTAAATACTAGACATTAAGCCCGTTACCTGTGTGTGCCTTTAATTTTCTCTCTCAGTAATACTGGTTTGTATTTCTGTAAAATGCCTGTAATTTTGTCTGACAGTAATACAGTGGAACCTCAGTTCATGACCATAATTCGTTCCAAAACTCTGAATTTAACCCGATTTGGTTGTGAACTGAAGTAATTTCCCCGATAGGATTGTATGTAAATTGTCTCTCTCTCTCTGTAGACATTGCAAGACTTCAACAGAATAAAAATGGTATTTTTTGCATGTCCATATTTAACTATGGTTCTTCCAGGACATTTTCCTTTGTCAAATACTTTGTTCGGGTTTAAAGAGGTGAATCAGTAGCTTCTGTTATAATTTTTTTTTCTCTCCAAATAAATACCATTTTAATGATGTAGCAAAATTCAGCAAGTGTGATTGTAACAGTGACCGCAATAGTGCAGTAAATGACTGTACTTCCAAACACTTATTCTCGTCTGTGTGTGTGTCTCATCTGTGACTGGGCTAAAAATGTAAGGATTGATGTACAAATCCAAAAAAGTAGGTACATCTCATCTTAGTTACACTATTATAGAATATATTCAGTGATTGAGTGGTCCGAATTGAGTTCCGCCATTTATAATTAAAATTACTAAAATGCTGTATCTTTATGAATATTAAGAATATAACATTCATAATTAATAACAATGATGTCACATTAACACAGGGATTAATATTGCCTCACAAATAAATTTAAGTTTCTGCCTGGACACTAACTGTATGTAATTTATGTTTTAGATCAATTGAAAGATCTAAGCAGTTTATGGAATATCCCAGATAATGGGTTTCTGACATACCTAGCTTGCACTTCTTAGGGTTAGCCGTCTACCCCACCAGCCACAAACTGTCTAGTACTGCCTGAAGACAAGTGAGTTGAGATTCCAAGTCATTACTGAAAACAACAACATTGTCAAGATAGGCACCCACATGCGCTGAAAGGTCAACAGTGCGCCATGGAGACCAAAAGGGAGCACCATAAATTCAAACACTATGTCTGGAGTAGCGAATGCAGTCTTCTTGAACTGGACTCCTCCATGGGCACTTGCCACTAACCCTTCATGAGGTCTAGGGTGGAAATATACAAGGCCTGTCCAAGCTTCTCCAACAGCTCATCCACAAGCGGCATCGGGTATGCGCCAAACTTGGAAATTTTATTCAAATGTCTAAAATCAATACAGAAGCAAACCGTCGTCGAGACAAGTACAATAAGACTTCGACACTTTTGCTCGGAGGAATTACACCGAACTGGAGAATCTGCTAGACTTCATCGTGTATCACTGGATATAACGGATATAGAACAGTCAGGATCAAGATGCTACAGACAAAGCCGCCGTTCCTTGACCGCGGGGCTCACTGATGTACGGGAAAGGATCTATTGCTTCAGAAAGTCATAATCATCAAGTCTTTCAGGAGGGAGGTTTCACTCAATCTGTAAGGCCTCTCCTGTTAAAAACGGGGCCACGAGAGCTGCCCAGGTACTCCCCTGTCCCAGCGCATCAATGTTGCCGTACGCTCAAAGCAGAATTGGAAACTCTTTGGGTCGTCTGAGGGAGTCAACTTCCCCAGTACATCCCAGGAGAGCATGACAGGAACCTCATTTTGGGGGGTCCTAAAAGAGTTCAGAAACCTAACAGTGTAAATAGCACCACCAATAAGTAAGCCTGGTCTCTAGAAAGCATCACAAATGGCTGGATTGCCCTCTTTTGCTAAAGGGCTTCTTTTTGAATGCCTTGCTGTAAGTATGACAGAATGAAGCATGTGTGTAAGCTGCCCTTACAAATAAATGCTGAATGCATTAAACTTCAACTTTGAAAATCAAAAACATAATACACCCAAAAGGCTACAGATGATAGATACAGGGGCAGGGCAACAGCAGGCTGACATCGGTGCAGTGAAGCACACAGAAGCAAATCTTAAAAAATCAGGGTCGAGCTATAAGTCCTTGTCTTGCACCCCAAAACACAAGGTTTAGTCTCAGTACAAAGTACAAAACAAAACACAGTTATTTATTTTAGCGTGATCTGCCACTCTGCTATACACAGACACAGCAGTCAGGCAGGGTCGTGGCCAGGTCAGTGACCAAGTAATCCTGTAATCTGCATTTACAATTTACGTGCTCCTAACCTTGCATCACCCATCGAGATCTTTTCTGTTTACTTTGGCGGAGAGACGCAGCATAGCTGTGAGCCAGCTATTGCCCCGTACAGACGCAGAGATCGCACCCTAGGACGCTCTTCGGCGTGCTGTCTAGTTGGGGGAGGTTCCAAGAGAGTGTCTTTATTTGGGGATTGTTGTGCACAACTGAGCTGTGGCCACAGAACTAACTGCTCTGTGGATGATTCATTCAGGCATTTCAAAGTCTTTTGTGCACTTCGTTGTAATGAAAGTATCTGCTGAAGATATAGACTCTATAGACTCGTGTCAAATGGGGAAGCTGTCAGGACCATAAAAATACTTCGTTGTAATGAAAATTTCATTGTAAAGATATTCGTTGTAACAGAATTTTACCTGTATAACACAGAACTAACAATGTAACACCAATATTTGCAAACGTAAATCCGCATATATCTAATAAACTAGGTAAAAGATTAAAAAATCTCAATCTATATATACATTTTGCTTTTAATGTTCCCAAAGGGAGAAATTAATTCAGAACACCAAGGGCCTCTAGTATAAACAGTGTGTATGCACAAAAATGTTGTATACTCTCTTTTCCACGTTCAAATCACAATGTATAAAACCTAAACATGGCGTAAAGCTAAATGCTTGGCGTACGCAAGTTCTTTGTTAGGTTTTGCAAACTTGTGGCACCCAGTGCTTCTGCAGTGCTTTTGTTCCAGTGTGGTTTCCCTTTTTTTTTTTTTTAAATCCACATCCCTGACGCAGCTTTATCATAAAAGCTGAAATTAACCACATATTGCTTATTAGTTTAAAGCATCTAATTGTAATAAATCGGTAACATTATAATGATCCACGGAATGGCCAAACTATTTCAAATACCATAGCTGCTTTAGCGTTGTTACTCTCACTGCACCTCCTTCTTCTTCTTTCCGCTGCTCCCGTTAGGGGTTGCCACAGTGGATCATCTTTTTCCATATTACTCTCACTGCACCACTCAGACGATTTATATCACTGTATCTGAGTGTGGAATCACAGCTCTACAGCAGCTGATCGGAAAGAGAATTATAGGTATACAGCATCAAGCACACGCTCCCGCAGCCATGCTGTCTATCTGAACTGCTCTCATACAACAAATGCATCAGAGCATTTCCTATGAGAATATTGCGGTTCAAAAACAGTTTCATCCCAAGATTTATAAATGAACTCAATCAGTCCATCAAGTGATCCATGTAGAACTGCTTGTACTTATAAGTACAGTGCAACAGTGGAACACGATACAACACCCTAGTACTCCTCTTGAGGGCAATCGTCTCCTATTCTCCGTCTGCATGTCCGCGATATTTTTGGATACGCTTATACGGCGAACTGCTAGAGTGAAACAATGAAATCACAAGCACACAAACGCGTAGATCCTCATGCTACGGGAGAACAAGGAACACTGAGTGAGCTGGCGGGCTGGTAGCGTCAGCTTGGGTGAATCCCCGAGTCGAGGCGGATCGGGAAACACGTCACGCATAACCACAGCCTGGCTCGTGGCTCGTTATGCAAGCCAATGCTCGTATTTAGATCCGAATTTTTCGCTCATACTTTCCTCTTATCTTGAATTTCTCATATACAGAGGTGATCGTATCTCGAGGTTCCACTGTACAGTTACCTCACTGTAAACTTGCAATAGTTATAATATTGCACAACCTGAGCCATTTTATAAGGCGCATATTTACGTACGATGACAATATCATTTTTAAGCTGACATGCAGCAAAATATGTTTATTACATTATACAGATAAAATGTTAACATTACTTAAATAACCTATATTGTTAATATTTAAACATGTGAGGATGCTGTGTCGCAGCGCTACAGACAAGCTGGTGCCAATTCAGGGACTGCTCTTGTATTGCGCTGTATTCTTGCTGGGCCTGGAGCGACACTGGATGGATTGATGAATAGAATAATTAAACATGTACTACGAAAATATTTCAATGTTCCTTAAAAGTTTTGAAGAATCGGAGTTCTAAGTCTATACAGATGGCTTGACATCTATTACAGAGCTGATTGTGTGGCGATTGGTTACTTCGATCACTGCACCACCATGTTCCCATGTTTAATAACATGCTTAAATTCCTATCATCATGAAAATTATAAGTATACATCTCAGTATTTAAATTATTCAGAGAGCTCTAATATCACGAATGTAATGGATTCTGTGTAAGAGAAAGCCCATTTAAGAAGCACATAGTGATTCACGCACATAGAAGAACACATACAATACAAAGCATTTAACGTGCTACTTTAGTTCCAATGGTATTTTAAGATGAAGTTTATAATGTTCTACTTTAATGACAAAATAAACTACGTGATTAAAGTGGAAATTTCAAGATTAAAGTTCTGTGCTTTTTTTCCCCACTGTGTGCCTATTTTTTTTTTTATTCTCTGTACCTTAATAAGCTTTCATATGACACTCAGACGGTGGGATACAACTCGCCTTTTCACGGCAACTTTGATATCTGATAACTTATTTATTTCGGGCACTGTGCGACTTTATGAACTTAAGCTTTCGAGTTTCTCTGACATTCTATGTCACTCGATCAACTTCCTTTTGTAATTTATACCACTGTTTAAACCAGCAAATAGTAAGTTTTTCCTTGCCTCCACTTGGTATTCGCTGAAATTCTTCTATTTTCCCCCATGCTTTTGCCATTGTCTTTTCACAAAACGCAGAGCTTAAGGACTATTTGTATTGATTTGCATATTCATAGAGGTGTAATTCGGGAGAAGACGGGGCAGGACAGCAGGCGTGTGCACGTGCATTACTTTTCACGCTGACCGGGAACGTGGAAGTTGGCGTTCACATAGATTTATGCATCTGGATTGTTTTGTGCATATGAACATTTCCATTTTGTCCATATGCCATGTTTTAGTGTGAATTGTATGCACAGCATTATACATGAGGCCCCAGGAAAGTCAGCAATAACACAGTAACTTGAAGAATTATTGACAAACCATGAATAGAAATGGCAATTTAAAATAAGATACAGATAATATATATAGATAATATATATATTTCATGGTCAGAAATGTTGGAAATCGATAGACTTACATCCAAGCAAAATATTATTAAAAAATACATTTAAATGATTAATACTGTTTATTTCTGAAAGAACTGAAATTTGCTTTCTTAGTGGAAATAAGCTTAGTTGCTATTCCCTGGACCTTTCTAGGTCTTTTATGTCTGTTTTGAAGCCTGGAGACCAAAACTGCACACAATACTCCAGATGAAGCCTTACATTATGAAGCTTCAGGATAACCACCTTTGACTTGTACTCCACACATCATACTATAAAACCTAATATTCTGTTAGCCATCTAATGGTTTCTGAGCACTGTTTGGAAGTTGATAGTGTCAAGTCCATTACAATTCCTAAATCCTTTGAATGAGAGAGAGAGAGAGAGATCGGGAGCATCTGCTGATATAGCTGCACCCACCACGTGATAAACCATGTGGGTTGGGACCAGAGTGCAGCAGGTGTACTTTCAGTTTTCAGATCTCCCACTGTGTATTGAAATAAAACAATTTTACTTCATATGGGTAATACTTTACTTACATTACATTTCATCTGCCACAAATCTGCCAAAGTCTATATGTTGTCCACATACCTCTGTAATAAATCAAAAGATTCTAGATTATCTATCAAATCCTCCTAGCCTGGTATCATCTGCAATCTTAGGAATATAAATAACACACTGGGTGTCTACATCATTTATAAATATTAAAAATAGTACAAGCCTTAGCACCGACCCCTGTGAGACACTGCTCTCACCTTCATCCAATCTGATAAGGTTCTTTGCACCATCGCCCTCTGCTTCCTAGGTTTTAAAAAATTCAGATTTTCCAACTCAATTAGTTTGACACTAAAGCTTTTATGTACGACCTTATCAAATGGCTTTTAAAGTCAAGCTGAATAATATCATATGCACCATTCTGATCATGCCTTTTCTCATGAAATTCCAGTATATTAATAAAGAGTGTTCAGCAACACCCCTGTTGTTGCCATGCATTGCTCAATATGATCCATAATTCTTTACACTACTTTCCCTGTGATGCATGTTAAGGTTACTGGCCAAAAGTTACATGGGTCCGCCCAATCACCTTTTTTACATAATGGGATAATATTTGCCATTTCCAGGCCTACTGAATTTCATACAGTTAGGTCAATAAGTATTTGGACATTGATGCAATTTTTGGTAATTTTCTCTCTACAATGGATTTGAAATTAAGCAATAAAAATGTGACAAAAGTAAAAAAAAAAAAAAAGTTTCAGCTTTAACTTAAGGGGTTTAACAAAGGTATTGCAGCCATTTTTCCCTCCAACGTCAAAAGCTCAAAAGTAACTGAATGTATGGTTAACCAGCAGTTTTATGGTCAGGTGTGGCCCGATCCCACATTATTCCATGACAAATTAAGTAGATAAAATGTCTTCAAAGCACTGACTGATATATATATTTTTTTTATGAAATTTTATTAATTTTATTGCAATCATTCCATACAAATCAATCAATTTTTACAAAAAGTAGAATTGAGAAAAAGTCGATCCCCACCCCTGAGAGAGAGAGCAAGGCAAACAGAGTAAAATTTAAGGTTTGTAAACATACCTAAATTGATAAGTTTGATAAGTCAATAGAGATGAATGAAGAAGAAAAAGAAATACAGAAATAACTGCTTCCTCTGTGCTTTAAGAGCTTATTTTAAAATACAGTAATCCCTCGCTATATCGCGCTTCGACTTTCGTGGCTTCACTCTATCACGGATTTTAAATCTAAGCATATCTAAATATATATCACGGATTTTTCGCTGGTTCGCGGATTTCTACGGACAATTGGTCTTTTAATTTATGGTACATGCTTCTTCAGTTTGTTTTCCCAGTTGATTTCATACAAGGGACGCTATTGGCGAATGGCTTAGAAGCTACCCAATCAGAGCATGTATTACATATTAACTCAAACTCCTCAATGCTATAAGATATGCTTCTCGCGCGGTGCTTGATTGTTTGCTTGTCTCTGACATTCTCTGCGCCTGACAGAGGGGGTGTGAGCAGAGGTGCTGTTTGCACAGAAGCTGTTTGCCTAGTGGATACGACGCACCTCTAAGAAATGCCGCTATATCGCGGTGCTTCCAAGCACACTTATTGATTTTTTGATTGTTTACTTTAATCTCGCGCTCTCTCTCTCTGACGTTCTCTGCGCCTGACAGAGGAGATGTGAGCAGAGAGGCTGTGCACAGAGGCTGTTTGCTTAGAAGATACTGACGCTCCTCTAAAAAATGACGCTTTATTGCGGTGCTTCGGCAAACTTAAAAGCACACGTATTGATTTTTTGATTGTTTGCTTTTCTTTGCGAGCACTCTCTCTCTCTCTCTCTCTGAAATTCTCTGCTCCTGAAGAGGAGATATATTTGCATTCTTTTAATTGTGAGAAAGAACTGTCATCTCTGTCTTGTCATGGAGCACAGTTTAAACTTTTGACTAAAGGGTGTTATTTCATGTCTAGAGGGCTCTAATAATGTTAACAGTGTGGGAGAGTTTATAAGGGCTTAAAATATATAAAAATAACTATACAAACATATGGTTTCTACTTCGCGGATTTAGTATAGCAGAATAAGTCGGAGTGCCAAAAGTGTAGTGAATGCAATCAAGTTGGTTTGTCCTTCTCCACTTTAAACCCATCTGGAAGAACCCCAAACACAGCTGTTAATGGGTTAGGAGGGATTGTGAGTCCAAGGCTGTCTGAAAGGTAATTAAAAATTTTGGTCCAGAATGATGTTAATTTGGTGCAGGCCCAGAACATGTGACCCAGTGAGGCTGGGACTTGATTGCAGCGTTCACAGGTTGGATCATGCCCTGGAAACATTTTGGAGAGTTTTAGGCGAGACAGATGTGCTCGATATATAATTTTGAGTTGTATAATTGTATGCTTTGCGCATATGGAGCTCGAGTGAATTCTCTGCATTGCTATTTTCCACTCCTTTTCTGATATATTAATTGAGAGATCTTTTTCCCAGTGTCCTCTTGGATCTTTGAAAGGGAGGGATTGTAAAATGATTTTATATATTGTAGAGATGGTGTCTGAGTCCTTGAGATTGAGCAATATTTTTCCAGCATGGATGAGGGTGCAAGATGAGGAAAATCTGGAAGGTTCTGTTTAACAAAGTTCCTGATTTGAAGATAGTGAAAGAAATGTGTAGCTGGAATGTTAAATTTGGAATGTAATTGTTCATAGGATGCAAAGACGTTGTCTATATAAAGATCTCTAAGCAAGTTAATTCCAAATTTTTCCAGATATTAAAACTGCATATGTTTGTGAAGGTTGAAAGAGGTGGTTCTCTTGCAGAGGTGCCACAGATAAAAGCTTCTCCATCTTAAAATGCTTTCTACATTGGTTCCATATTCTAAGTGAGTGATGCACAATTGGGTTATTAGTATATTGCCGATAATTTGTTTATTGGGCACAGAGCAGGAATATAAAAAGTACTGCAGGATTTTACTTCTATTGCGGACCAAGCCTGTGTATGTTCTTCTATTTGTGTCCAGGTTTTTATAGCTTGTATATTTACTGCCCAATAATAAAACTGGAAGTTAGGGAGAGCCATGCCACCTTCTGCCTTTTGTCTTTGTAGGGTCGCTCTTTGATGCGTGGATGTTTTGAGTTCCAAATAAATGAGGTTATTGTTGAATCTAATTGCTTAAAAATGATTTATTAATGTATATTGGATGTTTTGAAATAAAAAGGAGCTTAGGAAGAATATTCATCTTAACAGTGTTAATTCTTCCAGCTAGAGTGAGATGAAGGGTTGACCATCTATGCAAGTCTTGTTTAATTTTTTCCATGCAGACGCGAAATTTTGTTGATAAAGAGCTTTATGTTTACTTGTGATGTTTACTCCTAGGTATTTAAACTGTTCGGCAATGATAAAAGGTAGGGTGTCTAATCTAATATTATATGCTTGAGAATTCACTGGAAAGAGTACACTTTTATTCAGATTAATTCTGAGACCAGAGATCTTTTGAAATTCTGTGAGTGCTGTTAAGACTGCAGGCACAGAATTTTCTGGGTCTGATATATACAGTACCATATCATCTGCATATAGAGAAATTTTCTGTTCCAGTCCTTCTCTGATAATCCCCTTTATCTGATCAGTATTTCGACAATGTATTGCCAGTGGTTCAATGGCAATTGCAAACAGCAGCGTGACAAGGGCATCCTTGTCTGTACCACGTTCTAGTTTAAAGTAGTCTGAGCAAATGTTGTTGATGCAAACTGAAGCTTCTGGTTGGTATACAGTAATTTAATCCATGCACAAATGTTGGGCCAAACCCAAATTTCTCCAATGTAGTAAAAGGTATTTCCATTCAATCATGTCAAATGCTTTTTCTGCATCCAATGATAATAATATTTCTGGGGTGTTTGATTTAGTTGGTGAGTATATTACATTAAACAGGCGTCGAAGATTTGAAGATAAGTGTCGCCCCCTAATAAATCCAGTTTGATCTTGTGATATTACGAGGGAGCACTTTCTCCATCCTTCTAGCTATGATTTTTGAGAGTATTTTAACGTCATTATTCAAAGTGAAATTGGTCTGTATGATGCACATTGTAATAAGTCCTTATTTTGTTTTGGAAAAACAGTGATTAATGCTTGGCGAAAAGTTTGAGGAAGAGTTTGATTGTCTCTGGCTTCTGTAAATGTTGCTAATAGGAGGGGAGCTAGCTGAGCGGAGAATTTCTTGTAAAATTCTGCAGGGTAGCCATCAGGGCCTGCTGCTTTCCACCTTGGAGTGACTTTATAGCATCTAGTAATTCTGATAATGCCAGAGGTTTATCAAGTTCCTCCACACTAAAAGTGTCTATTTGTGGTATCTGTAATGTATCCAGAAATGCATTAGATTGTGTATTGTCTTCTTTAAACTCAGTAGTATATAAGGATTTATAGTAGTCTCTGAAAGTGTGCATTATATTTTTGTGTCGATGATTTTATCTCCGTTCGTGTTGGTGATTACTGGGATTGCGTTGCAGACTTCTTGCTTGTGAATTTGTTGAGCTAAAAGCTTATTAGCTTTCTCTCCATGTTCATAGTAATGATGTCTGGATTTGTAAATTAGTTGTTCAGTTTCTTTAGTTGTCAAGAGGTTTAATTCTGAATGCAGAGCCTGCCTTTTCCTATGTAGAGCCTCGCTTGCTAGTCTGGCATGTTCTTCATCTATTTTAGTAATTTCGCTTTTTATCTCTGCTACTTTCTTGGTTTCTAATTTATTTCTGTGGGAAAGATATGAGATAATCTGTCCTCTTAAGAAGGCCTTAAGAGTTTCCCAGAGTATTCCTGCAGAAATCTCTGAGGATGTATTTGCCTCTAGAAGAGAATGATTTGTTTGGATATAAATTCTGTACAATTCTCGTCTGCTAATAGAAGCAGGTTGAGACGCCATCTGTGAGGTGAGTGTGTGGGGCTTAGTAACTTTAGCTCCAAGATCAGAGGTGCATGGTCAGAAATAACAATAGCATCGTATTTGCAAGATTTAATCTTAGGCAAGAAATTATTATCTATAAAGAAATAATCAATCCTTGAGTAGCAATGATGTACTGGTGAGTAGAAAGAATATGTTCTTGAATTTGGGTTTAAAAACCTCCAGGGGTCTGATAAGTTGTGATCAGTTATAAACTTTGTAATTATCTTTGCAGTGTTAGATGTCGTCCCCTGTGGAGAAGTCCTATCTAAAGTGGATTTAAAACACAATTAAAGTCCCCAGCCATTATAATTTTATGAGTGTTCAGATTGGGAATGGATGCAAATAAATTTTGTATAAATTCCTTATCATCAACATTAGGTGCATAAACATTTATCAAAATCATTTTACAGTTAGATAAGTCTCCCATGACCATCACATATCTCCCTTCAGGATCCAATACTACATCTGATGCTACAAATGAGACTGTTCTATGTATGAGAATTCCCACACCTCTAGTTTTCTTTGTAAAACTAGAATGGAACATTGGCCAGCCCAGTCTTTTTGCAGCCGGAACTGATCCTTGCTTAGTAAGTGGGTCTCCTGTAAAAATACTATTTTAGCATTTAGACCTGTTAGGTGAGAGAGTACTTTCTTTCTCTTTAATTCGTGATTCAGGCCTTTAACATTCCAGCTCACGAAGTTAACTGTCCCATCATGGAGACATTGATTCTGAGTTTTTGATGTCATTTTATAGTCTTAACTGGAAGTGAGACAGCTTCAGTCATAATTTCCTATTTCCCCAATAGTTATTGCCATGTAGCCTATTATGTTGGTAGTTATAATTATAACAATTAAAAGGATAGATTAGATATAGATATAGCCTGCCCTCTTTCTCTCCCCCTCCTTAATCCCCCACCCTCCCTTTTTGCCTCCCTATGTGAGGCTAGACCCAACTTCACACAGTCCCGGTCCTCTGACATACCCAGAGACAAAGCACATCCAAAGCAAAACAAGCCCCCACGCAGCAGCGTTTTAGGATTAAAAAAAAGATATCTATTACCAATATAGTCTAAATACTATATGCCTAAAATTTAATCATTAACAAACTATGAACTTAAAATATATATAATCTTCAGCAATCTTAATGTATTAAGATAATACACCCGGATAATAAAACCGGGAAATGGTGTTAGAAAGTGGTCCAGAATAAGCAAAAGTCTTAATGCAATTATAGCAATAACAATAAACCAAGGGTATGGTGTTGAACAGTCTCGTTTAGGGCAGAGAAAAAATAATTAGATAAGAAATAAAAAAAAAAAATTAAAAAAAAGTAGTTAACCACAAACATCTATAACTAATTAAAACATAAACAGATAGCTTCTGAGTAATAATGAGGATATATAATGATAAAACCTGCATCTTAACAAATAGATCAGACAGTAGGTTATTTATCCTTGCCATATCATGACTCACTATTATGTTTCAGAATAGTGCTTTGATCAGCTTTCTTAATTCCTTTTCTGCTTCTTCCTTGCTGGCGAAGACATAGAATTGACCAAGCAATTCCACTTTCAGTCTGGCAGGATACAAGAGGCTGTATTTGATATTGGCTTGCAGTAACCGCTGTTTAATGTTGGTAGAAAGTTGCTGAATGAGAACCGGATAACTCAATGGCATGCAACACCATTCTTTTTGCCTCAAAATTTTCATCAATCCAGTGTGCCATTAGACTCAACATACTCATGGGGCTAACTTCTGAGGTCCACATCTCTGTAGTGAAGCTAATGCTGGTGACATTGTTTTTTAAAAGCTTGTGGATATGTGTAGAAATCACATCATATAATGCAGGCAGTGAGACATCTGCAAAGTATCCCCAGCTTGAAAGAATGTACCGAGGTTCAAAAAGATGTAGTAGCCAACAAAATCCCTCGTCCTCAGCTAGGGAAAAAATATGGTCATCGAATGCAATCATTTTCATTATTTTAGTAGTTATGCCTATAGCTCTGGTGCTGTCTTGAGGAAATGTCACATTCTGAAGGGTTTGCTGTATGAGGCTACTGCTAGCGTCTGAGTTAACTTTTGTTTAGGTAACATTAGTTTTTCAGATGGGTAATTAAACTTGTGGTATTTAAAGATTTAATTCTAGTCTCCTTGTATTATCTCAATTTTGCAGGCAGAGCAGATAGCAACTCTATTGTCTTCCTTTTTCACAGAAAAATATGACCACCCAACTGACATGTTGATTTACTAATGATATCTGCCTAATGAATAAACAACGCACATACTGCTCCCGTTAGCAAAACCAGGAAAACCCGTGTTTTTTTTTTTTTCTGAGTGCAAGGGGCTGTGCTTACATGCATGTTTTTTCTGCAGCGTAATGTCTGCTTTACAAAACAATGAAACCAACATTTAATTATTTAGTGAACTGACAATGTTGACAAGCCCAAATTATATCAAACAGTTCATTTTAAATGAACATTGGCCAATAACAATACAGTTTCTGATATATTGTGCATCTCTAGTCCTTAACCCGGTCTTTGTTCACACAGCAGAATTCTAATTCATGCAGATTATAGTTTGATTACTGAATAGACCAGAATGAGTTTGGAGGAAGAAAACAGCAGCCATCAATTCCACTCTCTGCCCTCACCAAATACAAGAAACCCCATTACTAGCCACTACTTATAAAACTTCTAATGGAGTTTCTCAATGATATTGTTTGAAGAAACTACACTTAATTTGACCTTTTAATGATTTAATAAGGACAACAAGAAGAATAATCAGCACTATCTCAACTTTTGATGTACATCTGATTCTTGAAATAGTCCAAGGTTACCAATTATACAAAAACAGCAAAATACCCGCGCTTCGCAGCAGAGAAGTAGTGTGTTAAAGAAGTAATGAAAAAGAAAAGGAAACATTTTGAAAATAACTTAACATGATTGTCAATGTAATTATTTTGTTACTATTATTGAGTGTTGCTGTCATATATATGCACATATACACATATATATATATATATATATATATATATATATATATATATATATATATATATATATATATATATATACACAGTGGTGTGAAAAACTATTTGCCCCTTCCTGATTTCTTATTCTTTTGCATGTTTGTCACACAAAATGTTTCTGATCATCAAACACATTTAACCATTAGTCAAATATAACACAAGTAAACACAAAATGCAGTTTTAAATGATGGTTTTTATTATTTAGGAGAGAAAAATCCAAACCTACATGGCCCTGTGTGAAAAAGTAATTGCCCCCTGAACCTAATAACTGGTTGGGCCACCCTTAGCAGCAATAACTGCAATCAAGCATTTGCGATAAATTGCAATGAGTCTTTTACAGCGCTCTGGAGGAATTTTGGCCCACTCATCTTTGCAGAATTGTTGTAATTCAGCTTTATTTGAGGGTTTTCTAGCATGAACCGCCTTTTTAAGGTCATGCCATAGCATCTCAGTTGGATTCAGGTCAGGACTTTGACTAGGCCACTCCAAAGTCTTCATTTTGTTTTTCTTCAGCCATTCAGAGGTGGATTTGCTGGTGTATTTTGGGTCATTGTCCTGTTGCAGCACCCAAGATCGCTTCAGCTTGAGTTGACAAACAGATGGCCAGACATTCTCCTTCAGGATTTTTTGGTAGACAGTAGAATTCATGGATCCATCTATCACAGCAAGCCTTCCAGATCCTGAAGCAGCAAAACAACCCCAGACCATCACACTACCACCACCATATTTTACTGTTGGTATGATGTTCTTTTTCTGAAATGCTGTGTTCCTTTTATGCCACATGTAACGGGACATTTGCCTTCCAAAAAGTTCAACTTTTGTCTCATCAGTCCACAAGGTACTTTCCCAAAAGTCTTGGCAATCATTGAGATGTTTCTTAGCAAAATTGAGACAAGCCCTAATGTTCTTTTTGCTTAACAGTGCTTTGCGTCTTGGAAATCTGCCATGCAGGCCGTTTTTGCCCAGTCTCTTTCTTATGGTGGAGTAGTGAACACTGACCTTAATTGAGGCAAGTGAGGCCTGCAGATCTTTAGACATTGTCCTGGGGTCTTTTGTGACCTCTCAGATAAGTCGTCTCTGCGCTCTTGGGGTAATTTTGGTCGGCCGTCCACTCCTGGGAAGGTTCACCACTGTTCCATGTTTTTGCCATGTGGATAATGGCTCTCACTGTGGTTCACTGGAGTCCCAAAGCTCTAGAAATGGCTTTATAACCTTTACCAGACTGATAGATCTCAATTACTTCTGTTCTCATTTGTTTCTGAATTTCTTTGGATCTTGGCATGATGTCTAGCTTTTGAGGTGCTTTTGGTCTACTTCTCTGTGTCAGGAAGCTCCTATTTAAGTGATTTCTTGATTGAAACAGGTGTGGCAGTAATCAGGCCTGGGGGTGGCTACGGAAATTGAACTCAGGTGTGATACACCACAGTTAGGTTATTTTTTAACAATTACTTTTTCACACAGGGCCATGTAGGTTTGGATTTTTTTTCTCCCTAAATAATAAAAACCATCATTTAAAAACTGCATTTTGTGTTTACTTGTGTTATATTTGACTAATGGTTAAATGTGTTTGATGATCAGAAACATTTTGTGTGACAAACATTCAAAAGAATAAGAAATCAGGAAGGGGGCAAATAGTTTTTCACACCACTGCATACACACACATATACAAATATATATGTATATTACACATTATATGTATATATATATATATATATATATATATATATATATATATATATATATATATACATACATACATTATATATTTACACACACACACATATATATATTTACACACACACACACATATATATACACACATACACACACATATATATATATATATATATATATATATATATCTATACTAATAAAAGGCAAAGCCCTCACTCACTCACTCACTCACTCACTCATTACTAATTCTCCAACTTCCCGTGTAGGTAGAAGGCTGAAATTTGGCAGGCTCATTCCTTACAGCTTACTTACAAAAGTTGGGCAGGTTTCATTTCGAAATTCTACGCCTAATGGTCATAACTGGAAGGTATTTTTCTCCATTAACTGTAATGGAGTTGAGCTGGAATGACGTGGGGGGGCGGAGTTTTGTGTGACATCATCACGCCTCCCACGTAATCACGTGAACTGACTGTCAACGCAATGCGTAGAAAACCAGGAAGACATCCAAAAAGCGCTTAAGAAAACATGCATTTTATAATTGAGAAGGCAGCGAAACAATAAGAAGTGAGCGAGTGACATATACTACCATATTCATGAGTGTTGCCAGCTCGGAAAGAAAGCAAGGTGTAAACCTAAACTTTAAATTAAGTTCATAGACAGGCTACCGCTGGCGTTTCACATACCCACAGGTAATGCGGGATACAAGTTTAATGAGAGGACGCAGGATATAAACGAGAGTTTTGATCACTTTGTAACTAAGTTAAAATTGTAGGTGAAGGGGTGTGCTTATGCAAATTCCGAGAAACTGTGTTTGTGGGGATTGACAGTTAAGGCGGATGGGGGAGTCACGTCATCATCTCCCCTCCCACCTCATTTTGCTCTGAGCTGAGCTATGCGGCTAACGCTGTCTTCCGAAGCAACTTCGTCAGACTGCCACCAAATACTCACAGAAAAATCCACAAGTTAATACACACGCTGTCTCTAGAGTTTCTACACACTGAATCCTCCAGGCACTACTTACAAAAGGTCACATTGACAATCGTGTTACGTTATTTTTAAAATCTTTCCTTTTCTTAGCACAAGCACAGCTGAGAAGCTTCGATGCATGTGCTCCATAACGCGTTAAAAAATAATGCATTTAATCACACTTTGCATTACAAGCAAAGGGGAGCTTTTGTCAATGCATGATTTCCTGGTACACGGATTACATTGATCAGCATCCGATTCATTTTACCCTCGCACCACCTTAGTTTGAGAAGAAGTATGAAAAATATGAGGTTAACACAGAAAACAGATCACCAATTCAAGCTTTATGAATAATCGATTCGCCATCAATAATTGTTTTGGTAAAGCCATCCTCCTTCCATTTTATAATTTTTCCGCCACTAGCCATGATTAAATGAACGGTAAAAAGTAAGAGCAAAGCGAGGGTGACTTATTTAGGCAGGCATATATATGACAGCAACACTCATGACAATGTCAATCATGTTACGCTATTATTAAAATGTTTCCTTTTCTTTTCATTACTTCTTTAACACACTACTTCTCTGCTGCGAGGCGCGGGTATTTTGCTATATATATATATATATGAATGACCTCCAAAGAGCGCTGAGACTTTTGATATCATGAACGTGTCTGCAAACTGGGGTCTCCTGCCCAGCAAAAGTCGAGCAGCCAGCACGCGCGCATAGCTGTGCCGGCCTTTGAGACGCTGACTGCGCTTCTGCCTTAAGTCAAAGTGAGCACTTTTAATTTTTTTCATCCTCCCCCTGCGCTATAGCCCAGACAAGTGCAAACACGGGACCCCTTTTCTACACCACGGCAAAATAATATTAAGGCGATTCACACTTACTTTTGCACGTATACGATTATCAGGTCCTCACCTCGAATTATGAAGACACGCACACGAGTGCAGGACTGACAGTGCCATCACAGCCGATTAATGGCGGGACGCCTCACCAGTCTACACAAGACCCACGCGACTGTCCCCAAAAGGCGATCATAACGCCAGCGAACACATCTCTCTATACTATATAAAAGAAAAAGGCAACTTTCCTTTCTTTACACCTTTTTCCTTTTATCCCAAACCAAAGCCTTCTCTCTTAACACTGCAGAGGACACAAAACTAATTTTCTTTAAATGCCGGTAAGGCACATTACCAGAGGCACAAATTTGAACGTTCACATAGAAAATGTAATTTCAATGTACCTGTACTTCTTAAAACGTTAATGTTTTACTGTTTAATAACTTATAGACTATAATTTATTATTTTTCCCTTGCACTCAGTGACCAAACCTATACACACACATATAGACACATACAAACATACACACAAGTATATATGTGTGTATATATATATACACACACACACACACACACACACACACACACATACATACATACATATATATAATTTGTGTGTGTGTATGTATATATGTATGTGTGTATATATATGTAGATAGGTATGTATGTATATATATATATATATATGTGTATATGTAGATATGAAGATATGTATGTGTATATATATCTATATGTATGTATGTATGTATGTATGTATGTATGTATGTATGTGTGTGTGTATATATATGACAGCAGCAATCCAAGCTGTGAGAAAACAGTAAAAAGGAGGCGTGTCAGACGTCGTGGTACATTTTCTGATGCAGCTGCCGAAAACTGCCGCCAAATACACAAAACAATTACTTTGACAATCATGTTACATTATTTTTAAAATGTTTCCTTTTCTTTTTCATAACTTCTTTAACACATGACATCGCTGTGAAGCGCGGGTATTTTGCTATATATATATATATATATCACAGCGACACTCATAACAGTGACAAAACAATTACATTGACAATCATGTTACGTTATTTTCAAAATGTTTCCTTTTCTTCTTTAACACACTACTTCTCCGCTGCCAAGCGCGGGTATATATATATATATATATATATATATATATATATATATATATATATATATATATATATATATATATATATAGATAGATAGATATGAGAACAACACTCATATCAATGACAAAACAATTACATTAACAACCATGTTACGTTATTTTTAAAATTTTTCCTTTTCTTTTTCGTACCTTCTTTAACACACTACTTCTCCGCTGCGAAGCGCGGGTATTCTGCTAGTATATATATATATATATAGTCGCAATAACGAGACATACTCAAGATAAAGATTTGGGGCAGCCACCCGTATAATCTGGTATTCCGGCTGCAAAGTCGTTCTTTTTATGAGAATAGACAGCACTGAAGTGCATACAAACGAGTCCAAAACAAGACTGAGGGAAAAGGGAAAAAGGGCAGTCTTTTAAAGGGGAAAACAGGAAGTGAGGTCATAAGGATCGGGCATGTGTTCATCACTCATTGGATCAGACCCGGAGGTGACATCAGGGAGGCCGGAGCTGGTAAGGTCTGTTTCCATTGGTTCAGTCCCAGAAGTGATGTCAAGAGAGCCAGGTGGAGTCTCCCAGGAATGGTCTACAGGTAAGTAAGAAAAAGAGTCAGTGCACTCTGCCACATCCTGGCATACCTCCGAACTGCTTTCACTCAAGCCCTTTAGCTGCCTCCCATGCGCATGTGTGTGACAAGGCCCCCCCCCTTAGCCCAGACCCGTCGGGTTGGGCGACCCTAACCGAGAGGTTGTGAACACGAGAAAGAGCATCAGCGTTGGCATGGAAGCAACCCCGGCGATGAACGAGCAAGAACTTATACGGCTGTAGGTCAAGAAACCACCGGGTGACCCGCGGATTCGACTCCTTGTGCAGGGCCATCCACTGTAGAGGTGCATGGTCCGTGACAAGGGTGAATTCCCGGCCCCACAGGTAGTACCTAAGCTGAGTAATCGCCCATTTAATTGCCAAAGCCTCCCTTTCCACCGCTGCATACCTGATCTCCCAGTCCAACAGTTTCCGGCTCAGGAACATGATGGGGTGTTCCACACCATCGACACTTTGGCTCAGCATGGCGCCCAGGCCTGTGTCTGAAGCATCCGTCTGGAGGATGAAAGGCAAAGAAAAGTTAGGCGCCATCAAAATTGGTGCGGACGTAAGGGCCTGCTTTAAGTCACCAAATGCAGCTCCTGTCTTCTCAGTCCATACCACAATGTTCGGGGCCCTCTTCCTTGTTAAATCAGTCAAGAGCGCCGCTCTCTGCGAGAACCGGGGTACAAACCGGCGGTAGTACCCGGCTAACCGGAGAAAGGCTTGGACCTGCCGCTTGGTTCGCGGACGGGGCCAATTCAAAATACCCACAACTTTGGAGCATTGTGGCCTTACGGTACCCCGACCCACCAGGTAGCCTAAATATTTGGCCTCGCTCAATCCAAAGAAGCATTTCTTGGGATTAATCCGGAGCCCGGCCTCACCAAGTGTCCGCAATACCGCTCGGACATGCTGTTGGTGTTCCCTCCACGTGCTGGAATAGATGATGACCTCATCCAGGTAGGCATCACTGTATGAGTAATGAGGCCGAAGCACTTTGTCCACCAGACATTGGAAGATTGCTGGAGCCCCGTGTAACCCAAATAGAAGGACACGATACTGCCAGTGTCCGCTAGTGGTACTAAATGCGTTTTTTTCCTTCGCGGAGTCCATTAAAGGAACCTGCCAGTACCCTTTTGTCATGTCAAGTGTGGTCAAGTATCGAGCCTGTCCAAGCCTCTCGAGGAGGTCGTCCACTCGTGGCATTGGATAGGCATCAAATCGGGAGACTTGATAAAACCGACGGAAAACATTGCAAAACCTCCAACTCCCGTCAGGCTTACCGACGAGCACAATTGGGCTGGACCAGGGACTATAACTTTCCTCAATCACACCTAGCTCCAGCATGCGCTTGATCTCAAGCTCCACTTCAGCCCTTTTTGCCTCGGGAAGACGATACGGGCGTTCTTGGACAATAACCCCGGGCTCTGTCACAATGTTGTGCTCAACCAGAGAGGTCCTTCCGCGGTTTTCACTGACTACCTCCCGAAAGGCCCGAATAACTGTTTCCAGCTCCTGCCGTTGTCTGGGACTTAAGTCTGTACCGAAGTTAAGGCTGTGTGTGTGAGCGAAGAGTGAGCGGGGCTGGCCGGAGGAGGGATCGGGGTCCCTGTCCTTCCACGGTTTCAGCAAGTTCACATGATAATCCCGCTCCTTCGGCCGACAATTGGGTTAACTCACCAAATAGTCGACCAGCCCCTTCCTCTCCTTAACTTCGTAGGGGCCTTGCCAATGGGCAAGCAAATTAGAGTGGGAGGCAGGCACTAGGACCATGACCCGATCTCCCGGGTGGAACTCCTGAAGAGACGTGCCGCGGTTGTAGTAACGGACCTGTGCTGCTTCAGATTCTTCCATGTGACTGTTAACGAGAGGCCTAATCTTTCCAAATCTATCGCGTAACTGCGCGATATACTCTAATATGTTTGAAGAGGGAAGAGCCTCTTCTTCCCATCCTTCTTTTAGAATGTCTAATATGCCACAAGGTTGTCGCTCATACAGTAATTCAAAAGGGGCGAACCCCATGGAGGCTTGTGGGACTTCCCGATAGGCAAAAAGGACGAGGGGGGGGAGCTGATTTCAGTTCCTTCCATCCTCGCTGACCACCTTACGCAGCATTTGTTTGAGAGTCTGAATAAACCTCTCCACTAATCCGTCGGTTTGAGGATGATACACTGCAGTCTTTAAATGCTTTATTTTCAGTAACTTGGCAGTCTCCTTGAATGTCTCCGAGGTATAAGGGGTCCCATGGTCTGTCAAGACTTCCTTGGGGATCCCCACGCACGCAAAGACCCCTAGTAATTCCCGTGCGATGGCTTTAGAGGTACCTGAGCGCAACGGAACATCTTCGGGGTATTTTGTAGTATTATCCACGAGGACTAAAATGTACTTGTGTCCTCGGGCTGAGGGCTCTAGGGGTCCGAACAAATCGACCCCAATTCTGTGGAAGGGAACGTCAATAAAGGGTATAGGAATGAGAGGAGAATGGTCCCTTCTAGGAATTTGTTGCAGTTGACACTCCGGGCAGGAAGCGCAAAGCACGAAACCTCCTCATTGATCCCCAGCCAGTAGAAACGGAGCTTGATCCGCTCCAGAGTTTTCTCAGTGCCCAAGTGACCACCTAGGAGGTGGGTGTGTGCTAGCTCGCAGACCTCCCGCCGCAAGGTACGTGGAACTAGCAGCAGCTTTCTCTCCTGCCCATGATGCATTGCTACACGATAAAGGAGGTCGTTGACTAACACAAAGTGAGGACCCTGTGGCATTGACTGGTTGGTGCGCTGGCCGTTAACTAGGACCACTGCATTTTTTGCAAATTTCAGGGAGTCGTCACTCCACTGCTCCCTTTTAAAGGAGGCCGGCGTCTCTCTAAATTGGAACCACAAAAGGGAGAGAGGGTCTGCACCGACCTCAATGGGCGTGGTTTCCTACTGCTCTGCCGCGGCTCTGGTGGATGACGTGTCAGCATGCGACGGCCCGGGAGTTGCCACGTCACCAAGGACGGCCGGTTCGTCTCTCTCTGCCGGCTGATTACAGGGCGTGGAGGCAGCTTGAAACGGCTCATCTCCGTCCATGACTAGGCCCAAGTTAACCCTGGGAGTGGTAGGTGTCTCACCGCTTTTAATATTAGGCTAGTCCCGCCCTAGTATCACCGGGTGTGGAGGATCAGGAAGGATTGCCACAGTTACTTTCTGAACTGATCCTCCGTAGCTGATGACACAAGCGGCGGTCCTGTACCAGCGGGTTTCCCCGTGGACAAAGGTTATACAGGTCTTAAATTTTAAGCACTGTTGCGGTAGCACAAATCGGCGGGAAACAATGGAAATGTTACTGCCGGTATCGAACAGAGCTGAAGTTTTAAACCCATTAACCATCACCAAGCCTGTGTGTGGGACCGTCAACGGGTTTGTCAGAGCACACCAACCCCTCTTCCCCCTCCACCTGCATTCCACCTTATTCCCAAGCGGTTTGCGCGCCCGCGGCCCCGAGGACGCAGGCACAAACTCTGGGTTGTACAGGGGGGGCTAGGTTTTGGGACGTACTCCGGCCGAGTTCAGCCAAAGGACAGTTCAGATCCCACAGATTGTGAGACCGTCCTTTGTTTTTCTACGAGCTCTATAAGCTCTGCCATGTTTCTGAACCACAGTGAAGCATGGCGGTGGCAGTATCATGCTGTGGGGGTGTTTTTTAGCTGCAGGGACAGGACGACTGGCTGCAATCGAGGGAAAGATGAATGCAGCAAAGTACAGGGATATCCTGGACAAAAACCTTCTCCAGAGTGCTAAGAACCTTAGACTGGACCGAAGGTTTACCTTCCAACAAGACAATGACCCTAAGCACACAGCTAAAATAATGAAGGAGTGGCTTCACAACAACTCTGTGACTGGTTTTGAATGGCCCAGCCAGAGCCCTGACTTAAACCCAATTGAGCATCTCTGGAGAGACTTAAAAATGGCTGTCCACCAACGTTTACCATCCAACCTGACAGAACTGGAGAGGATCTACAAGGAGGAATGGCAGAGGATCCCCAAATCCAGTTGTGAAAAACTTCCCAAGAAGACTCATGGCTGTATAGGTCAAAAAGGTGCTTCTACCAAACACTGAGCAAAGGGTCTGAATACTTAGGACCATGTGATATTTCAGTTTTTCTTTTTAAATAAATCTGTAACAATTTCAAAAATTCTTTTTTTTATCTGTCAATGTGGAGAGCTGTGTGTACAATAATGAGGAAAAAAAATAATTTAAATGATTTTAGCAAATGGCTGAAATATAACAAAGAGTGAAAAATTGAAGGGGGTCTGAATACTTTCTGTACCCACTGTGTGTGTGTGTGTGTGTATATATATATATATATATATATATATATATATATATATATATATATATATATATATATATATATATATATATATATATACTTGCAAAATACCCACGCCACAGAGCTGCAAAGTACTGCCATAAAATTTAAATTAAGAAGAAAATAAAACCTTTTTAAACTGAGAAGTTGGAGAATTAGTGATGACTGAGTGAGTGAGTGAGGGCATTGCCTTTTATTAGTATAGATACTATAGATAGATAGTATAGATAAACACACACACACACATTATATATATATATATATATATATATATATATATATATATATATATATATATATATATATATATATACACACATACACATACATATATACATACATACACATATATATATACACATACACTATACTGTATATATACTTCTCTACTAATAAAAGGCAAAGCCCTCACTGACTCACTCACTCATCACTAATTCTCCAACTTCCCGTGTAGGTAGAAGGCTGAAATTTGGCAGCCTCATTCCTTACAGCTTACTTATAAAAGTTGGGCAGGTTCCATTTCAAAATTCTACGCGTGATGGTCATAACTGGAAGCTAATTTTCTTAATATAATGTAATGGTGTTGAGCTCGATGGCCGTGGGGGACGGAGTTTCTTGTGACATCATCACGCCTCCACGTAATCACGTGAACTGACTGTCAACACATTATGTAGGGAACCAGGAAGAGCTCCAAAAAGCGCTGAAGAAAACATGCATTATACAATTGAGAAGGCAGCGAAACAATAAGAAGCGCGCGAGTGACACATACTGTACAAGCATATTCATGCCTACAGCTCCTTCGGAAACAAAGCACGGTGTAAACCTAAAGTTTAAATTTAGTTCATAGACAGGCTGCCACTGGCGTTTGTCATGCCCACGGCTAATGCGGGATACAAGTTTAATGAGAGGACGCAGGGTATAAACGACAGTTTTGATCACTTTCTAACTAAGTTCAAATTTCTGGTCAAAGACTGTGCGAGAGAATGTTTATGGGGGGGATTGACAGTTAAGGCGGGTGGAGGAGTGACGTCATCATCTCCCCTCCCATTCACCTCATTTCGCTCTGAGCTGAGCTCCGCGGCTAATGCCGTCTTCCGAAGCAACTTCATCACACTGCCACCAAATACTCACAGAAAAATCCACAAGTTAAGACACACGCTGTCTCTAGAGTTTCTCCACACTGAATCCTCCAGGCACTGCTTACAAAAGGTTACATTGACAATCGTGTTACGTTATTTTTAAAATGTTTTCTTTTCATAGCACAAGCACAGCTGAGAAGCTTCGATACATGTGCTCCATAATGCGTTAAAACGCATTTAATCACACTTTGCATTATAAGCAAAGGGAAACTTTTGTCAATGCATGATTTCCTGGTACACCGATTACATTGATCAGCGGTTCCCGATTCATTTTACCCTCACACCCCCTTGGTTTGAGAAGAAGTATGAAAAAATATGAGGTTAACACAGAAAAACAGATCACCAATTAGAGCTTCAAGAATAATCGATTTGCCATCAATAATTGTTTTGGTAAAGCCATACTCAGTGTAATCCTCCTTCCATTTTATAATTTTTCCGCCACTAGCCATGATTAAATGAAAGGTAAAAAAGTAAGAGCGAAGCGAGGGTGACTTATTCAGGCAGGCATATATATGACACCAACACTCATGACAATGTCAATCATCTTACGTTATTATTAAAATGTTTCCTTTTCTTTTTCATTACTTCTTTTAACACACTATTTCTCCACTGCGAGGCGCGGGTATTTTGCTATATATATATATATATATATATATATATATATATATATATGAATGACCTCCAAAGAGTGTGGAGACTTTTGATATCGTGAACGTGTCTGCAAAAAGTGTGGTCTCCTGCCCTGCAAAAGTCGAGCAGCCGGCGCGCCAGCAAGATAGCTGTGCTAACCTTGAGACGCTGACTGCGCTTCTGCCTTAAGTCAAATTGAGTACTTTTAATTTTTTTCATCCTCCCCCTGAGCTATAGCCCAGACAAGTGCAAACACGGGACCCCTTTTCTACACCGCGGAAAACTAATATTAAGGCTTTGCACTTTCTTTTGCACATATACGATTATGAGGTTGTCAGCTCAGATTATGAAGACACGCACAGGAATGGAGGACTTACAGTGCCATCACAGCCGATTAATGGCAGGGACGTCTCACCAGTCTACACAAGACCCACAGCGACTGTCCCCGAAAGGCTTCATTTCTCAACTTAACAAATCTCTATACTATATAAAAGAAAAAGGCAACTTTCCTTTCTTTACACCTTTTTTCCTTTTATCCCAAACCAAAGCCTTTCTCTCTTAACACTGCAGAGGACACAAAACTAATTTTCTTTAATTGCTGGCATTGCCGGTAAGGCACATTACTAGAGGCAGAAATTTGGACGTTCACATAGAAAACGTAATTTCTATTTTTCCACTACCGTCGTGTACCGCCTTTCAAAAGGGATCTACTACCGAGAGATGATCCATATACATTTTAGCTGCTGTTAGTACTACAGTACTTACCTGTTGTGTTGCACAGTCTTTAAAATGTAGTTTATCCGCAACCACTCCAGTAGTGCTCAATGTACCTGTACTTCTTAAAAAGTTAATATTTTACTGTTTAAAAACTTATAGACTATATTTTATTATTTTTCCCTTGCACTCAGTGACCAAAGCTATACACACACATATAGACACATACATATATATGCACATATATATATAATTGTGTGTATGTGTGTGTATATATATATATATATATATATATATATATATATATATATATATATATATATATATATATATATATATATATATATATATATATATATATATATATATATATATATAGAGAGAGAGAGAGAGAGAGAGAGAGAGAGAGAGAGACAGATATAGATATATATACAGTGGTTTGAAAAACTATTTGCCCCTTTCCTGATTTCTTATTCTTTTGCATGTTTGTCACACAAAATGTTTCTGATCATCAAACACATTTAACCATTAGTCAAATATAAAACAAGTAAACACAAAATGCAGTTTTTAAATGATGGTTTTTATTATTTAGGGAGAAAAAAAAATCCAAACCTACATGGCCCTATGTGAAAAAGTAATTGCCCCCTGAACCTAATAACAGGTTGGGCCACCCTTAGCAGCAATAACTGCAATCAAGCATTTGCGATAACTTGCAATGAGTCTTTTACAGCTCTCTGGAGGAATTTTGGCCCACTCATCTTTGCAGAATTGTTGTCATTCAGCTTTATTTGAGGGTTTTCTAGCATGAACCGCCTTTTTAAGGTAATGCCATAGCATCTCAATTGGATTCAGGTCAGGACTTTGACTAGGCCACTCCAAAGTCTTCATTTTGTTTTTCTTCAGCCATTCAGAGGTGGATTTGCTGGTGTGTTTTGGGTCATTGTCCTGTTGCAGCACCCAAGATCGCTTCAGCTTGAGTTGACGAACAGATGGCCGGACATTCTCCTTCAGGATTTTTTGGTAGACAGTAGAATTCATGGTTCCATCTATCACAGCAAACCTTCCAGGTCCTGAAGCAGCAAAACAACCCCAGATCATCACACTACCACCACCATATTTTACTTTTGGTATGATGTTCTTTTTCTGAAATGCTGTGTTCCTTTTATGCCAGATGTAACGGGACATTTGCCTTCCAAAAAGTTCAACTTTTGTCTCATCAGTCCACAAGGTATTTTCTTAAAAGTCTTGGCAATCACTGAAATGTTTCTTAGCAAAATTGAGACAAGCCCTAATGTTCTTTTTGCTTAACAGTGGTTTGCGTCTTGGAAATCTGCCATGCAGGCTGTTTTTGCCCAGTCTCTTTCTTATGGTGGAGTCGTGAACACTGACCTTAATTGAGGCAAGTGAGGCCTGCAGTTCTTTAGACGTTATCCTGGGGTCTTTTGTGACCTCTCAGATGAGTCGTCTCTGCGCTCTTGGGGTAATTTTGGTCGGCCGGCCACTCCTGGGAAGGTTAACCACTTTTCCATGTTTTTGCCATTTGTGGATAATGGCTCTCACTGTGGTTCGCTGGAGTCCCAAAGCTTTAGAAATGGCTTTATAACCTTTACCAGACTGATAGATCTCAATAGATCTCAATTACTTCTGTTCTCATTTGTTCCTGAATTTCTTTGGATCTTGGCATGATGTCTAGCTTTTGGTCTACTTCTCTTTTTCAGGCAGCTCCTATTTAAGTGATTTCTTGATTGAAACAGGTGTGGCAGTAATCAGGCCTGGGGGTGGCTACGGAAATTGAACTCAGGTGTGATACACCACAGTTAGGTTATTTTTTAACAAGGGGCAATTACTTTTTCACACAGGACCATGTAGGTTTGGATTTTTTTTCTCCCTAAATAATAAAAACCATCATTTAAAAACTGCATTTTGTGTTTACTTGTGTTATATTTGACTAATGGTTAAATGTGTTTGATGATCAGAAACATTTTTGTGACAAACATGCAAAAGAATAAGAAATCAGGAAGGGGGCAAATAGTTTTTCACACCACTGTATATACATATATACACATATATATAATATATATATGTGTGTATATATATATATATATATACATATATATATATATATATATATATATATATATATATATATATATACAGTGATCCTTGCTATATCACGCTCGACTTTTTGCGGCTTCACTCTATCGCGATTTTTTCTGATACACGTTTACGTCACTACGCATGCGCTTTCTGAGATCTTTTATCTAAACCCCACGATGGCTCCTAAACGTGCTGCTTTTTCTAAGCCTTCTGACAATAAAACTAAGTGCCGGAGGAAGATGCTTACTGTCCAGGAGAAGGTGAAACTCTTGGATATGATCAAAGATGGCAATACCCTACAAAAGCCTCCTCACGCATATGAAAAGACAGCGCCAGCAACTGCCTATCAAGATGTTCTTCAGCCGCACACCTAGATATCCACTGCCTACTCTTAGTACTCCTTCAGCGGAAGAAGACAACGATGCACCTGCTGAAGATACTGCACCACCTGAAGACTCTCCTACTGAGGTTGTGCCTTCATAGGTTAGTGGTTGTGTGTAAGAACTGTGTGTGTGTGTGTGTAATTAAATGTAGAGTACAATAATCTACTATATAAAAGCGGTTGGGATTGTCCTTCCGTTCCGTGAGTGCAAAGCGTAGCGGTATACCGCTTATCACAGACTTTCTACTTACGGCTTGCAGTACGAAGCGACGCGATGTGAGCAGAGTTCTGGTGCTCCCATCGTTCCCTTGCTTTTGTGCGCGATACCCTGGAAAAATAGACAAAATTATGTCTCTGGAAATAATTAATGTTGATGGAGTACAAATGCCTCACCACGTAGTAAATATCAGTAGAGATGGTGCTTACTTATTCTCATCTATAGCTTATTTAGTGCATGAAACTCCGTCTTCAGCGGTACCGATTCGGGCTGACATTATACGACTTTAGAAAGGCACTCGAGGGGATTAAAAAACGTAGGTTTTCGGGAGATGTTATGAATGGGCACTTTAATGTTCTCATTCTCTACACTTACATGCCTGATGTACACATGGAGCACACAAAAATTGAGGATAAAAGTCGATCGCCTTAAAAGGCGGGTGAGCCTAGTAATAATATGATATTTGTAACATCTAATATGTCTTATTTTCTCTTATTTTGTCTAATATATTGGGTAATACGAGTGTAATGGTGACTAAAGTGTGTTATTTCATGTCTAGAGGACTCTAATAATGTTAAAAAACGTATTTAGAAGGTCGTAAACAGGTTTTCTATACTCTAACTGCAATATTCGATTTATAAATAAAGAATCCTACTTCGCGAAAATTCATTTATCACTATATATATATATATATATATATATATATATATATATATATATATATATATATATATATATGTGTGTGTATATACAGTAATCCTCCTCGATTGCGGGGTTATGCTCCAGAACCCCCACCGATAGATGAAAATCCGCGAAGTAGAAACCATATGTTTGTGTAGTTATTTTTATATATTTTAAGCCCTTATAAACTCCCCCACACTGTTAACATTATTAGAGCCCTCTAGACATGAAATAACACCCTTTAGTCAAAGTTTAAACTGTGCTCCATGACAAGACAGAGATGACAGTTCTTTCTCACAATTAAAAGAATGCAAATAGATCTTCTTCTCTTCAGGAGCAGAGAATTTCAAAGAGAGAGAGAGAGAGAGCGCGCGCAAAGAAAAGCAAACAATCAAAAAATCAATACGTGTGCTTTTAAGTTTGCCGCGGCATTTTTTAGAGGAGCGTCAGTATCTTCTAAGCAAACCGCTTCTGTGCAAACAGCACCTCTGCTCACAGCCCTTCCGTCAGGCGCAAAGAATTTCAGAGAGGGTGAGAGAGAGGCAGAGACAAGCAAACAATCAAGCAGTCAAAAGAATAATCAAGAATATCTTATAGCATTGAGGAGTTTTAGTTAATATGTAATACATGCTCTGATTGGGTAGCTTCTAAGCCATCCGCCAATACCGTCCCTTGTATGAAATCAACAGGGCGAACAAACTGAGGAAGCGTGTAGCATAAATTAAAAGACCCATTGTCCGCAGAAATCCGCGAACCAGCGAAAAATCCGTGATATATATTTAGATGTGCTTACATTTAAAATCTGCGATAGAGTGAAGCCGCGAAAGTCGAAGCGCGATATAGCGAGGGATTACTGTATATATATATAGAAACTTTTAAGTGCCGGGTCTTAGTTAACATTAAATAGCGCAGTGGACATCGTAAGATCGCACGAGATAGCACAGGGACAGCTCAGAAGCTTCGATGCATGTACTCCGAGCGGCTCACGTGAACTGACAATGAGCGCAGTGCGCAGAGAAAGCAAGACATCTAAAGAGCTCGGAGAGTTTTGCTCACGTGAACGTGTCTGCAAAAAGTCGTGTTTCCTGCACTGCAAAAATACTACAAAAGACGGCCGACCGGAACGCGCGCACACCTGCGTAGCTGTGCCGGCCTTTGAGACGCTGACTGCGCTTCTGCCTTAAGTGAAAGTAAACACTTCATTTTTTTCCCCATTCCCATGAGCTATAGCCCAGACAACTGTAAACACAGGATCCCATTTCTAGACCGCGGTAAACTAATATTAAGGAGCTTCACACTTTCTTTTACACGTATACGATTATAAGGTCGTCAGGTTGGATTATGAAGACACGCACAGGAGTGGAGGACCGACAGTGCCATCCCGGACAGTTAATGACAGGGCCGTCTCTCCAGTCTACACGAGACCCACCGCGACGCTCATATCGTCATCGAAGACCTCTCTCTACACTATATTAAAGAAAAAGGCAAGTTTCCTTTCTTTATACCTTTTTTCCTTTTATCCCCAACCAAAGCCTTTTTCTCTTAACACTGATAATGCCGGTAAGGCACATTACCACAGGCAGAAATTTGGACGTTCACATACAAAATGTAATTACTATACCACAGCCGTCGTGTAGCGCCTTTCAAAAGGGATCAACTACCAAGAGATGATCCATATACATTTTAGTTGTTGTTAGTACTAATTACCTGCTATGTTATACCGGCTTTAAAATGTAGCTTACCCGAAACCACTCCACTTGTGCTCAGTGTATCTTTACTTCTTAAAACGTTAATGTTTTACTGTTTAATAGCTTACAGACTACATTTTATTTTTTTCCCTTGCACTCAGTGAGCGAGGCCAATGGGTGATCAGTTTTTTATATATATATATATATATATATATATATATATATATATATATATATATATATATATATATATACATATATATATATATATATATATACATATATATATATGTATGAATGACCTCCAAAGAGCGCAGAGACTTTTCATCACGTGAACGTGTCTGCAAAAAGTGGTGTCTCCTGCCCTGCAAAACTCGAGCAGCCATACACCCCGATCTACATACTGTCAAATAAACGAAACACACGCCGTGGTGCAACACGAGAGGCTTTGCCTCTAGCGCTGACGTCCGAGGTTCGATTCCCGAGACGGGGTGCAGTGAGTGTGTACGCCTGATGAGCCCAGAATTACGGCGAAACACGTGCCACGTATTGTTTGCATTATTTGACAGTGAAACTATTTCAGTACATTCAATATATATAAATCATCGCTTCCCGATTCATTTTACCCTCGTACCCCCTTAGTTTGAGAAGAAGTATGAAAAAATATGAGGTTAACGAGAAAAAAGATCACCAATTGAAGCTTTATGAATAATGGATACTTTATTCGCCATCAAAAATTATTTTGGTAAAGCCATAGTCAGTGTGATCCTCCTTCCATGTTATAATTTTTTCGCGACTAGCCATGATTACATGAACGGTAAAAAAGTAAGAGCGAAGCGAGGGCGGCATATCCAGGCAGGCAGGCAATAGCTCAATATGGAATTTGGATATAAGTAGGTTCATATCATACCTATACATATACATGTGTGTTGCTGTCATCAAGGATTTGATTATCATTATTTCTTTCAATCAGGGTCTTACTTGGAGGATGTGTTGTGTTCAAGTTACATTCTGCGTTTGTCAACCGTTGTAAAGATAACAGGTTTCATTCATCGATTTGTTTCTTACTGCATCAATAAACAGCTCATCTTTCTCTTTATCTGAGACGTGACACACTGCATGCACAGGTTTTTTTTTTTACACCGTCTTCCTTTAGCTGGACATTGACTTTTTCCACCGTGTGCTTTGTTTCCGCAGTAGTTGCACTTATGAATATGCTTGTATGCGTCAAACGCTTCATATTTTTTTGCTGCCTTCTCAATTGTGTAATACGGTTTTTGTTCAGCGCTCTTTGGAACTGTTGTTTTTTGTCTGCGTACATCGTTAGTTCATGTGAGCCGCTCGGTGTACATGCATCGAAGGTTCCCAGCTTTGCTTGTGACATCTCATGCGATGTCCACGGCTTTATTTAATGTTAGCTATGACCCCGCGCTTAAAAAATTCTCTTGCAGTTGTGCTTAGTTTGTGCCAAACACCACCCTAACCATCTCATCTTTGTCTGCATAAGCACAGTCCTTCACCGTGAGTATTTAGCGGCGGTGCTTCTATTGGATTGCCGCTGATGGACGGCCTTATATGGGCAGGCACTCATTTACGTGGGAGGCGTGATGATGCGACACGCAACTCCGTCTCCCATGGCCATCAAGCTGCAGTCTATTACAGTATATGTACGAAAATAGGTTCCAGTTTTGACCATTACACATAGAATTTTGAAATGAAACCTGCCCAACTTTTGTAAGTAAGCTGTAAGGAATGAGCCTGCCAAATTTCAGCCTTCTACCTACACGGGAAGTTGGAGAATTAGTGATGAGTGAGTCAGTCAGTCAGTGAGTGAATGAGTGAGTCAGTCAGTCAGTCAGTCAGTCAGTGAGGGCTTTGCTTTTTATTAGTATAGATTTCAATGACCTGTATAAGGCAATATCCCTTGTGTGCAGCTGACCTGTGGATCACACTGGTAAGTCCTCTGAATAAAATTATGTATATTAAAAACATTAAGTTAAAAAACAGATTTGTTTTTGTTAGAACAACTTAAGTTATTAATTTTTCCACATTTCATTATTTTCTCTGGAAGCTGCAATCACTTCATTTACAAAGATGCAGTGTGAATTTGTTAACCACAGAAGGTATTAGTAAATGACTGATTGCATTAACAGACACAGCAATATATAGCAGCCCACTGGAACACATTAGGAATCACACATATAGCATATTAAATTAAAAGTTGTAATACACAGAGGCGGACAGGCAAAATGCCTTCATTGTGGAATGACCAGGGGAGAGAGTGTGCACAGGACATTATCTCCCTCCACATCTTTAGGTGGTAGCCCCCACCTGGGGTGCTATGGTGACACGGATTCTCACAGGGCATACTGGAAATTGGAGGTCGTTGGCTCAGCACTGTTGGGTTCTGGGGTTTGCCGCCAGGAGTTGCTGCAGGGACAGGGGAGCCCTACTTTGTCAGATTTACACCTCACTCGAAAGTGCTTCCAGACCACACTTACGGGACACCGGAAGTACTCCCGATTGTTACATAAAAGCAGCCTGATGCCTTAACTCAGAGAGCCAGAGCCCCATGTAGTGAAACCAGCTTATGGAAAGTTAGCAACCAATTTAGTATGTAAAGGTTCAGCAGGAGACAATACAGAAAGAGGAGACATGTGACATGACCTTATACTTGATCAAAGATGCAATTAATCCACTAGATTTAAGTAGTTATCACAATACTTTCAGGAAATGACAGAGAAAATGCCCGAACTATGCAACATAGGGTGAGCATTGTGATGAGAATTATGCCTTAAATGGGTAGATTCAAACATTCAACATACTTCGTGCAAGGTTGCAGGACATTGAAGATGGTACAAGTATGGGAAATGTTTCAAACTACTGATAGCATGAGGTGATACCTGGGCTATAGAGGTTGCACAGGTAGTCCAACTTCTCCAGAATGGTACATCAACACGTGCCATTGCCAAAAGGTTTGCTGCATCTCACAGTACAGTCTCAATGACACGAAGGAGAGAGGCACTTACTCTAGGAGAGCTGGACAGGGCCGTAGAAGGTCCTTAACCCATCAGCAGAACCGTTATCTGCTCCTTTGGGCAAGGAGGAACAGGATGAGTACTGCCAGAGCCCTACAAAAATACCTCTAGCAGGCCACTGGTGTGAATGTCTCTGACATAACAATCAGAAACAGACATCATAAGGGTGGCCTGAGGACCCAACGTTCTCTAGTAGGCCCTGAGCTCACTGCCTGGCACCTTAGAGCTCGATTGCCATTTGCATTGAATACCAGAATTGGTAGGTCCACCACTGGCGCCTTGTGCTTTTCACAGATGAGAGCCGGTTCACTGTGAGCACATGTGATATACGTGAAGGGTTCTGGAGAAGCCGTAGAGACTGTTCTGTTGCTTGTAACATCGTTCTGCATGACCGGTTTGGTGGTGGGTCAGTGATGGTCTAGGGAGGCATATCCATGGAGGAACACACAAACCTCTGCAGGCAAAACAATGGCACCTTGACTGTCATTATCAGGATGAAATCATTGGACTCATTGTCAGACCCTATGCTGGTGGAGCGGGTTCTGGGTTCCTCCTGGTGCACGACAATACCCGGTCTCATGTGGCAACAGTATGCAGGCAGTTCCTAGAGGATGACGGAATTGATACCATTGACTGGCCCCCCACACTCACCCAAACTAAATCCAATAGGTCACCTCTGGGACATAATGTTTCGGTCTATCCGATGCTCAGTGATGCCCTGGTCCAGATCTGGGAGGAGATCCCCCAGGACACTTTCCATTTCCTCATTAGAAGCATGCCCCAGCTTTGTCAGGCATGCATAGAAGCACATGGGCACCATATAAACTACGGAGTATGATTTTGAGTTGCTGCAATGAAATTTTGTCAAAATGGACTAGCCTGTCACATATTTTTTTTTAATTTTGATTTTCAGGGTGTCTTTGAATTCAGCATTCTGTAGGTTGATAATTTTCATTTCCATCAAACGATGTGGCATCCTTTTGTTCCTAACACATTACCCAGTCCATATCAGAGTAGATATCCAGCAGGATTTTTTCCCCATTGAGATCTGATGCATTTTCAAAGTGTTCCTTTGATTTTCTTGAGCAGTTTATATATCTGTATCTATATACAGTGATTCCTCGCTATATCGCACTTCGAGTTTCGTGGCTTCACTCCATCGCGGATTTTAAATGTAAGCATATCTAAATATATATCACAGATTTTTCGCTGGTTCGCGGATTTCTGCGGACAATGGGTCTTTTAATTTATGGAACATGCTTCCTCAGTTTGTTTGCCCAGTTGATTTCATACAAGGGACGCTATTGGCAGATGGTCGAGAAGCTACCCAATCAGAGCACATATTACGTATTAAATAAAACTCCTCAATGATATATGATATGCTTCCCACGCGGTGCTTCACACACTTCAAAGCTCTAACAGCCCGTATTGATTTTTGATTGTTTGCTTTTCTCTGTCTCTCACTCTCTCTGACATTCTCTGCTCCTGACGAGGGGGTGTGAGCTGAGGGGCTGTTTGCACAGAGGCTGTTTGCTTAGAAGATACGACGGACGCTCCTGTAAAAAATGCTGAAAGACTACCTTCACATTGATCCCTTCATTGCAGTCATTTTATCGCGGGTGCTTCATATACTTAAAAACGCACCAGCCCTATTGATTTTTTGTTTACTCTCTCTGACATTCTCTGCTCCTGACAGCACTCCTTTGAAGCGGAAGATATGTTTGCATTCTTTTAATTGTGAGAAAGAACTGTCATCTCTGTCTTGTCATGGAGCACAGTTTAAACTTTTGACTAAAGGGTGTTATTTCATGTCTAGAGGGCTCTAATAATGTTAAAAAGTGTATTTAGAAGGTCATAAACAGGTTTTCTATTCTCTAACTGCAAAAATATTAGATTTATAAATAAAGAATCCTACTTCGTGGAAATTAATTTATCTCTCTGGAGCAGATTAACTGCGATAAACGTGGGTTTACTGTATAACTGTGCGGAGAATATTTATAAACAGTGTGGGAGAGTTTCTAAGGGCTTAAAATATATAAAAATAATCATACAAACATATGGTTTCTACTTCATGGATTTTCACCTATCGTGGGGTGTTCTGGAACTCAACCCCTGTGATCGAGGAGGGATTACTATATACAAATATTTCCATATATGTCTGTGCAAACAGCCCCTCTGCTCACACCCCCTCCATCAGGCAGAGAGAGTGAGAAAGATAAAGAGAAGCAAACAAGCACGGCGCGGGAAGCATATCTTATATCATTGAGGAGTTTTAGTTAATATGTAATACATGCTCTGATTGGGTAGCTTCTAAGGCATCCGCCAATAGCGTCCCTTGTATGAAATCAACTGGGCAATCAAACTGAGGAAGCATGTAACCTAAATTAAAAGACCCATTGTCCGCAGAAAGCGGTGAACCAGTGAAAAATCAGTTATATATATTTAGATGTGCTTACATTTAAAATCCGCGATAGAGTGAAGCCGCGAAAGTCGAAGCGATATAGCGAGGGATTACTGTATACACACACACACACATACTGTACATATATTATATACAGTGGGTCCTGGGTTACGACACAGTTCCATTCCTACAACAGTGATGTAACCTGAATTTTGGTGTAAGTCGAAACACACTCTAGCCTAAGTAACTTACCTATCTTAACACATTTGCAAAATCATAAATCTAGAACATAAAAACACAAAATCTAACCCTCAGAAAAAGGAAAAGGACAAATATACTGTACTGTACGCTGTACTGTAGTAACAGAAGAAATTCATGAAAAAAAATCCTTACCTTTATTCCTTCTCATGTCTCAATTTTTTAAAGTTTTTATGGGAGTGAGTGTTGTAAACTCGAAACGTTGTATGTCGAAACGTTTTAACCCGAGGACACCCTGTATACATTTAGGATACCATTTGTTACATTTCTTTTGTTTTTTAAACTGGACAAAAGGCAGGTGAAGTGACAGTGGTCATGGTCAGACAGTGTCAGTACAAGGATTTGGACTAACAACATCAGGGTTTGAAGTCCTAGGTCCAAATCCTTAAGCACTACAAAATACTGCCTGATATTTTTAGCTCCTTTGGGGGCTAGGTGCGTGGGAGACCAACTACAACTATTGTGTACAGTAAAGCACTCAGTTTCATAGTAGTAACCAACACTAACTGTGTTACGAAAATTCCAGGGTGAAGCCAGGCAACACAATTACCTTTTGTTAAGTACCAACTTCATGATTCAAAGAACCTGACACTGAGTCACTTTCACACAACAGTTAAATATTGGGGAAGAACACCAAATACAATTTTGAGAAAATGTCTGTCAAAAATGCCAGCTGTAGCCAAGTAAACAGATTGGTAAAAAGACACAAAGTTCTACATGATCTTTAAACAATCTTTTGATCTGAGTGGCTTAAATGTGCTGCTGTGATAATTCATCAACAAAATACTGCAGCGCCTTAAAAACCAGACTGCACCTTGTACATATTAAAGTGTTGTCTGTCTCAACATTAATCATTACATCTGGTTTGTAGAAGAGTTTGCTCAAGCAGAGCTATATTCATTTGGGGGAAAAAAAACACCACTAAGCAACCTCAAAATGCTTTCCAAGTGGTTATTAGTTAGGATGATAGCACATTAGTAGACTATTTAGCAATTACATAAATGAGAAAATGTTACATATTATTATTATTATCCATCCATCCATTTTCCAACCCGCTGAATCCGAACACAGGGTCACGGTTGTCTGCTGGAGCCAATCCCAGCCAACACAGGGCACCAGGCAGGAACCAATCCAGGGTAGGGTGGGAACCCACCGCAGGACACACATAAACACACCCACACACCAAGCGCACACTAGGGCCAATTTAGAATCGCCAATCCACCTAACCTGCATGTCTTTGGACCGTGGAAGGAAACCCACGCAGACACGGGGAGAACATGCAAACTCCACGCAGGGAGGACCCGGGAAGCGAACCTGGGTCTCCTAACTGCGAGACAGCAGCGCTACCATTGCGCCACCCTATTATTATTAATAAAAATATACAGACCCCCATGACACTGTGTTAGGATATAGCGGGTTGGACAATGGATGGATGGATGATAATAATAATGTATTTTTACATTATATATAAAAAGGGTGACAGAGCAGATCCAAGCAACTATAGGCCAGTAAGCTTAACATACATCACAGGAAAATTAATGGAAGGAATTATTACGGATAATTATCAAGGACAGGAGTTATTCAGAACATGGGTTTCAAAGAGGGAGGCTGTGTTTTACTAACATGCTGGAATTCTACGAGGAGGCAACAAAAGTATATGATCAAAGTGGAGCAAATGATATCATTTATCTCGACTTTCAGAAAGCATTTGATAAAGTGCCACATGAGAGGCTGGGCATCAAACTAAAAGAAGTGGGAGTTCAGGGTGATGTTTGTAGATGGGTGCAGAATTGGCTCAGACACAGGAAGCAGATGGTGATGGTGTGAGGAACCTCATCAGAATTCACTGATGTTAAGAGTGGTGTTCCACAGGGGTCAGTGCTAGGGCCGCTGGTATTTTTAATATGTTTAAATGATTTGGATAGGAATATAAGTAACAACCTGGTTAAGTCTGCAGATGATACCAAGATTGGTGAATTGGCAGATAATCTTGAATCCGTTATATCATAACAGAAGGACTTGGATAGCAAACAGGCTTGGCTAGATCTGTAGCAAATTATATTTAATGTCAGTAAATGTAATGTATTACACAGAAGAAGTAAAAATGTTAGGTTTGAACACACAATGGTCAGTCACAAAATTGAGAGTACACCTTAGAAGAAGGATTTAGGAATCATAGTGGATTCTAAGCTATCGACTTCCCGACAGTGTTAAGTAGCCATTAAGAAGGCAAACAGAAAGTTAGGTTATATAGCAAGATTTGTGAAGTACAAGTACAAGGAGGTTATGCTCAAGCTTTATAATGCACTGGCGAGGCCTCATCTGGAGTACTATCTGTAGTTTTGGTCTCTAGGCTACAAAAAAGACAACAGAACTAGGAATGTCCAGAGAAGAGCAACTGGGCTGATTCCTGGGCTAGAGGGGTTGAATTATGAGGAAAGATGAAAAGAGCTGAGCTTATATAGTTTAAGCAAAATAATATTAAGAGGTGACATGATTGAAGTGGTAAAAATTATGAAGGGAATTAGTATGGTGGATCGAGACTGTTATTTTAAAATAAGTTCAACAAGAACACAGGGAGACAGTTGGAAACCTGTTAACACTAGAATTACCAGAGGCTACAAAAAAACTCGTAAATCCGTCCAACCTTAAAATCACTTCTTAAAATCATTCACAGCTCTCCACCAGCGTCTTTTGTCATCTAAATGTGCTGATAAAATCAGGCTGCAAGCAGCCGGCTATTCCATCCCCCCACGACTTAGAACGTGCACAAACTTCTCCCAGCTCATGCCTTGATTGATTTTCTGGGAGTGAAGTGGAGTTTTAGAGTGGAAATAATAGATCGTTGTTTGGAACACACGCATTTCATGTCTGTTCCGTTTCTACAGTAATCTGTGTAAACACATTGTTAAAACAGAAACTTTTTTATATTCTACTAGTAGATGACAAAATGTAGGCATAAACTATATAATGTATGAAGCCTGAAGTATCAAAGAAATACTTTCACAAAAGCTACAAATCTAACACAACAATTGCGCTTAAATTCAAAAAATATAACTGCAGAAACAAAAGCCTTTAACATGCGACATTGACACCTGTTTATTATGACTGCCTCTGTGGCGCAATAGAATCAGCTGCTGACTGAGAATCAAAAGGTCGCAAGTTTGGTCCTGCACCACTCCGTTTTGAGAAGTAAACTGCTCTTAGTCTTACTATTTCAGAATAAAAACATACATTTGATTTCAGTCTGTAACAGCCGGTGTAATTTATGATACTTAAAAAAAACCAAAGCTAACCTTTACAAGTCAGTTTTATTATCTCAGCCGCGTTCACGAGCCCAAACACACCCTACCCCCGCATCTGACACTGCTGTTTTCACATAGACGAGCTGTAACAGAGGTAAACTCAGCTCCCTTCTACATCGGAGCAAGAATGCACATACCATTGCTTGCATACTAAAGTGTCAGCAGGCACTTTTCGTGGCATTACACACATTTTTGAGCATGCCCTCTGCACACAACTTGTGACTTTAGGAAGTAAGTAAATAAATAAAGGTAAATCGTGTCATAAAATGATTTCTTCAAAACGTCGAACTACAGAGCATAAATACTTTAAGTAAGCTCTTCTTTTAAAATGTACCAAAGACATGGGTAACAGTAGATAGATGCAATAACTTGAATCATTTCAGTACAGAAAAACACACAGGGGATTAAGATTTGCCATATTCCTTTGGAATGTTGATTGAATGAAGCAATACGTTTAGGGTCTTAATATGTTATGAAATTCAAATGTACACATTTTTGTAATTATTTCCTTCTTTGAATGAAACTAACTCCAAAATTACTCTCCCTTCACATTCATTTTTGCACATTTATGATAGGTACCTCTGACATTCTTTTCCTGGTGTGTTTATATTTGGTTTAATAATGCACACTGCTTTCCTCCAGATCTGTAAATTATGCAAGATGGAAAATGTACTTCTTTTGGCTATCTGAAATATACTTAAGTGCATATAAGCTGTTGCAGCACCCTAATATTACAGCATTTCTGCCAGCCAATTAAAATAGTTCATAATATGAGGATGCCACTGCTGCTTTTGAAGAAATATAAGATTCCTTCTCTTCAACAGCACAGGTTATAGTTTAAGTGTATAAGGTATCTATTTTTAAGTTCGCTGAATAGGTTAAAATTTTATCCTTCTTCCATGGGTGAGTCTTTGAACAAAGCAAATGTCTTTAAATACATACAGTAACTCCTCCAGTCATTATCACTCCAGGTCTCAATAACTACCACCTGAAAGCTTGACTATTAATGCTTATCAATTTTATAGCCATTCAGTTCTATAACAAAAACAAATACTGATTAATCAGTGCTTAAGGAAGAGTTATACTAACAGAATTTTATTTAATTTGGTTTATTCTGATGGGAAAAAAGATGTAAGATTAGATTATTGGTTAAAGTGAATCAGTGCAATTTGTCCATATAGCCTTTAATGTAAATGATTACCACAGATGTGGCAATCCCACTGAAAGTCTAGTAGAAAAATACAAGGAAGCTTTCAGGACTTGAGCAGACAGAAGTTAATAGAACCTTGTGTCCAAAATAGTTCGGACGCTGTGTATAATATAAATAAAAACAGAACATGATGATTTGCAGATCACTTAAACCCATATCACTGCACAGCAATTTTTTTGAAAAGTCTTGCTTCCTGAAAAGTTTTTGCTGATTGTGACAAGTACCTACTGGGTATCCACAAATAGAGTTTTGGTTTTACTGCATCACGTAGGATGAGAAATAGACATTTATATGTTTACGGACAATAACACATTTAGTCACGTTTATGTTTCGCATAAACTATTAAATTCAACAGAATTAAAAGTGTTTTGCTCTTTTGTATTCAATGTCTGGTGTATCACGTTGCAGTGTCCAACAGTAGTCAGCAGGCATTGACTGATTCCAGTTGCCCTGGTATCATTTCTCCATCGTAGCAATGTCCTGCTGAAACCTTTCACCGTGTTCGTCACTGACAGCACCAAGATTTGTGGGGAAGAAGTCCAAGTGTGAGTGGAGGAAATCAATCGAGTGACATGTTGCACTTCATTGTCTTGCATGCTTTGAGAAGTTTGTCTACAAGCTGAAAGCGAGTTTGGGGCTCTGTAATTGCCCAGAAAATTGTCAACAATGACTTTGAAGGCTTTCCAGGCAATTTTTCCGGCCCAACTAACAGATCTTCAAACCACTTGTCATTCATAACACGTCTGATCTGAGGGCCAACAAAAATACCCTCTTTGAGCTTGGCGTCAGTTATTCTTGGGAACATCTGTCATAAAAAATGAAAACCTTCGCCTTCCTTGTTCAGTGCTTCCACGAAATTCTTCACGAGTCCCAGTTTTATGTGAAGAGGAGGCAAAAATATCTTTGCCGGGTCGACAAGCGTGGCACAGCTGCCCCATTCACAGATGAAACAACAGTAATTTGTATAGCCGAGCTGCAGTCCTAGTAACAGAACAATGACTTTAAGATCTCCACAGATATTCCAGTTGTACCTGCTATACTGGACGTGCTTTAGCAACAGTTCCATATTCTCGTACGTTTCTTTCATATGTGCTGCACAGCCAACAGGTACTGAAGGATAAATGTTGCCATTGTGTAGCAGAACAGCTTTCAGGCTTAACATTGACGAATCAATGAAGAGACGCCACTCTTCCGGGTTGTGAGCACAACCCAACGCCGAGAACAATCCTTCAATGTCACAACAGAAACAGAGACTGTCCACTTGAGCAAAAAATTTGGTTATATCATGATGTCAGCCTCGAAACACAGAAATTTTCATACCTGGTGACAGCAAACAACAACAACATTTATTTATATAGCACATTTTCATACAAACAGTAGCTCAAAGTGCTTTACATATTAAAGAATAGAAAAATGAAAGACACAATTATAAAACAAAATAAATCAACATTAACATCGAATAAGAGTAAGGTTCAATGGCCAGGGGACAGAAAAACAAAAACTCCAGACGGCTGGAGAAAAAATAAAATCTGTAGGGATTCCAGACCATGAGACCGCCCAGTCCCCTCTGGGCATTCTACCTAACATAAATGAAACAGTCCTCTTTGGATTTAGGATTCTCACGGAAGGGCTTGATGATGATGATGGTCACGTAGACTTCTGCCTTTTAATCCGTCCATCATTGTTGGAGCATCATGAAGCTTTGAGTAGGTGGTGGTGGCGCAGGCCACCACCACAAAGAAACCGGAAAAGAAACAGAAAAGAGAGTAGGGGTCAGTACGATTTTAGAGCCACCATGAATAGTTATTTTGATGAATTGAACATATAGAGTATCAGGATTAAGTTAAATTAAGATTAAAATGAAGTTATAAAAGGCCATGTTAAAGTAATGTGTTTTCAGCAGTGTTTTAAAGTGCTCTACTGTATCAGCCTGGTGAATTCCTATTGGCAGGCTATTCCAGATTTTAGGTGCATAGCAGCAGAAGGCCGCCTCACCACTTCTTTTAAGTTTTGTTCTTGGAATTCTAAGGAGACACTCATTTGAGGATCTGAGGTTACGATTTGGAATATAAGGTGTCAGACATTCCGATATATAAGATGGGGGAGATTATGTAAGGCTTTATAAACCATAAGCAGAATTTTAAAGTCAATCCTGAATGACACAGGTAACCAGTGTAGTGACATTAAAACTGGAGAAATGTGTTCGATTTTCTTTTCCTAGTTAGGATTCTAGCAGCTGCATTCTGCACTAGTTGCAAACGATTTATATCTTTTTTGGGTAGTCCTGAGAGGAGTGCATTACAGTAATCTAGTCGACTGAAAACAAACGCGTGAACTAATTTCTCAGCATCTTTCAGTGATATAAGAGGTCTAACTTTACTTATGTTTCTTAAGTGAAAAATGCTGTCCTAATGATCTGATTAATATGTGATTTAAAATTCAGATTACAGTCAACAATCACCCCTAAGCTTTTTACCTCCGTCTTGACTTTTAATCCTAATGTATCCAGTTTATTTCTAATAGCCTCATTGTATCCATTATTGCTGATCACTAAAATTTCAGTTTCTCTTTATTTAACTTGAGAAAATTACTATTCATCCATTCTGAGATACTAGTCAGACATTCTGTTAGTGAATCAATAGAATCAGGGTCATCAGGTGCTATTGATAAGTACAGCTGTGTGTCATCAGCATAGCTGTGGTAGCTCACGTTGTGCCCTGAGATAATCTGACCTAACGGAAGCATGTAGATTGAGAATAACAGCGGACCCAGGATAGAGCCTTGTGGAACACCATATGGATATCATGTGTCTTCGAGTTGTAATTCCCACAACTAACAAAAATTTTCTCCCTGTCAGGTAGGATTCAAACCAATTTAAGACTGCCAGAGAGGCCCACCCATTGACTAAGGCGATTTCTAAGAATGTTGTGATCAATGGTGTCAAATGCAGCACTCAGATCTAAGAGGATGAGAACAGATAAATGGCCTCTGTCTGCATTTACCCGCAAGTCATTTACTACTTTAACGAGTGCAGTTTCTGTGCTGTGATTTGTTCTAAAACCCGACTGAAATTTATCAAGAATAGCATGTTTATTTAGGTGGTCATTTAACTGCATAATGACTGCCTTCTCCAGAACTTTACTTAAGAAAGGCAGGTTAGAGATGGGTCTAAAATTTTCAAGAGCTGAGGGGTCAAGATTATGTTTCTTAAGTAGGGGTTTAACTACAGCAGTCTTAAGACAGTCTGGGAAGACCCCAGTATCTAGTGACGAATTTACTATGTCAAGAACATTATCAATTAGCACGCCTGATACTTCTTTGAAAAACCTTGTTGGTATCGGGTCAAGGACGAGGTGGAGGGTTTTAATTGAGAGATTATTTTTTTAAATCAGGTAAATCTATCCTAGTGAAAGAGTTTAATTTGTTTATAACAGGATGCTGGGGTTTAGGAGGATCCTTAGTGTTGGGGAGATATACTATGTTATTTCTAATATCATTAATTTTTGATTGAAAATACAGCGACAGCCTCACAGGTTTCACTGGAAGCACTTAGGAGGCATTCCTTTGAGCTACCTGGGTTTAGTAGGCGATCAATTGTAGAAAATAAGACTCTGGGATTACTAGCATTGTTATTTATAATCTTGAGAAATAGCAGCGTCTCTCAAGACGGACAGTGTTATTGTATTCTGTTATTTTGACTTTTAATATTTCGTGGTGGATAGTAAGTTTAGTCTTCCTCCATTGACGCTCAGCTCTACGGCATGTTCTCTTTAAATCAGACACTCTTTGGGTCTTCCATGGTATAACAATGCTAGAAGATTTTTTCACTGTCTTTTCAGGTGCAACTATGTCAACAGCAGCTCTTACTTTAGAATTAAATCTTTCCACCTTACTATTTACATTATCCTCGCTATTATAGCTGGCACTATAAACGGACTGATTGCTTAAAATGTTTGTAAGTTTTAAAGCTGCTGCCGAATCAAAGAAGCGTTTTTTAACAATATGCTTCTCATGAGTGTTTTTTATCATTATTTCTATATTAAAAAGTAGAAGAAAATGGTCTGATACACCAATATCAATGATCTGTTTTATATCAACTTTCAGTCCTTTAGTAATCACTAAGTCTAACGTATGACCTGCTTTATGTGTAGGCTGATTTATGAGTTGTCTCAAATCAAAAGAATCCAGGAGGTTCATAAATTCTTTTACTTTTAGATCACACTGATTATCTATATGAAAATTAAAGTCGCCAACTATTAGGAGTGTGTCATAGTAAGTAATTAAAATTGACATTAAGTCAGAGAATTCCTCAAAAAACGACGCGTTATATTTAGGAGGTCTATACACGGATAGTACTAGAACTTGAGAATCTCCATGGATAACAACGGCGAGATACTCAAAGGACTTGAACTTACCAAAACTGACATCAGCAAACACCATTCCTATAGTCTCGAACCCAGCAGCTCGTCTTTTGCTTTTGACAGACCCAAATCTCTGGCCAAATCGTTCAATTCGGACTGTGTTATCAGATGTGTATCGCCTGATGAGCACAGTTCAAAATCCAGGTCAGCATCACTGTCAGTACCCTGCATTGCAGTTTCTTCATCTGGTTCATCTAAGGTCCAATCCTCTGGTGGTTTTGGAATTGGAAGACTGTTGTCATGTGGCACGGGTCTCATTGCTGAAGGCAGATTAGTATATTCAATTGACTTTTTGTTTTTTTTGAGAAACCAGACACATTATTCAAACAGAAGTAACAGTCCATCACATGGTCTTTCTGTTCTGGTCATATCATCGGAACAGCAAACACCATCATCTTTCGAGTACCTATGAGCCAGGCTCTCAGACTGACAGCACATGTCGCACAGCAAATGTGAGGCGTCCATTCCTTGTTTTGATCACCAATTTTGCAGCCGGAATACAGATGATAAGCTTTCTTCACAAGAGCACTCATCCAGCGTCTCTGAGGCACAAGTGTATATTCACCACAGAAAGGGAAGAATGTATTGCAGCTGTTACGACATTGACAACATTGCCCAACACCAAAACGTTTATAGCATCAAGCTTACTTGCTGTTATATTGTTACAGATACTATACTTTACTATAATGATACTATACATACACACTGACTATCTATATATACCAAATGAGCAGGATCGGTGTATGAAAGCCACCTTTATAGTATGCTGAGACAGCATCAAGCTCGGCTCAGACCTGCCTAAGCATGCCCAGGATGACAACTTCCACAGAACAATTTCCAACCTGGCCCGATTCCATCCCTGGAAATGCCCAGTCTGCACAAACCGTTGTTAAGAAGTCACTTATGGGAGCAAAATTGTTTGAATACAAATATAAGAAAAAAATCATGACAAAACTGAAGATTTCTCTGAAATGTGATGAGTCAATTTTGATCTGATATTCGTGATCAACATCCGAAAATCTATAAGACACCCAACCAACAGTGTTCAAGAAGTAAAAACTTTGTTGTGCAGTATATTTAATTGAAAACAGGATAAAGAAAACATATCAAATGCTGGAACTCAGAAATTAAATTGTTTTATGAGAAATATGCTTATTTTGAATTTGAAGTCAGCAACACACTTAAAACTTAAAAAAGGAAAGGGGCATGTTTACCAGTGTGTTGCATCACGTTTTCTATAGCTCAGTTATCCTTTTGGCATTTTATTGGGTTTTGCTGGTAGAGAAAACTGCTCAGACCAACATTTTGATTATATTCAGTTTGGGGTTAACTGGTAACTGAAGTTTCCAAATAATAGGAAAGAATTTTTCCAATAATCAGTATGTGACTACTGTATTCTACTACCATAAATGAGTAACTGGATCCAAAGCATAACTCTCAATGACACTCATAGCAGCCAGATAAAAGAACAGGGATATGTATTGACATAAGGAAAACAGGTTGGTCTGATACCTATGGGGAATGTGTTATCCTAGTTTCATTATTCTCTACCTTGTGGATTTCTTTTGTCATTCTTTGTGATAAAGAGTGAAGATATTATCTATAGTACTAACAAAACAGCTTGGAAAGGTATTAACCTAAGTTGTAGTAGAAACGCCTGTGAAATATTATAAGCAAAACTACATTTGAAACATAAAGTTTTACAATGAGAGCAAGTATCATTCAAAAGTAGATTGTTGTACATGCTATGCAATGAAGTTTCTATAAGAATCATTAACACCATTTAAAACTTTTAAGAATCTGTATGTATGATAGAATTTAGATATCTACATTGCATACTACAGTGATTTCAGTGTTTTTTCCCTGATAATATTCATAAATGGCCACAGCACTTCCAAGTTTGCCCAGTGAGAAGTGGACAGGGTAAAAAAAATACATATATTTGTAATAATTAATAGCAAATTACACCAATAAGGAAAAACAAGCTTAATAAGAATAAACTGAATTGACCTGAAAATTAAAAAAACTAAAAAGAACAAAATAAACTGGAAGGTGTTGCACTTCACAGTTGCCTTCAAATTCAGACCTTGGAGCATAGAGGACTTTGCATGTTTTCCCATATCCATATGATAAATCATTTTTCTCCTACGTCCCAAAAATAACTGACAAATGTAAGATTGCCCAGCAAAAATGAATTTAAATGGGTGCTCTAGACCAGTGCCTTATCTCATTCAGGATTATTCCCGCCTTGAGCCTGTTGCATATGAGGCTCAATTATTCTGTAAAACTATAGCAGCTAAAAAGTTGAATCAGTGATAGTGTTTAATTTCCAAACCAAAAAGAGAGACAGCAATCCTATTTCATCATTTTTTTTTTTTTTACTTTATGTAGAGTGAAAAATGTAAATTAGCAGCAAATTTCAATTAGTTAGCCTTTAAATGCTAACAAAGTGGAAAAAATACAATTTTGACTTATTGCATGAAATCATAGCTTTTAATTAAATAAAAAAAAAACATTATAAATGCAGATTATTGTATGTCATTTGATGATTAGTATAAACAGCCCATACATAACTACAAGCAAATACAGTTTTATAGTGTGATGACAAAATTAGGCTTTTTGGTGTTGCAACATTGGCTGAAAATCCATTCAAAGTCTATTTGGAAAGCAAATGGTTTAACTAATTCAATTATTCCTTGGAGTACTTGAAAAAAATCTGCACAATCAAATGAGGAAGAAATAAAGAGAGAATGGGGGAATGAGTTGTTTCAGCAAAGGAACAGTCTGCCAAGATGAGACAGCATGCAGAAAAGCATGAAATCAGTTTAATTTAAAACATGAAGACTTGTCCCTGGAGGTCTCACTAGCCAAGCAATTTGTCTAACAAAAGTCAATTAATGGACATTAACTGTGTTTATGCGGGGGAGCAACTAGTTTCCTAAGTGGTAGTGAACAAGAATTCATTTTTCAGGTTAGATGTAATGACAAACACAATTAAGTGACTGGGGAAATGATTTTACTAACTGAGAAGATATCTGACACAGTTTTTCCATTAACTTATTTCATTTTTCCTGTATTTGTATACATTTTAAATTATTGTACTATAAAATGTGATAAGCTTCAATTGCATTAGCCTTTGTTTTGCTTACAGTATGTTTTATTGGAAGTCCCATCACAACACTCATGAACAACATAAGTTAATGACCCATTAAAGAATCAACAAACAAATATTTAAAAGAATTCTGCACCAAAAAATATTTTATTAGAAGGACACATCATATCTGCAACCATATTGTTATCTGCCAACATTCATTGCACATTATGACATCGGGATTTGTCTGATGTTTAAAATTTTGGACAGTGTTGATGACCAATAACTCAGGCCTGACAACATTCAGTTTACTTAATAGTTTTATTACATTTTTTCCATTGTTTGGTGAGGCAGACATTATTGTCAGACATTTTTAAGTTTATAAGCAACAACAAAAAAGGTGGTTTTCAGCTTGCAAACACAAGCATGGCATGTGTTGTTTACTCATTGGACATCTATAGTTAGTAAAGCAATATGTTGGCCATGTGGTCATACTTCTCTGTAATAAAAATGAAAACATAGATGTTATGTTCTGCAACTGCGAAAAAGTGATATATGTGTGGCATTGAATGACTTAATTCTGCAGCCTTTTCATATTAATTACCCTCCTAGAGAACACAATGAATTATACACAGAATTTCTAGCTATTAATACTACCAAAACGTTAGTCCAATCAGATGGTAGTGGGATCTCTGATGGTAACTTTGTTTCAAAACATGAAGACATTTTCTCAAGACAGACCTGAAGGCATAGCCACATAAATTATCCTGATGATCACACTACATGACCAACTGTTATCTAAGAGTGCATCTGGTTGTATCTGGAAATGGTATAAGAAAAATCTATATCATAACAAAAATAAAAAACGGTTTTCAGTATGAACCGGTATAGTGCCCAGCACTAGCTGATAGTCTACATAACTTTTTTCTTTCTGTATCAGCTTCAGTTGAACTTTAAAAACATAAGCAATAAAGAGATAAAAAAATATATATATATCAAAAACTTACCTAATTTTAAAATATAAAAACACAGTGCACTGTATATAATCAGATGTATTGTTTTTTTTTTTTTTTGCTGGGTAACATGTACAAATTTAATGGAAAGGCAAGCACAATAAAGTCAGAGAGAGAGAGAGAGACAGAGAGAGAGAGAGAGAGAGAGAGAACCTGTTGCAGTTGTACCTACACTCAGGAAGCAAAAAAACATCCTGCTAGGTAAACAAGGCAAAAAAAATGCCTGATTCTTGCCTGCTTTGAGAATACAATTCAACTGAAGTCATTTTAAGTTGTAGTAAGCTGAAAATGATGGTGAAATAAATATTCTTAAAAAAAAAAACACAAATACTCTTGATAAATTAATGGATGCTTCATATTCACTCCTTGATTATAACGCAGGACTATAATTTTGATTTCCAGCCATTCATGCATTTTATAAACCAAGTTATCCAGTAAAGATCAAGTAATGTGTTAACAGAAGCACATCTAAAGAAGCAGTTATTGGGGCTGCTAAAACAAAACACTTATTTTCTGAAATCAACAGAACAAATGCTATTTTATAGGAGTTCTATAATTATATTAATTTAACAAACTCACATTAATAATACTGCGGTGGGCTAGCGCCCTGCCCGAGGATTGTTTCCTTCCTTGCGACCTGTGCTGGCTGGGATTGGCTCCAGCAGACCCCCTTGACCCTGTAGTTAGGATAGAGCGGGCTGGATAATGGATGTATAGATGGATGGATGATTGAGGTGTTCACTGATACACATGCCCAGACATACTTATGCTTGAATTTCTTTAGTACAGTATAGGTTTAAAGCAGTGTTTATTTTTGAATTAATAGACAGAAACTGTATTTGAATAAATTTAGTATGCCTATATAACCCATGTAGTATTCTTATAAAACCCAAGCTGAAATCCCAAAGCCAATAAAATCCTCCCCCACTGCACTTGTTGTTATGATGAGGAGAATCCCCGTATTTGCTATATTTTAATAAGTTCAAAGAATGGAAATTTCACTTTTTCTAATTGTTATTTCATATCAAACCACACTTTTGGTTATACAAGTACATAAAAAAAAAACTTATTAAATAATTTGGTGCATAGGAAAATGTAAAAAAAAGACACACATGCAAACAATGTAATACTATCTTAAAAAACAACAAATAACATTTTTCTCAGGGGAGAGTGATCTAAAGAAATGACGTCTTTAGTTCTACCTAATAAGGGTTCATTACTTAATAATTACAGAAAAAAGATACTTTGAAGAATCAGTTTGTCACAGTGGATACACCAAGAAACCCTTGTTCAAAAACTAAAACAGAACTTTTTGAGCAAGTGTTTGGAGGTTACTTCAAAAACATTCTCAAACCTGCTTAATCCAAAATTCATGTAAAAAATATTTTCTATAGGTAAGCAAATGTAGTTTTTAGCATTAATTTGTTGATGATGTATAATAAAGTGTTGCCTGTTGAAACCAGAGAAATGTCCACCTCTGATGACAAGGATTGTACAAGTCCATCAGCCCTGGTAGTGGTAATCTAAATCAGTTTTCAAATGTGCAATCAAGATGGAGGAAGTTGTAGAATGAAAGCAAGATGAAGACACAATGGCGGTCTAAAGCCCTCCATATATAGATGTACCCTGAAAATCTTTTTTGACCAGAAACTGGAAGTCCCACCTCAGAGAAAGCAGCTGTCAATTATATGTTATCCCCATTCTATTTCAATGGGCTGTTGCTTGTACACAATAAACAATTGACAATTCTGTTAAAGTAAAACTAATAAAAATAATTTAACAGACCAATACAAATGACAAAAATCTTGTAGCCCTGCTACAAACTTGTGCAACTCATTAAAATACTATATTTAATAATAGCTTTAAATATAAAAAAATAACCTTTTTCTGTGTATCATGAATAAGATGTGCTTTTTTATATTTTATTGTCTAGAAGCAAAATACGTTTAGATTTCCTTTGCATTTTCCACTGCTTTATTTAAACTACTTACATTATCAATATTTCTTATGAAACAAGAACTGGCACAGTCTCCATCAGTCCTGTATTTGTTATTTATTCACACGTTTGAATTGCTCCTGCACAGTTATTTTTTTGTAAGTTTAAGTTTGATGTCATTAATATTCTGTATATTTCTCTGTTCCTATGTGTACTAGCATGATAACAGTATTATCCCTTCCATAAGATAAACAAAATGAATTCCCAGCCTTAATCACTATAGTATACAACAGCATGTACAATTAATAGCTCTGTTCTATCCCAGGAACACTAGTACAAGTAACTTTTGCTAATAAATTACAGATATGCAATGCAGCTCCATAACAGAAACTCTGAACATGATATTGACACTATATCATCCCACACACAACGCCTTTAAGAAAAATGCTCCTCCTAATTTCCTAGTACAGTATAGAAACAACAAAAACAAAAGGAAGGTAATTTATTGTCAGGCTTTCACTGTATGTTCTCTTAAACATTTGTCACTCAAGACATGTCAAGTAATGTTAACATATATGAAACTTAATGATCATTCAAAAAACTGAAATGGAAGTCTTTTGTTGTGGTCTATTCTGTTAATGTGCCTTGGCTCGCTATGAAAAAACTCTAAAAGACCAGGAAAGTATTGTCTGCAAATCTATAAAGCAAGAATCAGTTTTCCTGTAAACTTTACCTATGGAAGACTGAATTAGGCAGTCTGAGCAAGTTTATATAGACTGTACTTTCTAAAATGTAATGGCTGTTTAGTAAAAAAGTACAATGGCAGCATATTTGGCTTTTTTTGTTGTATATTGAGAATGCAAAATGAACTCCATTAACTGAATGCCAAAAATTTGATCTCATCCCCAAACAAGTGACTTATTTTTTCATTTTACAGTTTCAGCTGGTCCACACTTATTAAAAGACCAATATGGTAGTACTCAGTTAAGGTAAAGGACTCATTATGTTTGTTGTATATGATAGTTTTTAGAGTGCTTATCTTGTACACACTATGCCTATGTAAACGGTTGAACTACTGTCTCACTGGCATTCTGTATCTTATCGTATTGGTAAACCGATGCATTGCTTCCTGTCTTTCGGTTACTTATTTGGCAACAGAAAAACATGCACTAATTGTCAATCAGACGTGGCTCCAGTAACAAGAGTATCACAATATACAGTGGCCTCCTCATTCACCTTATTTTAATCTTATTGAGCATCTGTGAGATGAAGTGAAATGAACAAATATGAACAGATGTGGCAGTCTCATCTGCAAAAACTCAAAGTCATACCATAATTATATCTTATAAAGTTCACGTCCCTGCTGTAGGATTTCATCAGTCAAAGGTCACACCTCAAAAAATCCAAACTAATCAAATGTGATAGCTGCTTCCATAGACAACTGGAAAATTTTTAAGTAAAACACAAATAGTGGAAATGAAAGGAAAATGGAGAGAATAAATTCAATGAAGATATTAGAATGTACCTCCAAGAATTTGCATTATCAGCAGATAATCCTAGACAGCTAATTGTGTTTACTAAATCATGAAGCACAAAACAACCCGATATATGGTGCCATCAAACCTCTTTACATGTGAAATCCACAAAAAGTACACATGGACAACATTTCTTTAACATTTGGTTTATATACAGTTCATCCAGAAAGTATTCACAGCACATCACTTTTTCCACATTTTGTTATGTTACAGCCTTATTCCAAAATTGATTAAATTCATTTTTTTCCTCAGAATTCTACACACAACACCTCATAATGACAATGTAAAAAAAGTTTACTTGAGGTTTTTGCTAATTTATTAAAAATAAAAAAACTGAGAAATCACATGTACATAAGTATTTACAGCCTTTGCTCAATACTTTGTCGATGCACCTTTGGCAGCAATTACAGCCTCAAGTCTTTTTGAATATGATGCCACAAGCTTGGCACACCTATCCTTGGCCAGTTTCGCCCATTGCTCTTTGCAGCACCTCTCAAGCTCCATCAGGTTGGATGGAAAGCGTCGGTGCACAGCAATTTTAAGATCTCTCCAGAGATGTTCAATCGGATTCAAATCTGGGCTCTGGCTGGGCCACTCAAGGACATTCACAGAGTTGTCCTGAAGCCACTCCTTTGATATCTTGGCTCTGGTCATTTTCCTGCTGAAAGATGAACCGTCGCCCCAGTCTAAGGTCAAGAGCGCTCTGGAGCAAGGTTTTCATCCAGGATGTCTCTGTACATTGCTGCAGTCATCTTTCCCTTTATTCTGACTAGTCTCCCAGTTCCTGCCACTGAAAAACATCCCCACATCATGATGCTGCCACCACCATGCTTAACTGTAGGGATGGTATTGGCCTGGTGATGATCGGTGCCTGGTTTCCTCCAAACGTGATGCCTGGCATTCACACCAAAGAGTTCAATATTTGTCTCATCAGACCAGAGAATTTTGTTTCTTATGGTCTGAGAATCCTTCAGGTGCCTTTTGGCAAACTCCAGGGGGGCTTCCATGTGCTTTTTACTATGGAATGAATGGCTTCCATCTGGCCACTCTACCATACAGGCCTGATTGGTGGATTGCTGCAGAGATGGTTGTCCTTCTGGAAGGTTCTCCTCTCTCCACAGAGGACCTCTGGAACTCTGAGAGAGTGACCATCGGGTTCTTGGTCACCTCCCTGACTAAGGCCCTTCTCCCCCGATCACTCAGTTTACATGGCCAGCCAGTTCTAGAAAGAGTCCTGGTGGTTTTGAACTTCTTCCACTTACGGATGATGGAGGCCACTGTGCTCATTGGCACCTTCAAAGCAGCAGAAATTTTTCTGTAACCTTCCCCAGATTTGTGCCTCGAGACAATCCTGTCTCAGAGGTCTACAGACAATTCCTTTAACTTCATGCTTGGTTTGTGCTCCGACATGAACTGTCAACTGTGGGACCTTATATAGACAGGTGTGTGCCTTTTCAAATCATGTCCAATCAACTAAATGTACCACAGGTGGACTCCAATTAAGCTGCAGAAACATCTTAAGGATGATCAGGGGAAAAAGGATGCACCTGAGCTCAATTTTGACCTTAATGGCAAAAGATGTGAATACTTATGCACATGTGCTTTCTCAATTTTTTTATTTTTAATAAATTTGCAAAAACCTCAAGTAAACTTCTTTCACGTTGTCATTATGGGGTGTTGTGTGTAGAATTCTGAGGAAAAAAATGAATGTAATCCATTTTGGAATAAGGCTGTAACATAACAAAATGTGGAAAACGTGATGTGCTGTGAATACTTTCCGGATGCACTGCACATAGGCTCTGTGAGTTAAGAATGCACTTTAGACATACTGTACTTCTTTGTGAATACTAACCAAGTGATATTCAACGTTTTACAAAGAAAATAAAAAGATAATAGATGAATATTGTCCAAAATTAACTTTTTTTTTTGCTCCCAGCAAATATGCTAGTTATTCTTTAGAATAATATTTAACATTCATAAGAACAACATGCTACACGTGTACCCCTCCTTATTTAAAAATAATTAATTAAAAACAATATGGTGTATTTACATTTCTGACTTTCTCCCACTTGAAAATGACAGATAATATGACAATAATGTCTTCTCGGATAAATTTGTAACAAGTCTAAGCAGGATCTGTTGAACATAGAGCTCCTCTCTGAAATTCTATCACAATGCATCTTTGGAATGCCCAATGCCACTCACTTCAAGGAGAGTTTGTAATATAGATATATGGTTTAATGCATGTGCTTCAAAGATTTATACACATTAAAAAACATCATACAAAAACACATCTGGGAGATAGTTTCTCATACTTGGATCTAAAGTGCTCTAATATACAGATAAACTAGTATAACATATTCTGTGCATCACAAACATGATTTTCCCTAGCACTCCCCAAACTGCATTAGACAGACTGGATCTTTTATTGTTATAAGAGTGTAGCTGCGCAGCACCTACAGTACATATCACGCAGATGAGATAAATTTGTCTTGGGTTTCCAGATCTCTGCATACCACAAATACACAGGCTAAAATCCCCATTTATATTCCATACATAATACAGTCAAAGATTATTACATGGCAATCCATCGTCCATTGTTCTATTTCCTTAAGAGATGCAGCTACTAAGCCTTTATGTTGTTCCAAATAAAGAATAATAGCTTTAAAATAGCAATAATCTTAATATACTTGTTAATTTTTTTGCCCCAAGGGCCAAAATGTCCAAAAAACATACAATATTGCATTAGCAAATTAGCAACCATGCACAAATTCAGATAGCAGCAAATACTTTTTCACATTACTATAGCTAATAGCCTGCAGGAATCAAAGTCTAGTAGCTCTACCCGGCATTCTCAGGCACCGTTATAGTGAGGAAATTGTTAGAAAGCTTTCTGCATTATACAGTTTATACTTTCCAAATGTCTCTTGGACAGCTTGATAAATTTGAGCATAGATGTCAGCTTAAGTGTACTCTGAAAAATTACTGCTTAGTTCAGTTGGTTCTAACCTTGTCTAGTGCTGTTTTGCTAGGCTTTGACCATCCACACTCATTAGAAAATGGATGATTGCATAGATATAACCCTGCATGTTACTTACATTTTAAATTCAGTGGAATATATAGTATTTCAATTGTGGGGTACAGCCCGGACACAGACAGGCAGACATGTTGGTTCACCACACACATGTTTATTTACAAAGTCTCTATTTACAGAAAGTGCACAAACCCAGTGCCGCAGCACCAATTACCCCTTACAGTCCTGGCCGCTTCTACAATGCCTTGCACAGTCCTCAGACCGCCTCCACTCCTCTCCTCCGAGCTCCGTCCACTTCCACCCGACTCTTGCCGTCGACTGGAGGGAGGCGGCCCCTTTTATGTACGCCCAGATGGGCTCCAGGTGCTTTGAGGAGCCTCCGTCGACACACCCCCGTGTGGCGGAAGCACCAACTGTGTAGCCGGGAGTCCTCCGGGTGTTCCAGGTCCTCTTCCCCCCAGCACTTCCTGGTGTGGCGGAAGTGCTGGGCTCCAGGTTTCTTCAGGCACTGGGGCACCGCCTGGCGGTGGCCACGGGCCCCTACAGGGCTGGGCTTCCAAGCCCTCTACCCGTGGCCCCCAATACAACCAGGGCGGTTGCCCCCTCACGGTCTGGAGGAGGCACAAGCCCTCCTCCGATCCTCCTGGGCGTCCCGGCTGGGCTCCAACCCCAGCCGCCTGTGACACAATATAAAACTAAATTAATTTTTTAAACAGTCAAAACAATATGTGCATAGCTATCTATGTACCTCCTTTCTACCTTCACCATTGAAATCTCTTCTGTATGATTAAAAAGAAACTAATATGTAAATAAACATTTATTGGTTTCTGGTCTTTAACCAGGACAACACAATGCTTAAAACGCATGGATAGTTTGAGAGAAAAGGCCATCATTCAACAACATAAGAAAAATACAACCCCTGCACACCAGCTAACGCCTTTGTTCAAATATCATATTACTGTATTCTTGTATTCAGTTTTTGTCAACTTCAGAACATTTTCCTGTGCATTATTCAGATAACATGAAGTATCCGAAATATATTTTTCAAAACACTGTAATAAATCTAGTAATTATTTAATAAGATCAGTCTGTAAACTAAATGAATACCCAGATAAAAAGCTGAAATCCCAGACAACTGAGTGTGACTATGCAATTTCTTTTTTCTATTTATATTTAATGGGAGTCAAAGTAGACTTTCTGTATATGAGCATGCAGCTGCTAAAGGAAAGTACCATGCTGAAATATTGTAAGTTAATTTCACTTTTACAAAAACAAATTAAAACATTTAGAATCATTTCAGCTGTTCACTCTTAAGCTGATGGAAAATAACTATTATTATATTCCAGTATGTTACAACAAGGTTTAATGCTATTATATAGATTTTTATCATAGCCTAAGGGCTTGCTCTGTCACATTACAGAATAACATGCATGAGCTCCAGGATAAAACTCTTCAGCAGGAACATGCAATACTAACTTTTGATGGAAAATTAACATAAACACAGTGTTGAGTATGCCTTCTGTGAAAGTTTTCACTGGCAGAAGCTTCTCAAAATGTTAACAGCAGTCAGTGAAATGCAGTGAAGTATAATAGTAAAAGTTAATACAACTGAAATAAAAAATGTACAAAATTAATGGTAAATTCTCTGCGGACCTTGATCTTGTTGACCTTGGAGCTGAGAAGCTTGGAGGTCATGTGACCAAAATGTAAAGTAACCTTTATTTTATGTAGTGCCTGTCAGATATCCCACCTTCAAAATAAAAAAAAAACAGGGAAAAAGTGAAAAAGACAAAGTGCAAAATTATACACAAGCAGCTACAGAAAGCATATGCAAAACACTCAAACTCTGTAATAATTGTTTAAAAAAACAAAAAAATTTTCAAAATCCAATTCAGATGTATTGGACAGCACAATATTATATGAAAAGAGCTATATGTGAGAGAAATTGATTTATAGAAAAAATTAAATAAAAATAAATTTAAAAGCAAGCCATTATAAGAGAAGAGGCACTCTGTAAAAGAGCGCAGGTGTCTTTTTACTAGATAAGAAGCTTAGACAGGTATTCTTCAGAACCCCAGTGCCTTGGAAGTGAGGAGCAAAGTATTAAAGATAACTATTAATCAAACTAGAAGCTAATGCAAATATGGTCAGTAAAGGGGTAATGAGGTTGCTGGTGTTGTTGAAGTCAGGACTAAATTTATCTAATAGGAACTTCATATTTTTTTTAAACAAAAATCATGAAAAGGGAGATCATCAGAAGAAACGTCCTGGTGCCAGCCTTGTAAACTGCTGACAAATGTTCCCTTAAAGTAATGGACTAAGTGGCTCCCACTGGAGCATTTAAAAAAATAACTGGGAGTGTTTTGCATATGTCAGTGGATGGCAAACAGGCTAGGTGAGCCAGTATCATGAACAACCAAGTGATAAAGACAGAAGGATCATTTGTTTTTCTGTTGTGTCTTGTTCTACTACTCTTATCTATGCAAGTTTAAAAGAAAATACTAGTTTATCAAATAAGAACAAAGTGGTTGTGAAAATTTCTACGTGGCAATATGATCCTAATCAAAATATATAACTGGTAGCCACTATTTTGTTGAATCATTTGTGGAATTACTATTTTTATACATTTCACAATGTTTATGTCCTATTTGTGGCCAATAGTTAGAATTTGCTACCACAGTGCTGTTCTTTCAAAAAATTTTATTCACTTCTCTTTCCAAGTGATGACATAAGCAGACAGTAATTCTACTGTATTATAAACTGCCACAAACTGGTAATTAAGTTCTAATAGAACCCTGCACTCACACACACACATGCACGTGCATATTTTTGTTCAAAATTGCAAGAGTAGCACACATAACATTACTATATATAGCACTGTTGTCCATTAGCCGAACTAGCCATTTTGGAAATTGCAGCAAATCTTCCATGAAAATACATTTCCTCTAATGTTCCAGTCACGCTCGGGATGAACTGCAGCCCATATCTATAAAGCTACAGGGTGGAAAATTGCCTCAGCTGTTTGATTGGAATGACACAACATAAGACTGAAAAGCGGTGGAAAGAATGGGTGGTTTTATACCACAATTACTACACTCTAAAAGCACTACATTTTCTTTCTCTCTCTTTCTTTCTGAATCATACAAAGAACAGTTGAGCTTAGGTTGCAACAGAATAACCCAAGACACAGAAAAGCATACTGTGCATTTTTCACAATTAAAAATCTCATATTGGACTAAGTAAAAAATAACAAGCAAAGTAATTTCATCCCAGTCTTTTTATTTACTTGTATAGACACTTATTTTTATGAATGCAACATTTTTATCTGAAAATGATAATACACCCAAGACTTACCAAATGAAATAAACAAACAAACATCTGCCTAGCAGCCTACTTTTTGTAATAGTTGAGTTTTAAACTCTTTTAATCTTGGTAAGACAATTTTCCTGCACTGGATAGCCACTTTTCTCATGAAAATATCTGTTGGGTGCAAAGGGCAGCATTAAGAGTTCAAGATACATGCTGCCACTCTGAACTTTAAAAGGCAGCGTTTGATTACCAGAGCCTCTTTTTTTCCCCAAACAGGTCATTTAATTCCTGATCAAACAGTACAATTCTGCTATTTTGGAAGTTGATGTGCACTGTGATTTGTCTCTTCCAGTACTCTAACCAAAAAAGTAGATCTGTATGATCTATTTGTCTCAAATATTTATAAATGGTTTTATATCCTTATCTTGATCCATGTCTCATCATAATTTTATTGTGGAGATTCACAGAGAGTTCACTGGACTCCATGGCTCATGTTTTTGTCTTGACATACACTGTGAATTGTGGGGCCTTACATACATAGGTTTGTGCCTTTGTAAACTAGCTCAAGTCAATTCAATTTGCCACTGGTGCACTCCAATCAAGTTCTAGACACATCTTAAGGATAATTAAGGCAAACAAGATGCCCCTGATCACAATATGAAATGCCACAGCAAAGGCTCTGAAAACTTGTAAATGAGAGATTTTAGTTTTTGATTTGCAAGCCTTTCTAAAAATGTTTTCACATTGTGATTATAGGTTATGGGTGTAGATTGAAGGGCAAAAAATGATAAATGCAACCATTTACAATTAAATCTACAACACAACACAACACAGTGTGCAGAAAGTTAAAGGGTCTGAATATTTTCTAAATCCACTGTAGGTTTCACTTTCCCACAATCCCCACCAAAAAAAAAAAAGCAATAAATGGATGAACTGTGCATGAGGCACACCTCAAACAGCAATAATTTTTGTCCTTGGTCCTCTAATGTAGTTTCTGATGGAAAGGCATAGGCCTTTGTACACACCCTACAGATGGTCATTACAAGCACAGCTCAACCAGCGTATACAGTGGGATGCAAAAGTTTGGGCAACCTTGTTAATAGTCATTATTTTCCTGTATAAATCGTTGGTTGTTACGATAAAAAATGTCAGTTAAATATATCATATAGGAGGCACACACAGTGATATTTGAGAAGTGAAATGAAGTTTATTGAATTTACAGAAAGTGTGCAATAATTGTTCAAACAAAATCAGGCAGGGGCATAAATTTGGGCACCGTTGTCATTTTATTGATTCCAAAACTTTTAGAACTAATTATTGTAACTCAAATTGGCTTGGTAAGCTCAGTGACCCCTGACCTACATACACAGGTGAATCCTATAATGAGAAAGAGTATTTAAGGGGGTCAATTGTAAGTTTCCCTCCTCCTTTAATTTTCTCTGAAGAGTAGCAACATGGGGATCACAAAACAACTCTCAAATGACCTGAAGACAAAGATTGTTCACCATCATGGTTTTGGGGAAGGATACAGAAAGCTGTCCCAGAGATTTAAGCTGTCTGTTTCCACAGTTAGGAACATATTGGGGAAATGGAAGACCACAGGCTCAGTTCAAGTTAAGGCTCGAAGTGGCAGACCAAGAAAGATTTCGGATAGACAGAAGCGACGAATGGTGAGAACAGTCAGAGTCAACCCACAGACCAGCACCAAAGACCTACAACATCATCTTGCAGCAGATGGAGTCACTGTGCATCGTTCAACCATTCGGCGCACTTTACATAAGGAGATGCTGTATGCGAGAGTGATGCAGAGGAAGCCTTTTCTCGCCCACAGCACAAACAGAGCCGCTTGAGGTATGCTCAAGCACATTTGGACAAGCCAGCTTCATTTTGGAATAAGGTGCTGTGGACTGATGAAACTAAAATTGAGTTATTTGGGCATAACAAGGGGCGTTATGCATGGAGGAAAAGAACACAGCATTCCAAGAAAAACACCTGCTACCTACAGTAAAATATGGTGGTGGTTCCATCATGCTGTGGGACTGTGTGGCCAGTGCAGGGACTGGGAATCTTGTCAAAGTTGAGGGACGCATGGATTCCACTCAGTATCAGCAGATTTTGGAGACCAATGTCCAGGAATCAGTGACAAAGCTGAAGCTGCGCCGGGGCTGGATCTTTCAACAAGACAACGACCCGAAACACTGCTCAAAATCCACTAAGGCAATCATGCAGAGGAACAAGTACAACATTCTGAAATGGCCATCTCAGTCCCCAGACCTGAATATAATTGAAAATCTGTGGTGTGAGTCCATGCTCGGAAGCCCTCAAACCTGAATGAACTAGAGATGTTTTGTAAAGAGGAATGGTCCAAAATACCTTCAACCATAATCCAGACTCTCATTGGAACCTACAGGAAGCGTTTAGAGACTGTAATTTCTGCAAAAGTCGGATCTACTAAATATTGATTTCATTTCTTTTTTGTGGTGCCCAAATTTATACACCTGCCTGATTTTGTTTGAACAATTATTGCACACTTTCTGTAAATCCAATAAACTTAATTTCACTTCTCAAATATCACTGTGTGTCTCCTATATGATACAGTATATTTAACTGACATTTTTTATCGTAACAACCAAAGATTTATACAGGAAAATAATGACTATTAACAAGGTTGCCCAAACTTTTGCATCCCACTGTATCAGAGACCAATCATTTGTCATTTCAACAACAGAACCATGAGTAAATGGTAATCATGCATACATCCTAGCAGTTACTTTCAGAAAATGGAAAATGGATTAGCTTAGAGTTACAATTTGTCATTTCTTGCTAATGCTTAACTATATAAATACATGAGGAAAGCACAACACTCTACTATATGGCTGAATACAACTGGACAAGAAATGTACATAAAGGCTCAGAGAAGATGAAAGTATTATTTTTGTGTAAACAGTTCAAAGTGGTTGTTATACTGTTATACTTATACCAAAACCAATATTGTTTTGCTTCAGAGCTTAGATTAATCAGGGTTTTCTTCTTATATCTGTATCCACCAATTTTAATTGCTGTAGCCCTTGAAATGTATAGAGTACAGCAAACAACAAATTCCTTAGAACTCAGATAAGTGGAAGAATATAAATGGAAGATATTTTGTGTGTCTTATATCTGTGATGTGCCCGATTCTCAAAGAGCGTGTAACGCATGCATGCATGCATGCTTAGAGGACACCTTCAGGGCTCTCTCAAGGAGAGTGATACCACTCCAGGGAAAGAAATGATGCCATCACAAACTACTTCAGCCCCCAATCCCCTCAAATAACAGTCAAGATGGTCCCAGCTGGGAGGAGCTATAAGCCAAATTCTGTCCTGCTCCTTCTGGGCAAGCATACAGTTGTGCTTTAAAGTTTGTGAACCCTTTAGAATTTTCTATATTTCTGCATAAATATGACCTAAAACATTGTCAGATTTTCACTCAATCCGAAAAGTAGATAAAGAGAAACAAGTTAAACAAATGAGACAAAATATACTTGGTCATTTATTTATTGAGGAAAATGATCGAATATTACATATTTGTGAGTGGCTAAAATATGTGAACCTCTAGAATTAGCAGTTAGTTTGAAGGTAAAATCAGAAGCAGGTGTTTTCAATTAATGAGATGACAATCAGGTGTGAATTGGCACCTTGGGTTATTTAAAGAACAGGGATCAATAAAATTTTGCTCTTCACAACACACGTTTGTGGAAGTATATCAAGGCATGGACAAAGGAGATTTCTGAGGACCTCAGAAAAAGAGTTGTTGATGCTCATCAGGCTGGAAAAGGTTACAAAACCATCTCTAAAGAGTTTGGACTCCACCAATCCACAGTCAGACAATTTGTGTACAAATGGAGGAAATTCAAGACCATTGTTACCCTCCCCAGGAGTTGTCGACCAACAAAGATCACTCCAAGAGCAAGGCGTGTAATAGTTGGCAAGGTCACAAAGGACCCCAGGGTAACATCTAAGCAACTGAAGGCCTCTCTCAAATTGGCAAATGTTCATGTTCATGAGTCCACCATCAGAAGAACACTGAACAACAATGGCGTGCATGGTAGGGTTGCAAGGAGAACGCCACTGCTCTCCAAAAAAACATTGCTGCTCGTCTACAGTTTGCTAAAGATCACGTGGACAAACCAGAAGGCTATTGAAAGAATGTTTTGTGGACGGATGAGACCAAAATAGAACTTTTTGGTTTAAATAAAAAAGCGTTACGTTTGAAGAAAGGAAAAAACTGCATTCCAGCATAAGAACCTTATCCCATCTGTGAAACATGGTGGTGGTAGTATCATGGTTTGGGCCTGTTTTGCTGCATCTGGGCCAGGACGGCTTGCCCTCATTGATGGAACAATGAATTCTAAATTATATCAAAAAATTCTAAAGGAAAATGCAGGACATCTGTCCATGAATTGAATCTCAAGAGAAGGTGGGTCATGCAGCAAGAAAACGACCCTAAGCACACAAGTCGTTCTACCATAGAATGGTTAAAGAAGAATAAAGTTGATGTTTTGGAATGGCCAAGTGAAAGTCTTGACCTTAATCAAACCAGTTAATGTGAGGAAACCCACCAACATCCCAGAGTTGAAGCTGTTCATACGGTGGAATGGGCTAAAATTCCTCCAAGCTGGTGTGCAGGAATGATCAAAAGTTACCAGAAACATTTAGTTGCAGTTATTGCTGCAGGGGTCACACCAGATACTGAAAGCAAAGGTTCACATACTTTTGCCACTCACAAATCTGTAATATTTGATCATTTTCCTTAATAAATAAATGACTAAGTATAATATTTTTGTCTCATTTGTTTAACTGGTTTCTCTTCATCTACTTTTAGGACTTGAGTGAAAATCTGATGATGTTTTAGGTCATATTTATGCAGAAATATAGAAAATTCTAAAGGGTTCACAAACATTCAAGCAGAGCAGTACATACATACAAACATACATACATACATGTGGACTAATTTTTGCTATATATTGCCTTTGATTCTTTTAAGTCTAAGCATTATCCTCTGATGAAGACCCCTGGCAGGGGTTGAAAGCTCAGGAATAAAAACTACTTTATGATGCATGATTCATTTTTTTCCCTTTGTGGATCTCCAGCTGCATATATGCAAACCGTATCACAGACCTTCTCTTCCATATATCTATACTAATAAAAGGCAAAGACCTCACTGACTGACTGACTGACTGACTGACTGACTCATCACTAATTCTCCAACTTACCGTGTAGGTAGAAGGCTGAAATTTGGCAGGCTGATTTCTTACAGCTTACTTACAAAAGTTGGGCAGGTTTCATTTCGAAATTCTACGAGTAATGGTCATAACTGGAAGCTATTTTTCTCCATATACTGTAATGGAGTTGAGCTGAATGGCCGTGGGGGGGGCGGAGATTCATGTGACATCATCACGCCTCCCCCGTAATCACGTGAACTGACTATCAACGCAGTACGTAGAAAACCAGGAAGAGCTTAAAAAAGGGCTGAAGAAAACATGCATTATATAATTGAGAAGGCAGCGAAACAATAAGAAGCGAGCGAATGACATATACAACCATATTCATGAGTGCTGCTACTTCGAAAACAAAGCACGTTGTAAACCTAAAGTTTAAATTAAGTTCACAGACAGGCTGCCGCTGGCGTTTGTAATTTAGTGCCTGCCCATATAAGGCCGTCCGTCAGCGGCAATCCAACAGAAACACTGCCGCTAAATATTCACGGGTGAAGGACTGTGCTTATGCAGAGGAAGATGAGAAGGTCAGGGTGGTGTTTGGCACAAACTCAGCGAAACTGCGAGAGAAACTTTTAAGTGCCGGGTCTTACCTAACATTACATACAGCCGTGGACATCACACGAGATGGCACCAGCACAGCAGGGAACCTTCGATGCATGAACACCAAGCGGCTCACGTGAACTGACGCAGTGCACAGACAAAAAGCAACAGTTCCAAAGAGTGCTGAACAAAAACCGAATTACACAATTGAGAAGGCAGCAAAAAAATATGAAGCATCTGATACATACAAGCATATTCATAAATGCAGCTACTGCAGAAACAAAGAACACGGTAGAAAAAGTCAATGTCCTGCTAAAGGAAGACAGTGTAAAAAAAATACCCGTGCATGCAGTGTGTCACATCTCAGATAAAGAGGAAGACGAGCTGTTTATTGATACAGTAAGAAACGAATCGATGAATGAAACCTCTTATCTTTACAACGATTGACAAACACGGAATGTAACTTGAATACAACACATCGTACAAATACAACCCTGATTGAAAGAAATAATGATAATCAAATCCTTGATGACAGCAACACTCAATAACACTCACAAAACAATTACTGTATATTGACAATCATGTTACGTTATTTTTAAAATGTTCCCTTTTCTTTTTCATAACTTCTTAAACACACTACTTCTACGCTGCGAATATCCCGATCTACATACTCTCAAATAGACAAGCCACATGGCGTGGCGCAATTGTAGAGGCTTCACCTCTAGCGCCGACATCCGAGGTTCGATTCCCGAGAATGGATGCACTGAGTATGTACGCGCGCTTCCCGATTCATTTTACCCTCGCATCTCCTTGGTTTGGGATGTATGAAAAAATATGCGGTTAACGCAGAATCATGTTACGTTATTTTTAAAATGTTTCCTTTTCTTAGCACAAGCACAGCTGAGAAGCTTTGATGCATGTACTCCATAACGCATTAAAAAAAATAACGCATTTAATTACACTTTCAATTCCAAGCAAAGGGGAACTTGTCAATGTATGATTTCCTGGTACATAGATTACACTGATGCACACATCACGGCTACAAAAATGTTAAGAGTCGGAATAAAGCGCATTGCTACGACTGATCAGAGGAAAATTTCATTTCAAAAGACTACCCGATCGAAGCCTTGATAAAAAGCATGGTTTTGTGCACACTGAAAAGCAAGCAAAATTAGATGCATTACAGAAAGCGGACTTTGTGACTCTTACTGGGGATCATTGGACTTCCGTGACCGTTAGTAATTCTAATTACATGTAATTACAAAATGTTCAATGATCACACTGTTTTAGCCTAATGTACAAAATAATTTTTGCTAAGGTTACTCAGAGTTTAAAGATTAAGTTGTTCAAATTACCTTTTGTTTCTGACTTATTTTTTTAAGAAGAAAAACTGCACTTTATGTTGAAATTTTGGTTATTATTATTTAAAGACAATATCATTCTGAAAATGTACTTAAAGTACTTAAACTACCACTTTATTTTTAAGTCTGCCCAATTTTAACCAGGGATGATATTTTTGTTTCTGTTTTGAATTCAAATGCAGTTTAAAAGCATTTTTTTTTTCAGAAATTAAAAGAGCTTGAGTTTACAATATTCATGTCCATGTCTATTATTTGATTCTGCCGCCCACTAAAACCCTTTTAAATTAAAAAAAAAACATTTGCGATTTGGGGCAAATTTTCAAGTGTGATTACATACGATTAATTAAGATTAATTATTACACATCCTCTAATTAATTGAATTAATTTTTTTAATCGAGTCCCACCCCTAATATATATACATATGTATATGTAGATATATATGTAGATTTGTATATATATGTGTATATATATGTGTAGATTATATATATATATATATATATATATATATATATATATATATATATATATATATGTGTGTGTGTATATATGTATATATATGTGTATATATATACACACACACACACGAGGGATATCCAGAAAAAAAAGTTACAACAGCTGTTAAAAATCGAAAAATGAATACATTTCAACCAAATTTACAGGGTATGTTCCAAAATATGTGTTTATTTCTCAACATAATCGCTGTCAACTTCAATGCACTTTTTCAGCCTGGGCACCAGCTTTTTCATACCCTCGTCGAATACGCTCCGCTCCACCTCCGAAAGCAACTTCTCCACTGTCTCCTTCACCTCCTCATCGTTGGAAAAACATTTCCCACCCAAGTAATTGCCCCCTTGTTAAAAAATAACCTAACTGTGGTGTATCACACCTGAGTTCAATTTCCGTAGCCACCCCCAGGCCTGATTACTGCCACACCTGTTTCAATCAAGAAATCACTTAAATAGGAGCTGCCTGACACAGAGATGTAGACCAAAAGCACCTCAAAAGCTAGACATCATGCCAAGATCCAAAGAAATTCAGGAACAAATGAGAACAGAAGTAATTGAGATCTATCAGTCTGGTAAAGGTTATAAAGCCATTTCTAAAGCTTTGAGACTCCAGCGAACCACAGTGAGAGCCATTATCCACAAACGGAAAAAACATGGAAAAGTGGTGAACCTTCCCAGGAGTGGCCGGCCGACCAAAATTACCCCAACAGCGCAGAGACGACTCATCCGAGAGGTCACAAAAGACCCCAGGACAACGTCTAAAGAACTGCAGGCCTCACTTGCCTCAATTAAGGTCAATGTTCACGACTCCACCATAAGAAAGACACTGGGCAAAAACGGCCTGCATGGCAGATTTCCAAGACGCAAACCACTGTTAAGCAAAAAGAACATTAGGGCTCGTCTCAATTTTGCTAAGAAACATCTCAATGATTGCCAAGACTTTTGGGAAAATACCTTGTGGACTGATGAGACAAAAGTTGAACTTTTTGGAAGGTAAATGTCCCGTTACATCTGGCGTAAAAGGAACACAGCATTTCAGAAAAAGAACACCATACCAACAGTAAAATATGGTGGTGGTAGTGTGATGGTCTGGGGTTGTTTTGCTGCTTCAGGACCTGGAAGGCTTGCTGTGATAGATGGAACCATGAATTCTACTGCCTACCAAAAAATCCACCTCAGGGGCAGAGGGAACCCGCAAAGTCAGTGGGGAGTTAACGACTGCAGGCGGTCCCGTTGCGTTCATTGACAGGAGGTACACGGAACCCATGGAGGGGGTGCCGAACAGGCAAGTGCCGGGGTGCCGGTCGGAGGGGGGAGCGCTACCAGTGTGCGGCACAGTGGGATGCCAGGGAAGGGTGTCCAGGCAGTGGCTCTGCCCCTATGTTTCTGTGTGTTGCAGGACCGGACCCTGGATGTGCACTAGGACCCGATTTGTTGGGAACCTGCCCTCATGCGACGGGCCGTCTGATGGGAGGACTCTCCACTGGCGAGGGGGTGCCGCCACGGCTGGAGGAGGCTACAAAGGGGCGAGTGGTTCCAAAGAAAGGGGCATGAAAACATCGGAGGGGGGAGGCACAGGACGCCGCCAGGTGGTGGTGTCCAGGTAGCGTCTTCGCCCCTATGCCTGTTTGGAGAACAAGACCGGACCCTGGCTTCCCAGGAGTAGGACCCGCTTTGGGGGTAAGCTGCCCTCGCGGGATGTGCCGCTCCTCCCGAGAGGTCTTCGCTGGCAGTGAGGCACTGTCAGAGGTGCCGGGGCGACGACCCGGCCAGGACGCCATAGAGGACCGGAAGAGGGTGTGCGCCCGCCTTGGATCACGTGGGGGCCACCACCCTGGTGGTTGCTTTGGGGGCCACGGATACAGAGCTTTGAAGCTCCACCCTGTAGGGGCCCATGGTCACCGCCAGAGGGCGTCCCCATGCCTTTGGAGCCCTGGACCTCAGCACTTCCGCCACACCTGGAAGTGCTGGGGGGGAAGAAAAGCAGGGACACCCGGAGTGCTTCCGGGGATGCAGCCGGCATGTCTGCCACACAGGGGCGTGTCGGCGGGTGATTGCTGGAACCCACCTGGAGCACATCCGGGTGATAATAAAAGGTGCCACCTCCCTTCATTCGAGGCAAGAGTCGGTAGTGGAGTGGACTGAGCTGGTGTGGCCAGGACTTTGGGGGTCTGTGGCTGGGCCAGTCTCCACAATATTATATATATATACACACACACACACACACACACACACACACACACACAATAGAGTCTTGCTTATCCGACATAAAAGGGCCGGAAGGATGTTGGATAAGTGAAAATGCCGGATAAGGTGAGGTGTTAAGAAAAAGCTTATTAAATGTCAAAATATGTTATAATTTTACACATTGCGAACCTAATACAGTGGCTCGGTTCACGAACATCTCTGAACACGTATTATGGGTTCAATCGGGTATGACCAAAAAGTTTGCCAAACTTGCCTCTGGTCACGATCACACACTCGCTATAGGAAAAAGCCAGTTTCCCTTTCAGTTTATGCACACCGATGATTTCTGGACGTGTTCAGTCTCCCCCTGTGCATTCCCTGTTCAGCAAGAAAGACAACGTGCAAGAGAGAGACACAGACAGACACACACACACGCGAGAGAGAGAGAGAGAGAGAGAGAGAGACACGTGCACTTCAGAATGTTGTATTGAAATACTAGAGTACTTTTTGCAGTGCACTGGAAGAAATGGATGTGGTGGATTCCTGGTTTCAACAGGATTGAGCAACAGCTCATACAGAGTGAAGATCCATGCAAGTTTTGCAGGAGATGTTTCCAGGGAAGCTGATCTTCCTGCGCAGCGATTTCCGGTGTCCTTCACATTTGCCTGATCTCACTCCATGTGATTTCTTCTTGCGGGGCTATCTTAAGTTGAAGGTATACACACAACAACCCCAAAACCGTGACATCCTTAAGGATGCTATTCACCACAAAATTGCCATCTACTCCCTTTGAAATTGCCTAACGAGTCATGCAAGCGTTCAGAAATCTCAAGGAGTGTATCGCTAATGATGGCCACCACCTTGACGACATCATTCTTAAAACAGTGAAAAAAAATCTACTTTGTATACCCTTTCTTGTGTCATAATGAAATTTATTTTATCTTGTAGCATTTTTGTAGAATAAACATTTGAAATGTAGTACTTCTTTTTGGCTCACCCTGTATGTACTTTGTACTTGAAAAATTTTTAATATCATGTTTTAATGCAGAATGGAGAGAAAGAAGTTTATCACATAACAGAACTCAAATATCAGCAGTTCTATACAACTCTTTGACTTATATACCCATCTCTCCCCGTCATTCATTGGTCAAGACTCCCATTTTTAAGTCAAAGTCTCTTCCATAAGTCTTCAAGTTTACTGCTCATGTACAAGCTAATGATTCAGGAAGTAACTAACTCCTTATATAATATGCTACCGTGGCTGTCCATTTGTCTGTCCATCACCTGTAGCTCACAAACCGTTTGACCTATTGACCTAAAATTTGGTACATATACTATGTGACCTCTACTGTCTGCTTTCAGGGTGATGATTTTTATTTTACTGTAGAATCAACTCTCAGCAGCGCGCAGCTGGGCAGCCGTGTGGCACATGCATACTGGCACACTTTTGCCATTACTTACCCTACCTCTTCAAATCTTAAATCATTCTTGAGGAAGACTGAACAAAAAATTAAGAAAAACGTGCTAAGTAACTACAAAACAAAAATCAACTTAATCAGTTTTAACGTGAAACGATGCCAACAGAAGAAGAGAAGAAGCGGGCCGCTAGGGTGGAATAAAGAAGACCTGCTCAGGAAGCATCAAGCACATCAACCTCTGAGCAAACGAATGCTAAGCATACAGAGAAAGAGTATGAAACGTATAAGTCAAGTGTATTCACTGCACATTATTGTGCAGTATGCCATTACTGGTTTAACAAGAATTTACCAAAAAAATTAATTTGCTTTGTTCATTTTGAGGTAAAATCTGAATAAGAGACATGTGGATTGCGCGAATATCATTTTTTTTTACTTTGTTTGCCGTAACACACAGAAAAAATATGCATATTTTGGGTGGAGTATTGCTTTAAAGCTAATTATTGTCCAGTGCTTATCTCTGTATATCAGTTTGTATTTCCTTAATGGCATATCTGATTTGGTAAAACAATATGACAACAGTTTAGTAGGATTTATAAATTATACCTTGTCAGAATTTCCAATTTCCAGTAGTTATTACATCTAGCTCAGTCTTCGGAATAGGTTTATTAATTCTTAAGAATTTAAAATTTCAATATACATGTCATTCATATTCTTATATGCAGCAATCGCCATCTGTCCCAGCTGTTTATTGTGTAATACATGTATTCACATCACCAAGCTGGGCAGCAATTGTATCCATTTCACTCTCCATTTTCTCCATTTCTTTTTCACCTCCTCCTACACCTTATTTGTTTAATTCATACTCACTTTCTCATATGTCATATCCACCACCAGCAGCTCAATTATTAGTTGGCTAAAGGCCTTCAATTCAGAAGAACTGTGTAATCTTTTGAGTGATCTCTAGCAAACTCCTGGTGTAGATGATAACTGAATCCCTGTTTTTATTTTCTGTAGTGGATGCAAGCTCCTCTGCTGCGTTGTTTTGCCTCACCAGCAGCAGTGCTAGAAGCTCAGCTGGTTTGGGACACAGAGCGTGCTGGTCAGGTCAATTCCACAGCTACAGGGGATGCATCGCACCTCAGGCCCTATATTCTGCCACTTCAACTGCCTCTTCCTATAGCAAGCAAGCCATATTGCATTACTTAGGTACTCTTTACAAGGTTGTCATTTTGGAGTCATACTGTGCTCTGTAAATTAGAATGTAGGATACTTCAGTATTAGAAAATTATAACAAAATTATAACAAAACTGAAGCACTGCTGGTGGAAAAGCACTGTCTCAATTCTCTGTAATTGACAAATGAAGGAGACCAAATCCAAATAAAATCTTTGTTACATCACTGTTCAATTTACCTTCCTATACCCTTTATAAAGTGCAATGTAAAAATTATTTCAAGGAAGGAAAAGGGTTTTTTTTTCTTCTGGACTTTAATTAGATATTACTTGGCCTAATTTCTAAAACTGCATCTCTGACATACATCTTATGGTGGAAGGATAATAAATGACGTTTGCAAAAAGACTAATATGTACACTGATTTACTGATCTTATAATTTCCTTTCAGTTTTAGATACCATATAACATTAGATTTTGATTGAAATGTCAGATAAAGGTGATTTGTTGAAAGTTGAATCATACCAATAAATAAATTCAAATTAAATTAATTCAAAATTTAATCCAACTATCCCAAATCATGAAGTTTATGAACTGCAAGGCATACTCACTTATAAAAATAAAAATCACCCATATCGGAGTAACTCAATGTTGCCAATTAACATACAGCACATGCTGTGGAAAGAAACTGAAATGCCCAGCAAACCCACCAGAAATTTAAAATTCAAAAAGTTACACAGGGCATATCCAGTCAAGAGAGCCATTTACATTTGCACGATAGGCTGAAGTAACAAGGACACATTCAGAAACCAGGAAAAAGGAAGGACCCAATGACGTCATAGTTAGTCAATTTCATCCCAACATTGCCATCTCATCATACTGTGTCCTTCAATAGTGAAAAATACTTCCATTTAACCATCCAAGAAGCTAATGTGCATGTCATTGCCGGACAATAACCATTTTTATTAAATAGGATATGTGATTAGTAGCTCCATCTAACTGCTGCAGTTTTATTTTTGCCAGATGAAACATATGGCCTTTACTAACAGGGCTGCAATTAAGGAAGAGGTTAACTACATGCTGTGACCACCTTCTGCATCATCTGCTCTTCTTTCTTATGTATTGGTCTTGAATTTTAAAACATTCACACATGTATTTAAATAACCCCTCTTCAGGCTTCAATCTTTTGGAAGCAAGCCAACAGTATGAGATTACACTAAGGGCAATCATTTTCATCACTTTAACAGCCATTTTTCAGGTTCACATAGGTTAGCTGGGTGCCCAGAAAATCTCCTCTAATCTCCACAGTCCTGAGCATCAGGTTTGTGTGAGGCCAATACCGATCACAGATTTCATGTTACTTGATCGGCCAATTCAGATTTTTTTTTCCTTTATCTCTTTAAAAAATGTTTTACACTAAGCTCCTGCATAACCAGATATATAGAAGCCTTATAGCCTCTAGTAAAATTTTAGCTTTGATTTCTATAATTAAAAATAATTAAACTATAGACCATAGGTGTTAACTGTTTATTTTTTATTAACAAAATTAAATTCTGTAGGCTTATTGTTCAGGGAACATAAAATACTGTACTAAAATACATACAATTTTCTTACAATGCATACTTTAATAAAATGTACAAAAATATGCATCCATAATATATAAAATAAAATTATTTTTATAATTACAAGCTGTCACATTGTTTATTTATTCTGTAATATACCCATATGAAACAAGGCTTAATTACTCAGTACACCTCTGACTACAAATATAACACCAGATCATGGCACTTGCAAAAATTCTTAGATGATTCAGCACTTATGGGATGTATTTACAAAGGGGATGAGACAGAGTACAGGATTCAAATGGAGAACTGTGTTTCTTTGTGCAAAGAGAATTGTCTGCAACTTAATATCAGCAAAACCAACAAATTGGTTATTTACTTTCCCTGCACCAAAGAGCCTCAGTTATGCCCCCAAAACATAGTGCAAGTCCTTCAGGCTCTAAGCCCAAGCACACAAAGCTAGTGACTGAGCTTAGTTTGAAAATAAAGGTGTTAGATAAACTGTAGGCAATCGCTGTTGGCTATGACAAGTTGTCTAGAGACATTCGTGGTTGCCAATTTCATAGCCTCAAAGTTAAACGTTAACTTGCCTCTGCTATGTTCTGAAACTCCGAGACCCTTAAGGATCACATGAAGCACATGTCACTGATGAATTATTTCAAGCCAATGTGTACTTTACAATGTCCAACTCCATCAGCCAGTCATGAAGGACTGATTGTGGAAGGGGCCGTTGAGACCTAGCAATTCTCTGACTACTCCAATAGCAGCAACTAAAGTTTTCTTTTGTTTTTATTTTTTTTATTGAGATGTTAGCACAAAAGGTCACAGAATTCTAGAGAATGACTAACAAGAAAAAAAGTTTTGCATGACACTAATTTTATTTTGTGCATGCATTTTAAGGTTTATGGTTACTGTATTAACAAAAGTACATTATTATCAGAAATAACATTCTGTTACAAAGAATTCTAGACAGTGTCACACACGCATGCACATGGGAAGCAGCTAGAAGGACTAAAAGAAGGTAATTCCATTCCAGGCCAGGGGGTGGTGGGGTGCAGTAAACCTTTCTCTTTTATCTCTGTAGACCAGACATGGGAAATTTTACCCAATTCCAACAACATAACTTCTAAGTTCCACCCCAATGATGCAATTTCCAGTTCCTGCCCCAAGAACATCACTTCCGGTTTCACCCCCATATGATGTCACTTCCGCCGACCTGTTTTAGAAGCCAATCACCCTCCATTTGTACTCAGTTCTGTTATGGACTCAGCCTGTACACTTCTGTGTTACCTAATCTTCGTATTTGCAGCCTTATTCAAGTATATGGATGGCTGCCCCAAACCTCCTTTTGCTGTCAAGCTCTATTCATTTCACAGCATAAATGCATATTATGAGCAAATTCTTGTGAAAAATTAAAGGTTTTGGCGGTCATGGGAATCTAAACCCCTATTTCCCATTGGTTCAATGTTTTAACATTCAAGTCTTTGACTTTCACACCATTTCCTAACTGTGCAGTTTTTTAAATCTATTTATTTGAGTTTCTGTATAAAAAAAAAAATAAAAAAAAACTGGGACAAATAAAAGTTCTATATATTGATCTATTTAGCGAAACAAGGCTAATGGTTTAGGCATTTTCAAAATTGACGTTTCCACCAATTAAAAAAGTACAGTGAACCCTCGTTTATCATGGTTAATCCGTTCCAGACTCTACCGTGATAAATGAATTTTCGCGAAGTAGGATTCTTTATTTATAAATAGAATATTTTCACAGTTAGAGTATAGAAAACCTGTTTACAATCTTCTAAAATAAATTTTTTAACATTATTAGAGCCCTCTAGACATGAAATAACACCCTTTAGTCACCATTACACTCGCATTACCCAATATATTAGACAAAATAAGAGAAAATAAGACATATTAGATGTTACAAATATCAAATTATTACTAGGCTCACCCGCCTTTTAAGGAGACCGACTTTTATCCTCAATTTGTGTGCGCTCCATGTGTACATCAGGCATGTAAGTGTAGGGAATGAGAACATCAAAGTGCCCATTCATAACATCTCCGAAAACTACGTTTTTTTTATCCCTCGAAAGTGCCTGTACAAAGTTGTACAATGTCAGCCCGAATCTGTACCTCTAAAGACGGAGTTTCATGCACTAAATAAGCTATAGATGAGAATAAGAAAGCACCATCTCCCCTGATATTTACTACGCGGTGAGGCATTTGTACTCCATCAACATTAATTATTTCCAGAGACATCATTTTGTCTATTTTTCCAGCACATCGCGCACAAAAGCAAGGAAACGATGGGAGCACCAAAACTCTGCTCACATCGCGTCGCTTCGTACCGCAAGCCAAAAGTAGCAAGTCTGTGATAAGCGGAATACCGCTACGCTTTGCACTCACGGGACGGAAGGACAATCCCGACCGCTTTTATATAGTAGATTATTATACTGTACATTTAATTACACACAGTTCTTATACACAACCACTAACCTATGAAGGCACGACCTCAGTAGGAGAGTCTTCAGGTGGTGCAGTATCTTCAACAGGTGCGTCGTTGTCTTCTTCCGCTGAAGGAGTACTAGGACTAGGCAGTGGGTGTCTGGGTGCGTGGCTGAAGAGCATCTTGATAGGCAGTTGCTGGCGCTGTCTTTTCATATGCGTAAGGAGGCTTTTGTAGGGTATTGCCATCTTTGATCATATCCAAGAGTTTCACCTTCTCCTGGATAGTAAGCATCTTCCTCCGTTGCTTACTTTTATTGTCAGAAGGCTTAGAAAAAGCACCACATTTAGGAGCCATCGTAGGGCTTAGATAAAAGTTCACAGAAAGCGCATGCATAGTGACGTAAGCGTGTATGAGAAAAAATCGTGATAGAGTGAAGCCGCGAAAGTCGAAGCGTGATATAGCAAGGGATCACTGTACTTTGGAAATTAAAGTGTCTTTAGTGTATCTTTTCACAATAAAACATCTTGAATACCACATGTTGCCACTGTACTTCATCTATTACATCTACTGAAGTGTCTATCCAATGGCTCCTCCATATGTGCCAAACGTGGCATGCTATGTGTATTATTAGAATGCTAAATTTGTGCCTGACCATGTGAATTCCTGCTTAGCCATACACTGTAGCAGAAAACGCATCTAAAAATGTTCAATATGCACTTGAAAGAGGGAAAACACAACTAAAATTCACTTAATATTTACTAGCAATCGGTTGCTTTCTTTCATAAAAGCCAAAGCAATAAAACTTTAGGAGGCTGAGTATTTCAATAAAGAGTTCCTCAAAATGTGTAATGATGCACCTAACAACATAAAAAATGCCCATTGGTCTCCAATTAAATCAAGAGAGAGAACTCATTATTTTAGAATAACAAAATCCTGTTATTGCTGCAGGTAAAGCTATTGATATTTATTTTAATAGTGTTGGCAATTGTTCTAATTAACTGTTAATAATTCTTTAATAATCAACTTCTCTTCTTTGTTGCATCTGTTAAAAGTTGCTACAGCCAACATTATTTTAAGTTAGATTTAAATTAAGCCTCTGTGTACAAAATAAATACAAATGTGTTATTATATTTCTATAGATGCCACATAAATAAATTATGTCACTGGAAACCAACACTCAAATTAAAGAACATTTTAAAAAAAAAAAAAAAAGGTTAAAACAATGCTAGTTAAACAGGTAATACTATTAGCGGCTTCAAAATAAACATAATGAAAGCCTTTTATATAGTTATTATGCACATCTGAATTTTATGAAGTATACTGTATTTACCTTTTAGGCTTCCCTCAAAATGAGTGGAGAATGTTCAAATTGATTTGCAACTTTACAGTTTGCATCTTGTGCTTGCATCCCTAGGCAGACTCCCTAATTTTCCATAAATAATTAGCACATGTTCCAGTGTTGTGCAGCTTTCTTAAAAGGTCTCCCAGCAACACCAGAAGCAGACACAGTAGCAGATATTCCATCACATCTGTTTTATACAAAAGCTGCAGTAGCTCCGGCTTCTTTTTGCTCCAAGGGCAAGAGTGGGGGCAAATGTGGCTGTCAGCCAAGGTGCATATCTGATTGGAAATCGTACGTTTATTTTTTAGTGTTTTTTTTTTTTTTTTTTTTAAATAGAGAAGCCTGAGGGTATAGCAAAGAGCATTTTCTTGGAGGAAGATGCACTTAGGTTACATCCTTACACTTTACTCCACAGCATCACCTGTGACCCCTAAATATCCCTAGAATAAAACAGAAATACACTGTGTAGCACACAAGCTTAGCCTTCCTTCGTTTTACTCTACCAATTTACAGTCCTTACTGCAGACTTCCTTGTTAAGTGCACAGGGGCTGTTGCAACACCAGAAAAATTCTACAGAACACCAGACTGTAACACTATAAAACTGCTAAATACATGTGGGTCATTTAATAGATATTTTCTGCTTCTACCAAATCCTTAAAAAAATCCAGTGATTTACTTGTTATGTTACAGAAAAGAGGAAGTGTGCAGTGTTGCCTCACAGCTCAAGAGTCATGGATTTGAACACCAACTTGCAAATGTCATACAAAATCATAAACGTGCCCTCAGTGTCTGCATGGAATTTTCTCCATTTACATTTTTCCTCCCACATCACCAAGACAAACAAACTAAATTAACCAATAACTCCAAATTAGTCTTGTACTTTTTGAGTGTGCAATGCAACTGGCTCCCAATCCACAGGTGGTTTCTGTCTGTTACTGCTGGACAGACATCAGTCCATATGACACTCAACTGGAAAAGTAGTTACACAGAGGTATGGGTGTGTTGTAGAGGGTTTTGAATGATGTTGCCATTTTCTGCTAGAAAGTAAAACCTTTGTTATATCACTGATCGATTTACCTTCCTATACCCTTTATAAACTGCTATGTAAAAATTATTTCAAGGAAGGAAGAAAAAGGTAAATTGATTTTCTGCTCTTTCTTTTTCTTCTGGACTTTAATTAGATATTAATTGGCCTAATTTCTAATGCTGCATCTCTGACATACCTCTTATAGTAGAAGGAAATAAATGATGGTTGCAAAAAGACAAATATGTAAACTGCTTTACTGATCTTAATTTCCCTTCAGTTTTAGATACAGTATAACTTTAGATTTTGATTGAAATGTCAGATAAAGGTGATGGAAAATGAACATGTAGAGTTCACTCAAACCAATAAATAAATTAAATTTAATCCAACTATACCTGAACATGATGTTAATGCATTGCAAGGCATATTCACTTATAAAAATATAATCACCCATATAAGAGTACCTCATAGTTCCCAATTAACATACAGCACATGCTGTGGGAAGAAACTGAAATGATCAGCAAACCCACAGGGAGAAAAAGTAAAGTTGACGCAAACAATGACTGGGCTGGAAGCATAATCTGGGTCCTCGAAGCTGTAAGTGAGCAGTACTAATTGCTAGGATATCATGCTACCTAAAATTAATATACAGAAAGAAAATTTTAAAAGTGCATTATCCTAGTAAAAGCCAGAATTGTAACAGAATGGTATGCATTTAGTAGGAAACTGCAGGCAGGTACATGGTTAGTGTTTCTTACCTTTTATGTTATTATCAAAGTAAACAAGAATTTGCTAAGTGTTTAGTTTATTTATTAAATTAGCCCTTATTACAATGCCGTGCTTCACATGCATCTCTAAAAATAAAAACAAATATATTGTAGGCCTCATGCTTGATCTTGTCCTTTCAAGGGGCTTTCACTAGCAGCCCAGTCATAGCCATTTACTACATCCACTACAAAAATAAAAGTAGTGGGTTGGTTTTTCAGAGGAGGCAAGTAAATTCATTAACACATAAATCCGGCCCAACTTAAATCCGTTCGCATCTCTCCGTCAGTGTCTTTTGTCTTGTAAATGTGGCGATGAAGACAAACAGCAAGCAGCCTGCTATTCCATCCCCCACCATCGCAGAACTGCTGGAGTTTTAGAGTGGAAATAATAGATCGTTATTTGGAACACATGTATTTCATGTGTGTTCCGTTTCTACAGTAATCTGTATAAACACATTTTTAAAAAAGAAACTTTTTCATATTTTAGTAATAAATGTTACAAAATGTAGGCATAAACTATAGTTTATTGAGTATAAATTTATGGTACTTGTAAAAGTTAGCTTTTTCACTTTCATTCTCTGAATGACGATCACGCTGTAACAACCCTCACACAACCACTCCCCCCCTGATCTGACTCTAAGTAACAGTGCCAGCATAAATTCACACCCGATCTGACGCTGTTCATTTTCAAATAATATTGCATTAGTGCGATGACGTTTTCTGATTGGTACTATTCAGGTCATAAAATGATTTCTTCAAAATGTCACATATACCTACGTCTGTGTTTTTTTTTTTTTGTTTTTTGACATCATACACCATAAGGTGCATACTAATTCTGTGTGACGGTGAGATACAAAGAAGGCAGATTCACCAGTATTTGTGTGTCAGCTTTTATCCCTCCAGATCAGAGAATGTCCAGTTCCATTGCATCAAAACACCACTCACATCTACAGTTATTCCCAGTTTCAAATAAACACATTAACAGCGTCAGATCCCTAGGGCGGTAGTATGTATCGTGATCGTGCTTGAGAGAATAAAAGTGAAAAAAAAAAAAGTAACTTTTACAAGTACAGTACCATAAATGTGCACGGACTGTTACAGACGCAAACCAAATGAATTTGTGTACTGTATAATATTAACAATAAGAGCAGCTCACTACTCAAAATGGCAAATATAGGAGGCAGTGGGGATCGAACCATTGGTCCCTTGATTACAAGTCAGCAAATCGTACCGCTACACCACGGAAGCTGTTGTATCATCCTAGAACCTTTTGTGAAAGTGTTTATTTAATCTTTGGACTTCAGGCTTCACACATTCTATAGTTTATGCCTACATTTTTTAACATTTTTTACTAAAATATAAAGAAAGCTTCTGTTTTAACAATGTGTTTACACAGATTACTGTAGAAATGGAACACACATGAAATGCATGTGTTCCAAATAACGATCTATTATTTCCACTCTAAAACTCCAGCAGTACACTCACTCCCAGATAATCAAGCAAGGCATGAGCTGGGAGAACTTAGTGAACATTCTGCAATAGTGGGGAATGAAATAGCAGGCTGCTTGCTGTTTGTCTTAATCGGCACATTTACAGGACAAAAGACGCTGACGGAGAGGTGCGAACGGGTTTAAGGTGGGCCGGATTTATGAGTTTTTTTGTAGGCTCTGGTAATTCTAGTGTTAAAGACTCAGCAACAGTACGTTGCTTTAAAAAAACGAGCATCAATGAACTAAAATATTCCACAAATTGACACACGAGTAAGACAAAATGAAACACTCAGGGTGCATATTCATACTTCTTAGTGATTTAAAGTTAAAGAAGTTCTAGATGTTCCACAGAAGCTTTCCATTGTCACTATTTTTTCAGTGAGCTCAAGCCGAAGGAAGTAGTGAAACAAGTATTGTTACCAGGCGACTTTTTTTTTTCTGAAGACCTTTAAAACCTTATACAACATTGGTAGGACCCTAGGATTTCCGCGATGTGGAAAACACAGACGGAATCATGGAATTAACGCATAAAAACAGATTTTATATTTAAAAATGGAAATGTGCGGAATTGACAGGTTGAACTTCTCAATAAATTAAACGTTCGACTAAACTGTAGTTCTATCATCCAGATACTATTTTCGAGTTTGTTTTTCAAGCGAATGCAATTCTTCTAGAAATCCAGTTGTGCATTCCTGCATATTTTCTCATTAAAGGCTAACGAATTAGATAGCCGCACAAGACAGAAATGTCAACGCGAGCAGTATCAGATACCTTAACTACGTAAAAAAAACTAAGAAACACGGTCTTAACTGCAAAATTGAAGGCACAACAATATCTGCACAACTGTTTTGCAGGTTTTGCCAGCATACCATAAAATCCTTTTAAAAATTAACAAGAATGTTTCTGGATTTAATAAATGTTTTGCCTTACAGTGACGAGGCACGCAAGGTCTACATTTGACTCTTCCATTATAAACTCGGCACCTACAAACCTTCGCAGAAGAGCAGAGTGGGTCTCTCTTTTTTCTGTTTAATTCCCGGATTTAGCATCGCGCAGATTAGTTCGCTTTGCTTAATAATAAATTATTTTATGATATGCAGTAGATGAAGCTACAGATGTCATGATGCACGTTTTCAATCTGTAAACATTTAAGGTTTAAGAATCATTAGAAATAATTTACATAATTACAATTACAAGTACTGAAGTCAAGTACTTTTTGGCAGATGTTATCTTTATGGAGAGCTGCAACTTTTCCAACTTTTCACAAGCAGCACTTTAGTCCTTTCATAACAACCTAAATCTTAATGACATTTTAGCAGTGGTTACAGACGATGCATCACACAAAAGCACACCAGCACGCCTAAAAGTGTACATTTAGCTGGCTTGTGTCATGTTATTAGTTTGGTGGGACAGACCTGGCAGCAATATAAATACTACAGTAAGGCTACATCACTAGTGCTGTGGGTAAAGTCTGCCTTCTTCAAGGAGCCTACCAAGAACCCCCGAGGCAGGAAACACCACATAAAATAGCTGGTTCGAATCAGTAGGGTACCTCACTGAACATATTCACTTCTACAAAAAGTTCTTTTTGACCGAGAACACATCAGCTCAGGCTGTAACAAATATCCTAGACCCTAAAAGTGAAGTTAATCTTCATCTCAGAAGGATGCATCAAGTTAGTAACAGCTCTTACAATTCTTGAGGGCACTCACTGTCCTACTTCAGTCTCGGCATACAGCATTATGGAGCATCTGGGTTCCTACCTGATGAATGGAACTGCAAGATAAGGTTCAGTTGTGCTAGTGTGCCGTTTCATTAAAAGGAATGTTACGTTCATTATTGTTTGCTACTGTTGCTACTTACTTTTAAAAAAAAAAAAAATCAGAATCAAGGAAAAATAAAACAGTGAAAACCAAACCACTACTTTTGTGACTTTTAGATCTGTAGTAGGTCTAACTGGAAGGCACAAATGTCTGCAGCCAGGCAAATACATAAACACACAGCTACTCACATTAAAATAACTTGCTGGCACTTCTTTGAGCTGAGGGATGAAACCATTCATTGGTAGATTACACAGAATAGCATGTGTTTAAATTTACTAAACAGGAAAAGCCCACAAAAAGGACACCTGTGTTGTATACATGCCTCAGGAACTTATTAATGTCAAGCTATATAGGAAGTTGTGGTAAACTTATTAATAACTTGGGTTCAGATGCCCATTCCAAATTCATGCTAAAGAGCCAACAAGATGTCACATCTTTCTAAGGATTCTCAGCTCATGCAGGACTACTAATACAATACATTGAATACTTGTATTCAGTATTACTGGCATAGGCTTTTTCAAATGGGCTGAAGGATGCCAAGAAGGTTTGGCTTTCTAATATTAGTAGATAATAAAATGATTGATAAATATTTTGTTATACTTTCTTCTAATGCATTTGAAAGAACTAAAAAATAAAATATTTATATACCAAGGGTGATCATATCTTTGATAATTGTATAATATATAATGTTGCGCCTGTGCCACCACCACCTACTCAAAGCATCATGATGCTCCAACAATGATGGACTGAAAGCCAGAAATCTACGTGACCATCATCATCAAATCCTTCCGTGAGAACCCTAAATACAAAGGGGACTGTTTCATTTATGTTAGGTAGAATGCCCAGAAGGGACTGGGCGGTCTCATGGTCTGGAATCCTTGCAGATTTTATTTTTTTTAGCCGTCTGGAGTTTTTTTTTTTGTTTGTTTTTTCTGTTCACCCTGGCCATCGGACCTAATTTATTCTATGTTAATTAATGTTGACTTATTTTATTTTTTACTGTGTGTTTTATTTTTCTATTTTTCATTTTGTAAAGCACTTTGAGCTACATTTTTTGTATGAAAATGTGCTATATAAATAAATGTTGTTGTTGTACCACATGGTGGATACATAATGAAACAAAACTCAAGGAAAGGTATGCACCCTTGTCTCACATTAACATCTATGCCAGTGAGATTTATCAGAAAGGAATGAAGAAGTATAAGGAGCCACTCACCTGCACATCATTATCATAATATTTTCATATTAAAGTACAAATAACAATTTTTTAAATAAGAGCACTTTGTTTACTATACTAGTTCAAAGTGGAAGACTGACCGTACTTTTGTATCACTTGTTACATTTATTAACACATATAATCTTATCTGCTTGTCAATTTGCAGCTAGAAGAACTCTGATCTGCTCTCTTAGGTCTAAGCCCTCCTACACCTTTGTTAACTCTCAACATTTCAGCTATCAGCAGACTTCTGTATGCTAGTGATAGGCATTTAAGTAGCTTAATGCTTAATTGCCCATGCAAAAATTTTGTAACTTGCTTATCCAATTTAATGTTGTAACTTGCTTATCTAGTTTAATGTCATGAAGAACCAGCACCGATAACAGGAGCATTAGGTGCTGGATGGGAACTATCATTATACTATGCTCATCTGTAACGAATGCATTTTTAAACACACACAGAATCACTCAGTCATTCTGGGACAATTTAGAGATGCCAATTAGCATGACAGCCATCTGCTGAACGAAACTCTGTATAAAATATTTCTTTAAGACTATCACAGCAAATAAAAGTACAAACTGAAACTTCTGAATTATGATGTTGTTCAAAGCATGAACTGCATAGAAGACAAATGATTTACAGCAAACCCAATTACAAGATGGATTCACAAACAGCCAATAAAATACCAATGTACTTCTGTTACACCATCAGGAAAAAGAAAGAAAAAAAGTCTCACACCTTGAAATAACTTAAGATAAAAGACAACTTGATAAGGACAAAAGGAGGAATTAAACAGAACTACAAAGAAGAAAATGATATGCATATCAATGAGCTGAAAGAACATCCTAGCAGAAAAGTGTGGCTATTGACTAGCTATTACCATCAGGGTCAGAAATTGTTAGACATCATAAAATGGAGACATCTGAGATAAACCCCAAGTTTTACCCTTGGCTCATTCAAAAGCAAAAGGTTTTAACCAGGAAAAATTACAGTTCCTATAAGTCTGAGTAACAGTTGGTAGGTAGTAATTTGTTACATCACACACTATTCATAAAAAAAAAAAAAAATCATGGTTTAACACACACTCACACCACTGTGTGAAATCTTCTAATAAAGTTCCTCTTGTCTTAATCTCTGACTGCCAGCAATATAAAACAAACATTACATTCACTCCATATATTATTTAATACAGTAATCCCTCGCTATATCGCATTTCGACTTTCGCAGCTTCACTCTATTGAGGAATTTAAATGTAAGCATATCTAAATATATATCACAAATTTTTCGCTGGTTCGCGGATTTCTGCTGACAATGAGTCTTTCAATTTATGGTACATGCTTCCTCAGTTTGTTTGCCCAGTTGATTTCATACAAGGGACGCTATTGGCGGATGGCTTAGAAGCTACCCAATCAGAGCGTGCATTACATATTAACTAAAACTCCTCAATGATATAAGATATGCTTCCCGTGCGGTGCTCGATTGTTTGCTTTTCTCTCTCTCTCACCCTCTCTGACATTCTCTGTGCCTGACGGAGGGGGTGTGAGCAGAGGGGCTGTTTGCTTAGAAGATACGGACGCTCCTCTACAAAATGCTGCTTTATTACGGTGCTTCGGCATACTTAAAAGCCCAGAAGCACGTATTGATTTTTTGATTGTTTGCTTTTCTGTTGCGCGCTCTCTTTCTCTGACATTCTTTGCTCCTCACACGCATTCTTTGAAGAGGAAGATATGTTTGCATTCCTTTAATTGTGAGAAAGAACTGTCATCTCTGTCTTGTCATGGAGCACAGTTTAAACCTTTGACTAAAGGGTGTTATTTCATGTCTAGAGGGCTCTAATAATGTTAACAGTGTGGGAAAGTTTATAAGGGCTTAAATATATAAAAATAACCACACAAACATATGGTTTCTACTTTGCGGATTTTCATCTATCGAGGGGGGTTCTGGAACGCAACCCCCGTGATCGAGGAGGGATTACTGTATTACTGATTAGATCCTGCCATGTTTTGAAAAAAATCTTTACAGATCCTCTAGGAGGGATTACTGTATATATATATTGTCACACATGAGCGCATGAGAGACAGTCAGTGGGCTTGATTGGGTGTGATATAGAAAGGGTTGGCAGAATGCACTCATGCCTTTTTCTCTCTCTCTATGGCCCTAAAAACACATACACATACACACACATATACATACATACATACATACATGGGAAATAAAAAGCGCCGCCTCCTAACAGTCGGAGAGCTAGAGTCGGGAGAGGGAGCAGGATGAAGCTCCCAGGAGGAGATTGGAGGCCAAGGATAGTGTTATTGAAGAGAATTGTGGTGATTATTGCTTTGTGAGCATTGTGTGGTGTTTCAGGACTGTGTTTATTATGTTTAATAAACGTGTAAATTTTATAAAGATGTGGTCTCTTCTTGTTGCCATGGAAAGTCTCACAATATTATATATGTATACACACACACAGGCGCCCTGCCCGGGGTTTGTTTCCTGCTTTGCGCCCTGTGTTGGCTGGGATTGGCTCCAGCAGACCCCCATGAGCCCGTAGTTAAGATATAGTGGGTTGGATAATGGATGGATGGATGGATACATACACTCACTCACTCATCACTAATTCTCCAACTTTCCGTGTGGGTGGAAGGCTGAAATTTGGCAGGCCCTTTCCTTACAGCTCACTTACAAAAGTTGGGCAAGTTTCATTTCCAAATTCTACGCGTAATGGTCATAACTGGAACCTACTTTCGTATACTGTATACGGCCATAGCGGGCAGCTCAGTTGCCGTGTGGGGCGGTTGCGTCTTGCATCATCACGCCTCCCACGTAATTGAGTGCCTGCCCATATAAGGTAAATATTCGCGGGTGAAGGACTGTGCTTAGCATATTCATAAGTAAGGCTGCTGTGCAACCCGGCACGCCTCCCATGTAATTGACTGCCTGCCAATATTAGGCCGTTCTTCGCTGCGGTGTGTTCATTCCTTTTCTTGCTTCGCCAAGGAAGCAGCCTTTTCACGGCTTTTACACTGTTTTATAAACGAACAACATATAACAAAGTCCTTTTTCCTTGCTTCGCCAAGGAAGCAGCCTTTTTATTTAATCCAAGGGTTCTCCACTGTTTTATTGTTCATTTATTACGATTGTTATAGTTATTGTGTAGGTTTTATTTAATCCACGAGTTCTCTGCTGTTTTATTGCTGATTTGTTACGATTGTTATAGTTATCGTGTAGGTATTTTACGCTTAGTTTACTGTTCAGGTACCCATTTCCTTAACTTAATCCGCGGCTTTTCTGCTGTTGTTTTCTTCGTTTATTACGATTATAGTTATTTGATTCCCTTTCTTTGCCTGACTGCCTGCCCATATAAGGCGCTCCGCAGTTTTTTTGTGAAGCAGCCTATACACAGCTTCTTCGCTGTGTTATAAACGAACGCCATATAAGTCCATCCTTTCTCCTTGCTTCGCGGTTCTCTACTATTTTATTGTTCGTTTATTACGATTGTTATAGTTATTGTGTAGCTATTTTAGACTTGGTTTACTGTTCAGATACCCATTTCCTTTATTTAATCCGCGGGCTTTCCGCTACTTTTTTGTTCCTTTATTACGACTAAAGTTATTAATTGATTCTCTTCTTTGGCTGACTGCCTGTCCATATAAGGCGCTCCGCTGTTTTTTTGTGAGGCAGCCTTTACACAGCTTCTCCAATGTTTTATAAACAAACGCCATATAAGGCAGTCATTTTTCCTTGCTTCCCCAAGTAAACAGCCTTTTTATTTAATCCACGGGTTCTCCGCTGTTTTATTGTTCGTTTATTCCGATTTTTATAGTTATTGTGTAGGTATTTTATACTTTGTTTACTGATCAAGTACCCATTCCCTTTATTCTTCCAACTGTACCCCTATTAACATGTCTATCGAGGTGATCACCATCAATCAAAGAAGTATCACTTGCAGAGTGGTGTCCATGCCCGGAGATGGCGCCTGCCTTTTCCATTCTCTGTGTTACATATTGCACGGACATATCAGGCTCACTTTTGATATCCGCAGGGACATTGTGTCTTATGTATTAAATGACTGGGACAGGTTCAAAGTGTGGACTGATGATGGTACAGGAGATAATTATAGTACACAGGAGCACTATAGGACTGAAATGCTTAAGCCCTTCACCTATGGTTCTGCATGTGAGTTGATGGCTGCCACTGAATTGTTTGGTTGTCGCTTTCAAGTGTACCGAAATGGTCAAATATTTTACACCTTTGGAGAACCGTCAATGCCTCTTTCAACACAAATCCAGCTGATTATGACAGCAGAAATCCAAGCTGTGAGAACACAGTAAAAAGGAGGCGTATCAGACGTCGTGGTACATTTTCTGATGCAGCTAGATGGAATCAACTTCGTAAAGCTGCCGCCAAATACTCGCAGAAAAATCCACAAGTTAATATGGACGCTGTCGCTAAATACGCGCAAGGAAATCCACAAGTTAATAGGGACGCTGTCGCTAAATACTCGCAAGCACATCCACAAGTTAATAGGGACGCTGTCGCTAAATACTCGCAAGCGAATCCACAAGTTAATAGGGACGCTGTCGCTAAATACTCAGAGGCAAATCCACAAATTAACAGAGCTTCTGTTTCTAGATACGATCCCAATAATGAAAAGCAGCTCATACGAAAACAACAGGTTTGGCTAAAAAAAGCCAATTGTGGATTTGCATATGACCCAAATATACATTATTAGTCTGACAAAACAGTACACATTGGATCCAGGGCGCACTGTGACTATTGTCAAGCTCAGAAGTGGAAATGCGAGTCTCCTGGTTTGTGCTGTAACGGTAGTAAAGTCTCTCTCACTCCTTTATGTAAGCTTCCTGACCTTCTTGAGGGCCTGTTAAATGGTGAACATCCCCAAAGTGCGCATTTCTTGACCAACATTCGAAAGTACAACAGCACATTTCAAATGACGTCATTTGGTGTTAACCAAATCGTTGAGGGAAATTTTATGCCTTCATTTAAAGTTCAGGGACAAGTGTATCACTTGATTGGCAGTCTTTTACCTATGCCAAGTGAGGAACACAAATGTTTGCAAATTTATTTCGTCGGGGACGATGAAAAGGAAGCACAAATCTGCTGTGCTAATTTTTCTGGACTTAACTTGCCCCGGTCAAGCAATTACAAAAAATGCTCCATGACTGTAACACTTACATCCAGGACTTCCACTCCACAATGGACAGTATTTCAGATGACGACAAAGTCTTCAAAGTTGTCATTCATGCAAACAAAAAACCATTACATGCACACAAAGGCAGATTTAATAAACCCACAGTTCATCAAGTTGGTGTTGTCATCGTTGGGCAAACGTTCAACAATAGAGATATTGTCTTGAAAACCAGAGACAATAAACTGCAACGAATTAAGGAAACCCACAGATCTTATGATGCACTTCAATATCCTCTCATGTTCTGCTATGGTGAAGACGGCTATTCTGTGTCTATACCTCAAGTTCATGCTGCCAGTAAGTTACCTATGAACAAAACCATCTCTGCAGCAAACTTCTATTCATACCAGCTTATGATCAGACAACATATTGATAATAATATCCTTTTCTTCCGAACTTTATTAAATCAGTTTTTAGTTGATATGTATGCAAAAATTGAATCCGAAAGGACTAAATTATATCAGACTAAATCAAAAAAAATAGGCTGAAAATTACGTTCACTTAAAAGATGCTATTGACAAAACGACACTGATTTAACAGAACTTGGTCAAGCTGTGATATTACCATCTTCCTTCACTGGAGGACCTCGCTATATGCATGAGCGTACACAAGACGCAATGACATATGTACGTCATTATGGCCGCCCTGACTTATTCATCACATTTACTTGCAATCCTAAATGGACTGAGATCACTGAAATTTTCCTTCCACGTCAAAAACCTCACGATCGCCACGACCTTATCAGTTGTGTATTTCATCTCAAGATTCGCAAAATGATAGACTTGCTCACGAAGAGTAACATTTTCGGCTGTACAAATTGCTACATGTACACCATAGAGTGGCAAAAGCGAGGTATTCCCCATGCACACATTCTATTGTGGCTAAAGGATAGGATTAAACCAGCTCTCATCGATCAACTCATCCGTGCAGAAATTCCTGATCCACAGACTGACCCTGCCCTACACAAAATAGTAAATCCAACATGATTCATGGCCCATGTGGACCTCATAATATCAACTCACCCTGCATGATCAACAGAATATGCACTAAGAAGTACCCGTGTCCGGTAATCTCAGAAACTCAGACCGGAGAAGATGGTTAACCTCAGTACTGCCGGCACCTGCTGATGGAGGTCATACAATTAACATCAAAGGAGTAGATATCGACAACAGATGGGTGGTCCCTTATAGTCCTGTGCTGTCCCGCTTCTTCAATGCTCACATCAATGTCGAATTTTGCAATTCAGTAAAATCGATCAAATACATCTGCAAGTATGTTAACAAGGAAGTGACCAGGCAGTATTTACAATACAAAATCAAAATGACGAAGTATCTCGATCTGAAGCTGGTCGTTACATTAGTAGCTCTGAAGCAGCCTGGCGCATTTTCTGTTTTCCCATTCATGAACGTTTCCCTCCGGTCGTTCATCTTGTTGTGCATCTTGAAAACAGACAAAGAATTTATTTCACAGAAGGCAATGTTGCCGATAAAGTACACAATCCACCACAAACGACCCTTTTAGCGTTCTTTGACCTTTGCAAACACGATGATTTTGCTAAACAACTTCATTATAATGAAATTCCATCATATTATGTGTGGGCAAACAACATGTTTCGTCGAAGGAAACAGGGCAACCCTGTACCAGGATATTTGGGAGTGAAAAAGGATAATGTACTGGGACGGGTCTACACTGTACACCCGAATAACTCTGAATGCTACCATCTTCGACTTCTGCTCAACAAAATCACAGGTCCCACATCTTTCAAATATCTCAGAACAGTTGATGGTGTCCTACATCCAACCTATAAGTCAGCCTGCAGGGCACTCGGGTTTATTACATGACGATATCAACTGGGACAAGACTCTACAGGAAGCTGCTCTATCTCGCTCACCTCAAAAGATCCGTGAACTGTTTGCTGTCATGTTGGTGTTCTGCCAAATGGAAAACCCCTTAAACCTATGGGAAAAACATAAAGACAGCATAGCAGAAGATGTTAGGAGACAGACTGAAAGAGATCATATACGAACAGAAGTCCACCAGTGGTTAAATTTGAGCTATAACAAGTGTCTACACTTGCTTGAAAACTATGTGATTGCTATTGGAGATCAATCTCTTCATCATTACGGTTTGCCTTCACCTTTAACAGAACTGGCACAACTTACGTCAAATCCCGAGTACTTGAAAGAGACATCTTACAACACTTCGCAATTGGCCAATATAGTCACAAATAACGAGCGGTTGCTAAATAGTGACCAAAAGTCAGTTTATGAGCAAATCATGAGCAGCGTTGCGTCAGCCACTGGCACGGTGTTTTTCCTTGATGCTCCAGGAGGAACTGGTAAGACATTCCTAATAAACCTTCTCCTTGCAAAAATCCGAGCAAAACGTAACATTGCCATAGCTGTGGCTTCTTCTGGCATTGCTGCAACTCTTCTAGAGGGTGGCAGAACTGCTCATTCAGCTTTCAAGCTGCCTCTGAACCTCAACCATACTGAATCCCCATGTGTAACATATCAAAGCAGAGCAACATGGCTGAAGTGCTGCAACATTGTCAGCTTATTGTCTGGGATGAATGCACTATGGCACACAGAGCAGGTATTGAGGCTTTAGACAGGACCCTCCAAGACATCCGAAACACCAACAAACTTATGGGAGGCTTGACAGTGTTGCTGGCTGGAGACTTCCAAACCCTACCAGTCGTGCCCAGAGGAACACGCTGATGAAGTTAAAGCATCTCTGAAATCTTCATACCTATGGCCACAAATCAATGTTGTTACTTTAAAAATAAACATGAGAGTTCATTTGAAAGGCGACAAAAAAGCCGAGGAGTTCTCTGCTCTTCTGATGAGTATAGGTGATGGCACCTTCATACAAGAAAATCGTTAAAGAAATATTCCTACAAATCTCTGTCTCATCGTGAATACCTTACAAAGCCTTCTTCAAAATGTTTACCCCGATCTACGAAATCTCCACCAAAATGAGGTCTCATGGTTAAGAGAGAGAGCTATCCTGACACCAAAAAATGACATGACTACGACTATAAACCACATTTTACTTCAAGAACTACCTTCATGAACAAAAACATATCAATCTGTTGATTCAATTGCAGAAGTAGAAGACGCGGTTCATTATCCGGTACAGTTTCTCAACACTCTGAATCCTCCAGGCACTCCTGAGCATAATCTCATTTTGAAAGTTGGGGCACCAATAATGTTACTGAGAAACTTACAGCCACTGAAACTTTGTAACAGCACCAGACTTCAGGTCACATCTCTACAAAACAACCTAATTGAAGTAACTATTTTTACTGGCAGTGCCTCACGTGACACAGTTTTTATTCCTCGCATCCCCGTTATACCATCTAATCTCCCATTTCAATTCAAACGAGTTCAATTTCCAGTAAGGCTCTGCTTCGCAATGACAATTAATAAGTCTCAGGGACAAACACTACAAAAGGTTGGCATTGATTTGAGGCAGGATTGCTTTTCACATGGCCAACTGTATGTTGCATGCTCAAGAGTAAGCTCAGCACAGCTTGGTCATATTACAACTGGAGGGCCGAACTGACAACGTGGTATACAGAGAGATCCTTAACAAATAATTTTTTATATCTTTTCCCTCAGTTTAAAAATGTTTACTTTTTTCTTAATAAAAATATTCAGGCAGTATTTCGCTAGCATATATATATATATATATATATATATATATATATATATATATATATATATATATATATATATATATATATATATATATATATATATATATATATATATATACCAAGGTGTGGCAGAAAAGTAATGAGACTGATTTTTTATTTAACAAAGTTTATAATTATTTCAAATATAAATGTTATCCACTTCAAAGTAGTTCACTTGGGCAGCTACACAACGATGGAGACGTTGTTCCCACTGTTGGTAGCAGCGCTGGAAGTCTTCAACCGGTATGGTCTTCAGCATGTCCGTTACACTCTTTTGGATGTTTTCTAAAGTCCCGAAATGACGTCCTTTGAGGACATTTTTCAGTTTAGGAAAAAGTCACACGGACTGAGGTCAGGTGAATAAGGGGGCTGGGGAACCACAGGAATGCCTTTTGAGGTCAAAAATTCTGTTATGGAGAGGGCAGTTTTTCGGCACCATTTTGGCACAGACCTTTCGCATGTGCAAATGTTCAGTCAAAATTTGATGAACGGTAAATCTGTTCAAATTTAATTGTTCACTCAACATTCTTAATGTTAAACGACGGTCTGATCTCACAAGAGTGTTCACATGTTCGATGTTTTCATTGGTTTTCGAAGTTGAAGTCCTCCCTGAACGGTGTTCATCTTCAACGTGTTTTCTGCCTTCCAAAAATGATTTGTGCCCGCGGAAAACTTGAGCTCGGGATAAGGAATGTTCCCCATAGGCCTGTTTTAACTTTTTAAATGTCACACTTGCCATTTAATGGAACAACGTTGCTCCAAATTCCGCTGTTCCAATTTGCGTGACGCACAACCAAAAACACAACTTCGCTAATAGCAGTCACAAAAATCACCTAGTTAATGGAAGGAGGTGAAACTCGCACTGAGCTATGGGAGGGTACTGATACACGTGCTCTATCAAGGACAACAGCGCAACGTTGCCAGATTGCTTGCAGTCTTGCCAGTCTCATTACTTTTCTGCCACACCTCAATGACACACACACACACTATATATATATATATATATATATATATATATATATATATATATATATATATATATATACACACATACATACATAAATATACACACACACATACTCTATATTTCATATTTCAGTGCAAAAATAAAATGACGGTAATAAAATCCATGGAATGATATTTTGTTATATACAACTCTGGGCATAGCTGTAGTAAGATAAGGGCAGGGATGACCTCTGAACTGAAACTGTAACAATAAAGCCTCAAACTGAATCAGGGAATGCTGTGCAGTACTTAAAGTATAAAGTTGCAAGTACTAGTGTATGTTTCTGCACTCATCCAAAAAATTATACTATAAGAAATATTTTTTTTAGCTGGAAGGAGTTAAAGAACTACAATTGCCCCTTCACATTTGCAAATTTGACATTTACTGTTTCAGATATTTGCAAGTTGGCCGTGAACAAATAGGAATATTTTTGGAGCTAGCCGAAAGAACTCACAGTCCAGGCAAAAATATATTAATACTGAAAATGATTTGTATCACATAAAATCAGACAATATATAAAACATTGGTATATTATTTATTATTATTATTTAATATTTGCTAGTGCCAAGTGCATACTATATTGTTAAAATTAAAATTTATTTCTGGTAAAAAACAAGAACTGTGGGGTTTAAGCTGGCTACCTTCCAGCTTCACAGCACCCATAGTTATTCAGTATCCAGACTTCTCCCAGCTTGTGCATTGTTCGCATCCTTGTCTCTATCAGAAACCTGCATAGAACTCTAGCCATCCTTCATGGTTCTCTCCGGTCTTGAGTGCTCTTTTGCTTCTCTATATTCTTTCTCCAGATGAATTTTTCTTCATCCTAACCTGCTCCTCTTCTTTTAATACATGACAGGGGAAGTTTCTTTTTAAAAAAAAAAACAAAAAAAAAACTTAAAAGCAATTAATAAATTAAACTACAAAAATATCCCACTGTAATATGCCCCACTACAGGTAGGGGGCCTCCCAAGTATTGCTTGGAGATTGTCACATTTGCAGCGGTCACCTGCATATGATTTTCAAAGACATTCAAAGGATGGTACTTTCTTTTTTACCATTTGAAAAGTAGGGTGACAATTCCTTATTTGTGCATAGCCGCATCCTGGTGGAGCAGCTGCTTGTGTTCCATTGCTTGTCTCATTATATCCAGTTAGATTATCGCCAAGCTTCAATTTTTTACTAACTCATTACCTTTGCGAACTTGTTTTACATCAACAAAGCCAACCTCATTAAAAGAATTAATCAATACAGCATGTAATAATACTGCAATACCTTCAACTAAGTTCAACACTGAGATTATTATTTGATGGAAAAATCTTCGAGCAGTCCTATCACAAAAACAGGAAATTGCACTGTATGTGAAATATGTAACATGCACTAAGTGTGTTATTTTTGTATTTTTTCCCCAATAATCTCACATACTTTTCATTAAGCAATTTAGTTTACAAACTTCACTAAAACATACAGCAAAAAGGCCATTATGGAAAAGTTAACTGAACTGAATTTTATAAAAATCAAAAAAACTTAACTGCATTTTATCCTGTTTACAGTATACTTTGCTTTTTTGCCTTGCATTTACTACCAAGGGTTCTAGTGCATTGAACAGGTTGGATCATGAACACATTCCTAATGCTAGCATTCCACAGTTAAGTTTTTAAAAAAAGGAGGGGATCATATGTCAGTCTGGCTGGCAACACATCCATCTCTAAAATAGAAATATTTAAAAATGTAATCCATTACTATCTAGTTATAGATAAATAAATATTTTTCCCATTTTTTCCTTCTTCCAATAAAACTCTGTCCCTACATTTAAGCTCTATGAGCCATACTGGAGCATCTATCTAACAATCACATTCTAGTTCTTACTCATAAAAACATGGCGTAGGGTTCCTTTGGTCTTTCTGAGCTCATAAATCAGGAGTCTTCACTAGCTGCAACCTCTCAAAAGAGATTTTACTCCATCTACTCAGACTTTTCTCAAGGAATATATTTTTCTCTTTTTTCCAAAATGCAGAGAATTGTGTTCCTGATGTATCCTTTTCTAATGAAATCCTGTATGACCAGAACTCAGGGATTGTTTGGCTATTCAGATGTAGTGAATGTGGTTTAACCTCCTGTCTTCACATTCATTGTTTTCTCAAGTTAATGTCTGGTTGGAGCATAACTTTGCTCCATTAAAATGTGTACTTATTCTCACACCTAGTGAAACAGTTCTGGGTTGCCTTGACCAATATAATAGTAAGTGTCTGGAGAGTGAGATGAAGCGAGAGGAAATCTAAGAGAATATGGGATTGATATGCCTAACTACAATTAACAGGTCCCACAGTTGCCATTTGTACATGTGTCTAAAGGTAGCACATAAGGAAATTATCATAGACTGGTAAATAGATGGGCAATATGGTGGCGCAGTGGGTAGCGAGACACAGGTTCGCTTCCCAGGTCCTGCGTGGAGTTTGCATGTTCTCCCTGTGTCTGCATGGGTTTCCTCCGGGTACTCCAGTTTCCTCCTACAGTCCAAAGACATGCTGGTTAGGTGCATTGGTGATCCTAAATTGTCCGTGGTGTGTGGATGTGGGCGCAGCCATGGTTTGTTTCCTGCCTTGCACCCTGTGTTGGCTGGGATTGGCTCCAGCAGACCCCCACATGATCCTGTAGTTAGGATATAGCGGGTTGGATGATGGATGGACAGTAAATATATTAGTGTAAATAAACAGGAGCTAATAATGTTTAGAAACATTTGTTTTGCTTTCAAATTTAAACAAAGAACTATGAAATAAATATATGTATTTATAAAGGTCAGTTTTATAAATAAGAGATGCAAAATACAATATATACAATAATTAACATGGGAGACCATAGCAAAGTGGCTAGTTCCTCTGAAAATCAGCTTCAGAGTCAAGGGTCCTCAAAATGTGTACGTGGATTTTCCCTTCACAAATGCCATCCAGGATACAAAGTACTGTTAATAACATAGGCATTTAAAGTAAAAACAGGGAAAAGCAAGGTTAGGGTCAACCTAATTTTAGGAGAATTTTCAGCAAGCCTAAAAGACGTTAGCAATAACTGTAACATAAGGTATGTATGCCTTGACCAGTGGATTAATAACTCAAAAGTAAATCAAGACCCTGTCAACATGGGAAAGGCATTATATAAATAAAATGTTTGTTATTGTTATTTAATTGTGTTAATGTAAAAATCTCATGCAGACATTTGATTGATAGAAGTCTCACAGAAATAAAATCACAGGCCAAATTTTGATAGACCTAAAAGATGCAGGTTTGCTGGTGAGTTTAGGAGAACAGTTGGTACAAACTACAGGAAGTAACAGCTTGTCACATCAAGATTAAAAAATAAGAATAAAACAGATCATCAATATCTCAGCCTGATTATAGTCACAGCACAGAATTTGAGTCACAGTGTGAAAACAAGCTAATTAAAAGACGATAACTCGTCTCCAGGGACCAAAACTACCTGATACAATCACTGTTGATATTAAGGACCTTTAAAAGCTTGCATCTTGTTTTTTTTTTTTCAACTGAACCCTACAGAGCAGATACTACTAATGTATGCAGCCCACAAAAGACTGGAGATTAAATATAGCCTGTCAGATTACATTGGTACAGCACTTTAAACTCAGTTCTTGTGAATTACTGCACTTCACAGTGGGACTTTTGCAGTGTTATCCTAACCACCATCAGTGCAAAAAATTTTATTTTTTTTTTTGGATCTTGACCGTTCCAGATATTGACAGCTCACCAAAGCCATGTGAGCTGTATACTGTATAAAAAAATGATATATTTTCTTACAAATTCACATATTAAGACAATATTATCCAATAAAAACACTTTAAAAAAATCGGGTTACTTTGTTTACTACTTCATATAACGTAGATACTGTACCTTTTATAACATACAGTAAACTTCTATAAGCAAAGCATGGATGCAGCAATTACCTCTAAAACTAATGTTACATTTAAATATATTTTTAAGGATTCCAGAAAGACTATAAGAAAAAATATTACTTAAAAACATTAGGCCTCTGAGTAATCACTGGTTACGGCAGTAGAAAAGGCTATGAATCCAGGCAAGTTCACATTTTGTGAGGAGTTAGCACCTCCTTTCTATGACCATAAATTTGTTTAACATGGTTTTGGAAGTCACCATGCTCATTTTAACATTTTTAAAATCAGATTTCAATTCTAGCACTTTAAATGTAAATATCCATTTGCTCTTTGGACCAGAAACAAAACACAAATATTCAACAAGACTTAATTTTCTGAAAAAGATCATTTTAAATCAGAGACAACACGTTCCACGTGCCTACCAGGACGGGCTGCCTCAAATTGAGACCAGAGTGCTTCTGTGCAGCAGGCGGCACCACAGCAGTTCTGATCTGCGACAGGCCTGATCCCATTAGCTCTCTGATGGTTTTGACTCTTCCAGGGATTGGGCTCCAGTGGGCTTTCCATTATCCCCTTCATAATGCGAGTAGCCTTCCTATGGGTTTTCTACAGCAGAGCTACACCCGCGGAGAGGAGAAAGAAATCCTGTCTGTCACCTCAGATCTGAATGAAGTTTTTTTTTATATAAAAACAGTGGCTGGAGTGCCAATACTACCACCAACTCTCATGATTTACTTGCATGGGCCAGATGCAGTTTAACGTCATACCAAGGACATATATATTTCATCCTGAAACTTTGCAGGATCCACCTCAAGGTTGCTGGATATCATGGCTGGCCTGTAATACACTGGTACTGCGAATGCTGTGCAGAGTGGAGGCAGAACTACAGCATTTTTCTCCAGTTGATTCTGGAGTTTGTCAGGGATGTCTTCTTACTTCTACTCTGTTCAATGCCTGCATGGACTGGGTGTTGGGCAAGGTCGTGGGGTCCAGCGGCTGTGGGGCACTGTTAGTGAAGAAAGATTCACAGATCTTGACTTTGCTGACGATTTTGTGATCGTCGCAGAGTCAATGGAGGTTCTGATCGGTGATCTTGAGAGACTGAACAAGGATTCTGTGTCTGGGCTTGCGAGTGTCCTGGATAAAAACCAAGATCCAGGCCTTGAATAACCTATTAGGCACAACCATCATCAGTGTGTCTGTCTGTGGAAAGAGTGTTGACCTTGTTAAGAGGTTTACTTACCTTGGCAGTGACATTCATGTCTCTGGTGACTCTTCCTATGAAGTCAGTAGATGGACTGGGAGAGCATGGGGGGTAATGAAGTCGCTGGAAAGGGGTGTGTGGCACTCCCAATATCTATGCAAAAGGAGAAAGGTCCAAGTTTTTAGAGTTCTGGTGCTTCCTGTCTTGCTATATGGATGTGACACATGGACACTATCCAGTGACTTGAGACATACTGGACTCCTTTGTTACTATGTCTCTTCAGAGAAAATCTGGATACCGCTGGTTTGACATTATGTCAAATGAGCGGTTACTCACGGAGTCCCAAATGAGGCATATTATCTACATTGCGAGGGAGCATCAAGTACGGCACTATGGCCATGTTGTGCAATTCTCCCCCCAACCCCAAAGAGGGTAATCTGTCTCCTTACTATTGAAAACCAGAGTGGTTGGACCAGGCCAAGGGGACACCCACGTAACACCTGGCTGAGGCAGACAGAGGGTCATTTCTGGAGGGTGGGACTACACCGTGTGGTCTGCCTGGGGGGTTGCCAACCAGGATCCGGAGCTGTTTCATCATGTGGTGGGTGTGGCAACTCACTGTATCTGTGCATGCTCTCCAACCTGACCTGCACTGATCATTTTAAATAAAAAAAAAAAGCTTGCATTGTAAACTCATAATTAAATAATTTATAACCTTTGCACCCAAGTGAAATAGCAAGCAATATATTGAAAGAGAGAAGAATAAATGAGTAAATATTAAAATGTCTCTGTTGTTCTCTTGATATGCAAAAAGGCGAGGTGGATGGCAAGGTTCAGAGAAGAGAAGGGTTGATCAGGAAAATGCATAGCCAATTAATAGTGATCTTATCTGCAAAGAGCCTCTTCCTGAATATCTCAACTTGACTCCTCCATTTACTCCAAATCACATCTATATATACATGTACATTTTTGAACCAGGAGTTTCATGTGTGGTCTTAATAAAAACTAATATATAAACCAGATCTCTGTTTTAACTGAGCACTTGTTTTATATGAATGTATATCAAAAGATATAAACTTTAATTTACCAAAATGTTTTCTTCATGTTAATTTACTATTAGGTAGATCATCACCATTTTCAATAAATAATATGTATTCATTTTCTAGATAAATGTCAGGACTGCAGAAAGCCATAGCGTATACCTATTTTCTGCAGCAATCACTAGAGGGAATAGTGATATACTAGTCAGTCATGAAAAGTAATGAATTACATTTACTTTCATTACTTTACTTGAACAGATTTTATATGGAATAGTACTTAATAGAAATACGTTACCTCTTTAAAAATTCTATGCATCAAGTAACTATTCTATTTTGGTACTTTTTCAAGGAGGATCTTTAAAAAGTATAATTGATTGGATATATTCAAAATCTGATGATCACAATGGCCTATTAAAATAAAAGTATACACAAAAATTTTAAGCCGTCATAAGCGACGATCAAGAAGTGCACAATATTTAGTATACTATATATAATAATGTCATAATAGCCATGGAGTTTTATTATTTTCTTTGGTTAAGTAAGTGGATGCATCTCAATATATCACAGTGAAATGGTTAAATTAATTTGTATGTAGAAGTTTTAAGCCTTAAATCTTGTCTGCAGTGACTTTACTGTTTTACTGCAGATGGACATACTGTGCATGTGCAATGGAAGACACTGTATAGTTGTAACAATGACACCTTTTTTCCTTTTTATCAATGGTCCCATTTAGAAGAGCTGTTTAATCTCAAGGAGATAATATAAAACAGCTTCATTATGCTGAGTAAACTGCATTCCGAAAACTGTGGAGTTACATGCATATGAGAACTCTTCCTCAAAATTTACAAAAATTCATGGAAATAAGCTGATTTTTAAACTAGCAAGGTATTTATAATACAGCATGAATGATTAAAACACTACTGGAAATTTCTGATAACCACTTATCGTTGCAAATGAAACAGTGTCCAGTTGTCCAAAATGACAAGCTAGGAAAAGAAAAGAAAAAAAAAAAAAAAACATGTTCCCCTTGAGTGTGTAATAAATGTGTGAGGCACATTTAGCATATTCATAATTTCTCAAATGTGCAGAGTGTCCATTGGTAACTCTCTCATATTTAGCATTCGTTTTCTGTATAAGAATATGGGCACCTTTCACAATGCATGTGATACCTAAGAACTGATTACACAAAAGGCTTAGCAAATACTTCTTTCAATATTATATTGAAGGCACATGTGCTGTATTTGTCTAAGCACATATTTTAACTGAACAACAACTGATAATACATATGCACTGTACTTCTGCTTATTTCCCAATAAATCATGCAACACCTACATGGTTATTTTTTTCTTATTCAGCCCTCTGATATTTAAGGGTGTGCAGTACAATCACAAGACTTTTACAGTAGCATGTTGTTCTTTGCTGTTTAGAGAGAACATATTGGCCATGGTTCGAGTTTTTAAAATGTGGTTCTATGCAGATTGTACTTGCCTAAGTTCACCATGATTCAAATGTTTTGTATCTGCTGATGCATTTTACTTACAAAACTAAGCTGAAGTCTTTTCTGCCTCAAATTATATTTTATAATGATAACTACAGAGTATATTCTGATTTTTTGATATTTTTCTGTAAAAAAGTAGTAATACACTAATTTAAAAAAAAACACACACAAGTGATATTTTCCACTTAAAATGAGGTTAAAAGCTATGCTTATAATTTAGCCTCTGGACTCTACTAACACTATTCTATTGAAGAGATCCTTCATTTATATTGACTGTAGTCAGATCTGGACAAATTAGTGCCAAAGGGGTATGTTGCACTTTGAAGTCAATATTCTTAAGTTCCTTCTGCTTACCAGGCAAAAATGTCGAAAACCAATTGAATGCATCCAGACGTGTGGAGACTGTCTCGGATTTCTTGGAAAGCTACAATGCAGAGTTCTTAAAACATCTTAACTGCACCTCCTCCAGACTACAGTGATGAGTAAAAAGGTTACAACCGATTTAATCTAGGGAGCTATTCTTTAATGTTACACAGCACTGAGTAGCACAGTACTTAGCGCCACAGCATCACAGCTCCAGAAGTGTCAGTACTTGCAGAATAGAGTTTGCATGTCCTCCCTATGTCTGCATATTTTCTTTTTTTTTTTTTTTTACAGTGATACTTCAGCTTGGTGTGATAAAGCTCATTAGGGGTCTGTGGCAGCATAGCAGCACAGACACTGCAAGTGTAGGTGTGTGGGAGAAATGCCATACAATCATGAAGATCTTGAGGATAGAATTTCCTGATTAAGCAAGCATGCAAGCAGTTTACTTAGCTTTTCATCATTGAGGCTCTGCAGGTCATTTGGCACAACCACACTTCCTTGGGATCTGAGAGAGGCAGAAAGATGGGAAGTAAAACTGAGTGAAAGACAGTGACAGAGAAAGAGTTGGTATAGCAGAAAGATGGCTTCTGGTTGTTAGGGACACAAGTCCATGAAGGTTGACCATGATGTGTGCATCTTCCATCAGCTGAGCAGAGGAAACAAGGTCATGAAAGAATGCACTACAGTTTGAGGATTAAAAACCACTGAACCTGTGTTTTAAACCCTGATTTTAACCTGCTTACAGTAATTATTTAATGAAGGATTTTAACCTCCACATGGACCCTATTTTTACTGGATTATTTCATTTATTTTAGACTTTTTATTTAAGTTTGCACTTCACTAATTGGAACAAAATGCACTAAGCACTATTTTGTGCCAACCTACTTGTTTATGTTTTATCATGATCCTAGTCATCCATGTCATGGAGAAGTGCTCGGATCATCGGCTGGCTTGCTGCAGCTGGTGCTGGCAAGCTGCATGTTCTGCTTGTCATTGTTTTAAGAGCTATGAGCACCTGAAGTGTGTCTGCCAAAAGTATTCCAACAATTACTAGGTTAGATGTCCGAGAACTTGTTTTAAATTATTTGTAAGTAGGGCGTGACGTGCAAAAGTCACCGTCTCACGGGTTTTGCTTTCTAAGGTTGTAATGTCTAGTCTCAAGTGTCCTCAAAGTGTCTCTCTGAGAAGATCTCGTTTGGATTGCTTCGTTCAACCCCTAACCCCCGGAGGTCCTGCCACTTCGCGTCTCTCCCGCTAACGTTGTAAAGGGGGGGAGCTGAACGCATACTAAGGAGAAGCGGACGGATCAGCTACTGGCCTTGTGCTGCTTCTGCCAAGGTGCGTGTTCCGTTTGCTGCCCTGCGTGTTGATCATTTAAAAGCCAGTACAGCAGCTGTCGTCCTTTCTCACTGCCTTGTCTCGCATGACATTAAAATTTCTATCGCAGGACATCAAATTGTCTTCCGAGAAGATAAGGTCTCGTCTCCCTGGTCTCCTTGTCAAGATTTTTTTTTTTTTTATACTAGACAGATGTTACTCATATCCTTAGCCCGACATCCATATATCATATGTGTTTACAAAGTGTGTTTTGAGGAGTTTACATGTGTTTAAAGCATGTGGCAGGGGTATTTTAAGGCTTATACTATTAAAAAAAAAATTTACTTATATGGTCTTTCTATATCGCACATTTTCACCTATCGCTGATGGGTCTGGAACGTAACTTCCACAATATGCAGGGGATCACTGTATATTTTACGAAAATATTTTTTGTTAGACAAGTGCCATTATGAATGTAGCTATCAAGCATGCCATACAAGCACTGCATTAATGTAAATATATATGTATGTGCTGAAGCATACACTACTTATTCACACAAAACATGCAATAGTAACTTTGTTTTCTTCTTTTGTTTTTTTTTTCTATATAGTACAAAGCTTTGGATATCTAAAAGGTCAACTCACTTCTATGTAACTGATCTCGGAAAGCTGAAGAATGTCAACCATAAAGAAACTTTGACCTTCATTTTATTCCCAGTGGAGGACTCGACTTGACATTTGCATCTTTTTTGTCCATATAATTTCCAATAGGGTAATGAAAAATTTGCATCAAGGCAAGACACTGTAAGTGTTAAACGCTACACTCAGCTATAGGGTTGGACGATATATAAAATTCTCAGGTCGATCCTCTTCCCTTAAAAAAAAAAAAAGAAATCGACAGTAGACAATAATATAGTTGACTTGTGGGTTAAACTGAAAAAGTCACAATTGCTTTTATTTCAGTACCAGTAGTTTTCAATTGGGCCACTGGGTGCACACTTTTTTTAATTGCCTTGCATTGTGACAAGGTACAAAAATATCCTTGCTTAATATAGAAAAACATAAATACTGTAATGGTTGGCTAAGGAGAAATCAGCCTACCTGGCAACACTTTGCCTTCAAAGCAAATTAATATGTTGAGTGAAATGAGTTAACCAAAGTTATTTGTTGAGTAAGCAGGAAGATTTTTATTGTGGAAGATTCACAACAAACTCCAATCATCACTTGTGCCTAAAGCATCCAGCAGACTACACTTAGAAAGTCTTACCTGACATTGATTATCGGTACTTCTAAATTTAGAATAGGGAAAAAAAACACACACAAAATGCAAGAATGGCAGTGAAAGATGGACAGAATTGTACTACTGCTACTACACATTTTTTATGCTTTACAAATATGCATTTTTCGTTCTAAGCCACATATGTCAGCCTTCAACTCCTCTAAAATGGCATACATGTACAGAAAATTAGACAGGAGTTAAATTAAGAAGCTGCATCCCTTTCATTTGTAATAATCTGTGTCAAATTCTCCTTGAAGCAGTCATGGGAATACGCAAGTTATCAATTGCACTTTCACTCAAGAGTTATTTCCCTCAGATGCACAAGTCATTGGAGAGCACAACACACTTTCCAAACACACTGGCTTACTGGGGTTTATTTATTTCCAAAAGACTTGGTAATATGTTACAGCCAGTACCAATGGCAGAATACCATGATGCCAAGTTTGACACACTTTCTGCGAGTATACACTTGGGAAAGCTCAGGTCATTTCTTCCCAGAAGCCTGAGAAACTGCAGTTTTAACAACCACTCTTTTACAAAAACTGTGCCAATGTAAATTTCGTGCAATGGCTGGACCAAAATGGTAATGTTCAAGTTTAGAAGTGAAGGGGAGAAAAATTAGTTGAATGAAAACCAAAACAAAATATGGACCACCAGTGCTGGGCGTTATACCGGTTCATACCGAAAACCGTTTTTTATTTTTTTTATGATATGGATTTTTCTTATACTGCAACACCAGTTTAAATTGCTTAAACAACGTTCGGAACGTGACGCAGCGGGAAACTGTTCAAGTGAGACCTTTTTTACTGCTACACCACTAAACACAGATTTGTTGCACTGGGGCTCTTTTTCACTACTACACCACCAAATAGTGGGCGGTAGCACCGCGCGGTGAAAATGGACAGAGAGCAGTCCGAAACTGAACTAAAAGTAAAGTTGAACATGATGAACAGAAGAACTTTTGCCGAAAAAAAGGAGTCACGTCCGTCGCCTGGAGATAACTTTAGTTTTAAAAGGTCAGATGTGTAAATACTGTTTCTATACTACTGGATAATACTGCAAGCCAAGTTGTACTTGTTTTATTTGTTTTCAATACAGTGTAATGTACCTGGGTATTTTGTAATAGTGTGACGACATGTTGACTTCATTCTCGTAATTTGTCATTAAAGTAGACCATCGTAAACTAAACTTCATCGTAAAATGAATATTTAATTTACTAGATTTTCTCAAACCCCGTCATAAGTTATATAGCACATTAAATGCTTTGTGTTAAGTGATTCCTAAACTGACTTCTTCTTTACTAAGAGGAGGCGCCGGCAGAGATCATCGCACAGAATACATTCACTTCATGATCTTCCTGCTCTCTGAACATTTAGAATGCTAAGATAAATACTTAATATAAATTTTCATGGTGAAATGCATTAAAGAATGCATTAATCATATGGGGGCACGGCGGCGTGCCTGCCTTGCATTTGCATGTTTTTCTGGTGGGTTTACTCGGCGTGCTTCAGTTTCCTTTCAAAATCATGTAGGATGTGGGGTTGTTGTGCTATATTGACCCTGCTAGTTTATGATTTGCTTGTATTAATCCTGCGATGAGCTGGCGACTCGTTCAGAGATGGGCGCAACTCTGAATGGATGGCATAATTAAACATGTATAACGAAGATATTTTTAAAGTTCTGAACACTCCGTGGGCTAAGTTTATAACTATTTTTAATTTCACAAAGACGTTTATCGTGTGGTGATTGGTTATGTGATGCATGCAATAAAGATAGCCCGCTCAGAAGAACATGCATTGAATTCTGTGTTTGTGTCTCCGACCAGCAGATCAGAAACCCAACATTTGCACAATATTTAAGTTAAACCTGTGCGATAGCTATTCATACATCCAGTTTTTTGGAGCCTCGTCACACCTGCCATAAAGTTCTCTACACTGAACATACACCACGGGACCCCTTACTGCGAGGGAGTAGCACTACCACCTCACTACCGTGCATGTGTAATACCTGCTTTAATGCATTTCATCATGAAAATGATATCAAGTATTTATCTTAACATTCTAAATTTTCAGCAAGCAGGAATATCATGAAGTGAATGGATTCTGTATGGTGACTGATGTCTTCTCTTAGTGCGGAGGATGTCAGTTTAAGAAGCGAAGTGATTAACCACTGGGTCGGGGAATGTAACACAAAGCATTTAATGTGCTGCATTAATTTATGATGGGGTAAATTAAGTAATTGATTAAACATTGATTTTAGGAAGAAGTTTAGTTTACGACATTCTACTTTAATTATGAAGTAAACTATGAGAATAAAGTGGAAATATTGACTTTGTTCTCGACATATAGTTTGTTTTTTTCTTCCCAGTATAGCTTAGCTTGAAGCAAGGTCCATATTAATGCAGTTTGCCTAAATGATGGTTCAGATGGTAAAGATGTCATCACCAAGTTGCACTTGTTTCATTTTATTTTAATTTGGTGAATACTGTGTAATGCACCTGGGCTTGAAGTCTTGAAGTAATAGTGCAACTATCAGTACAATTATTTATTTTATTGTTATTATTTATTAGTTTAAATATTATGCAGTTTAATAAAGTTGTTTAAAAAGTCACGTTAATATGTCAGTGGACAGAGATTGTTAACATTAACAGAAAGTGTAGTTGGTTTACAAAAAATATTTACTATTTATTCCTTTTCTAAGACATATTTGGTGCAATACAATTTTTGACAAGCACTTCTGGATATTTTACTAAGTTTAAATGCCTCTTTGTATGGTTGAAAATATGTTGTCAAAATTATAGTTTGTTTTTGCAAAATTTGTTCAATAAAAAGGTTCTATATTTTGACTGCATCGGTCATGCAATGTGATACCTTCTCCATTAGTGCCACCCCCTTGAAAACTATCACTTTATGGGGCAATGCAAAACTGTATTAATACTTGTGTGCACATTAAAATGTTTTTTTTTGTACAATGTACAATACTCTTGACAGTGGAATAGGTTATTCTTAGCCAGTAATTGCAGTGGAAAATGTGGTTAACATCCACTCATGCATGGGGGAAAAAAATACCGTCGAATACCGAGAAACTGGGATAATTTAGAAAAATAACGTGATATAGAATTTTGGTCATTCCGCCCACCCCTATGGACCACACAAGAAAGCAGCTGCTTCAAAAAAAAGTGGACAGTGAAAGGTTAAAACAAACAAAAGCTGGATAAAAGCAAACAGTATCAACAACATCGACGAAAAAAACATCACATTACTCATTTCCTGTCATCCTACACTTACACAGTTCATTGTAGACACAGAACACACATGAAATGAATATTCTAAATAACAATATATAATTTACCCTATTCAATTCCAGACCCCTAACTCCCAGATAAAGAGATTTCAGCTCTGAGAATTTTGTCTGACTTCAGCTCAGATATGAGTGACCCGGCTGCCTGCTGCCAGTGCTGATTGACACATTTGCAAAACAAAGACACTAATGAAGATATGCAAGGGAATTTAAGGTGGCCAGCATTACAAATATTTTTGTAGGCTTCAGGGATATTCCAGTGTTAAAAAATAACCATCCCACTCTTACATTTTATAACGGAGTTTATGACTGTTGGGTTCCCAGTATAAAGAGAAACCTTAAAACACAAACATGTTTATTTTTGAAGCCAAAAATATTAGGGTTTTCATCCATGCCTTGAGATTACACACATATTGCAAAACAGCATTGTCCTTTAAAGAAGGTAAAAAAGCAGTAACAAGTAACAAGCTGGTTATTATACCAAGGTGGATTAGCAGATAATTTGGAATCCGTTATATCGTTACAGAAGGACTTGGATAACATACAGGATTGGGCAGATTTGTGGCAGATGAAATTTAATGTCAGTAAATGTAATGTATGGCACGTAGGCAGTAAAAATGTTAGGATTAAATACACAATGGGTGGTCTGAAAATCAAGAGTACACATTATAAAAAAGGATTTAGGAGTCATAGTGGACTCGAGCTATCGACTTCCTGACAGTGTTCAGAAGCCATTAAGAAGACAAATGAAATGTTAGGTTATACAGCACAATGTTTGAAGTACTGTACAAGTCCAAGGAGGTTATGCTCAAGCCTTATAATGCACTGGTGAGGCCTCATCTGGAGTACTATATGCAGTTTTGGTCTCCAGGCTACAAAAAGGGCATAGCAGTACTAGTAAGGTTCCAGAGAAGAGCAACTAGGCTGATTGCAAGGCTATAGGAGATGAATTATAAGGATAGATTAAAAGAGCTGAGCCTTTTCAGTTTAAGCAAAAGAAGATTAAGAGTTGACAAGATTGAAGTGTTTAAAATTATGAAGGGAATTAGTACAGTGGATCAAGACTATTGTTATAAAATTTCATCAAAAACATGGAGACACAGTTGGAAACTTGTTAAGGGTAAATTTGCATAAATATTACGAAGTTTTTCTTTACACAAAAAATGATAAGACACTTGGAATATGCTACCAAGTAGTGTGTTAGACAGTTAGACTTTAGGGACTTTCAAAACTCGACTTGATGTTTTTTTGGAAGAAATAAGTGGATAGGACTGGTGAGCTTTGTTGGGCTGAATGGCCTGTTCACATCTAGATTGTTCTAATATTCTGAAGTGCTTATGTAGTACTCAGCTGGTGTCTTGCACTGCAAACATGTAGTTGTCCTGCAATACAAACATATTGTAACGTGCCTTTCTGCTGCATAAACAACTGTGGAGGATGGAAAGTAGTACCGTGGTGGAGCCCAGGAGAAAGTACTTTTTGTGAGGTCATGGGGCACCTTCCTAGTTGAGTGAGAGTGTTTGAATGATAAGAAGCAATGTTTTCACACCAAAACAGTCAGATCAGTTTGAGATAAGAAGGAATAAGGGTCAGTTTAGTAACACTGCAACAAGGTGAGAACAGTAAAAGAAGTAAAGGAGCAGATAAGAGCTAGGCAGGTTCAAGGCAGACTTGTTTTATGATTTTGGAGGTGTCCAATAGCCGGCAGCAGCAGGGTAACATTTAAATTGCAACATTCAAAGTAATAAGTCAGTCAGCATCTGTAGATTAACTCAGGAAAGTAGTTCCTTTGTGGCTTAAAGAATTGTCACAATATCAAGTCAGGGTCAGCACAATCTGTCTATTTTTTTCTGCTTTACAGATGCAGCAATACTTTAATAAAGGTGGCATGAACATTTATAATTACAGTTTACTGTTTTAGGATTCTGTATCAAACCACCAGCCTTTGTATGATAGAGAGAAACTGGGGGATATGCCAAGCTGGCTGACACTGAAGAGACTCTTTAAAGTGGGGATTTTAAAGAACTGTAATAAAATGAAAATCAGAATATGACAGTTATTTTCCAGTTGATTTAATGAGAAGGTATTAGCTAGGCTGGGACAATATAGCAGTATTATCGTGGTAATATTTCCAGACCTGACCCATAATATTATTTTTTGCTTTGAGGTGATAACTGGCAAATGTTGATTTGTGCAAAGAAAGAAAGAAAGAATTACAGATCTAGACAATATGAGCACCATGACTAGGAACTAGCAATCACTACCCAGCTATTTAAATATGGCTAATTTAGTTGCAAAGAAGAAAAACAGTCAAGCTATTTGGCAGTTTATTGGTTTTAAGCCAGAGAAAAAAAAAAGAGGAGCCTATAAATTTAAACAAACAGTATAAGAATAATGAAGAAAAACAAGCATCAGCTAGTGGATTGTTCAATTTTGGTGGCACATCAATGACAAATTCATGTTAGGATAGAAAGTTAAGTGTTTCCTGAAACATGCACCGGCCGTCAGGCGTGTTACAGCTGGTAATAACGGGGGGCATCTACTCCACATGGTAAGATATTAACATATTTGAGTCTACAAATGCTGTACTAAGTAGAATACTCTGCAACAGTTTCTTCATTAGTACTTAGTAGCCTTGTGCCGATATGCACTATCAATGGCAATCAATGATTGACTACTTATATCACTGATGGACTTTCCTTTGATGATTTGAACCATGTGATTAAATACATCATATATACACTATGCACTTGTATCTCAATCGAATAAAAATAGTGTAAGTAAATACAATGATTTTACAGCCAAAAACGTTGAAGTGCTTCTTTATCAGAAAACTACAAATCTGAATACAAGGTTTTAGTAGCAAAATACAGATTAGCAACCTGACAGCTTCCTCTGTTGTGGGGTTCAACGGAGTAGGCTCGCTGTTTTAAAGATCAGTGGAAAAAGTGGTTTGCAGCATATTAACAGAAGTCAAGAGAGACAGAGGACATACTAGTACAATTGAGCAATTGTGACAGCTCAAACTAAAGCTGCAACTTTGCTGCAGTCAGTCTGGATGCATAAACAGAATCAAGACTGGTGAGAAAAACTGCTTGGATTGTTCAGTAATTGACTGCTACTGCTGACCAGTCTCCCTAACTGATATTTCATGTTTTTCTGTTTTTGAAAATGAACACAGCCCTCTAAGGCTGCAGAGGAAAAAAGACAGGAGACTTTCAAAATATATGCTGGTAAAAGAAGAGTGTTGTATACAGTGTCATAATATGTTGACTCTGATACTGGCTGCCAAATAATTACTTAGTCTTCATGAAGTAAGTAAAACTTCCAGTAACCAGTGCATTTGGCAAGTGTTTTGTGCTCTCAACCACCCCTGCATTCCACTCACACATGGGAGGCAACTCAGACTGGCGGTGCAACTGACAGCTCACATATTTCCATCACTGCCTCAAAAGTAATTTGAGATGGATTATTACAACCAGAATGGATGCTATTTTCTGCACAGATGTGATATTTTGGAGCAGGTGAAGGCTGACATATGCAGCTTAGCAAGAAAAATACATATTTGTAAGGAAAAAGTGATTTACTCACATTGTGTCCATCTTCCATTGCCATACTTGTATTTGGTGTTTTTTTCTAAATTCAGGCACACCAATGGCAGGTACTCCACTTGAAAACAAAGTACATTTTGAAGGGCTATGGCTGTTAAATTCACTAATGAATAAAACAAGCTAACCATTCAAAATTTTAAAAAATGCCCATCATGGAAATGATGTATAAAAACAGATATTTGCGTAGACAGCTTTCAATCATGCATCTAGAGAAACTCATTAGCAAAATTTGTGTGGGTAAAACAAAGAACCATTCTTTTACAATCGAATGCCTGCGTTTGAATGACTTTTTTAAATAAATTTGAATTCTTGTGAACAAGCGATATTCAATTTGACAGCTATATTTAATAGATAGATAGAAAATAATAACTGAAAAAGGCACATTTTTGATCCTTATATTCTTATTACTTTTGCAAAGATACTGCCTGCTACTGCTGGACTGATAACACATGTGTGTGCTTCAGTGACTGTGCACGCATATAGCATAATACAGTCATAAATTCATCCATCTAGTTCACTTATCTGGAGATGGGCAATGTTATAGCTATCAACATAATCTCTGATAAAGAAAAAAGAAGTTAAAGTTTAGTTCTAGGAAGAAAAGGAAAAGAAGGGAAATTACACAACATATAGGCTGTGTATCCTTCATAAGGTGTACAACTGTAAAGAAAAAAAGAAGGTAACACATATAGAAAAGGAAGGAGGAAACACAGTTAAGGCTGTTCAGCAGAGAAAAGGCGAGAGTAGGTGGGACAAAGCTGCCATTAGAGAAGATGAATGTACATAATAAACAGCTACTTGGTCGTTAAGACTGCAAAAATATGTGATCCCAGGCTGAGAATGAGCTTAACTCCTTCTGGTTTTCTTAGAAAAGTGTCTT